>NC_132993.1:2429242-2732272 GCF_048564905.1 Vicugna pacos | reverse complement strand
TTTCAAAACTCTTTGCTGATATAATTCAATTACACAGCTATTTAAATTGGCATGTATTTAATTATATCCCTTAGTTGATTAAATTAATGTGTATTTAATAGTAGGGTGATTATTTTCCATAAATTAATACCCGTGGCATCTTTGTCGTGAATTTTCTGGTTTTATTCTAGGTCCCTTTATCTTTTATTGTCTTGGTGTATGACTAATAGAAAAGATCGCTGATGAGGAGCTCGAAAGGTAGCAGAAATCGTCCTCGAGCGCCTCACAGCGTGGCCCGGAGCCGGTCCCAGCAGAGCCGTGGCAACCGTCTCCCAAGCACAGATGCTGGAGACGGTGAGCTTCTGAGCTGGACTTGCTCTGGCTCCCTCGCGCACGGTCTGGGGAGGTGCTGATGAGCAGTGACCAGCTGAGGGGTGAAGAGCCAGAGGAGACGGGAGCTTCAAAGACCGGGGGTCACCCGCAGACTGGATAATGAGCCCGGAGCGGCTGGAGACAAGGCTGATGGTTTGTCACAGCACCTTGAGAAGAGCAAAGTTCTGAGACCCGTCACCCCGGCAACGTCGGAGGGGATGTCTGAGAGGGAAGAGCTGGTGGCTCTTTAATTTCATCACTTCATCACTTCTGCTTTCAAAATCGCGGGACGGTGTAGTGGGTCCGCGTCCCCTCAGAGCCAGCGCTGCTACACGTTAAATGCCTGGTGCGACACAGGCGGCTCAGCCAGGAAGGCCTGGGTAGCGTTTCCGTGGGCACAGAGCCCCTCGTGTTTGAACTGTACCCAGAAAGGCCCAGAAACTCACCGAGAGGGGAATGGAATTTTCCGTCACCTGCAGAAGATACTGGGAGATTGATTCACTTCTTGAGTCAGAAGACAGTGTTTGGCAACCGATGAGGCTTGAATTTAGGTGCGATATAGAAAGATTGAGAGAGTGCTCAGGCTGCTTCCTCCCGGTCAGCAAATCTGCCCGCTCTCTCCACGCCCTTAGAGAGCTTTTGGTCCTCAGTCTGTGTCTTCACTCAGACCCCCTCCCGTGAAGACCCGGCGGTCCAGCCATTCCCACCCGGACAGGAGCTCGGAAGCGTTTATGATCAGCGGGAGAGCGAGCGGGTCGCAGCGTGCGTCAGTCCCCAGGGGGCTCGCCGGGACCCCGCTGGTCTGGGGACGTCCTGAGAACTAGCCTTTCTGCGGGTTCCCAAGGGCTGCTGCGCCACTGGCCCCAGGCCGTCGTTGGAGAATCCCGGGCTTACGGGCCAAGCAGCTCGTTTCTGATTCTGTCACTTACTAGCACTGTGACCTTGCGTTAAAGCTTAACTTTCCTGAGCCTGAGTCTTGTTTCTATAAAACAGGACTAACGTCTTCCTTTCCAAGGTGTCCAGACAGCGAGAGGCCACAGATCACGGGCTCTGGAGTGCGCTGCCTGGGTCCACACCCTGGCGTCTCCCTCTTGGGCGAGCGTGGCCTTTTTGAGTCCGGTGTCCCTGCCCCTCTAAGAACGTCTCTAGTGCCCGGCACCGCGGTGCGCCCTCAGCACTGGTATGACGCCGCTAACCAACAAATATCCAGCCCCAAGTGCCTTGTGTGCGAGGCTCTGATGTGGGCGTAAGAGCCAACACAGGCTCGGGTCTCCGTTTTCGTGGAGATTATAATTTTGTAGGGAGACAACCTAAAGAGAATTTAGTAACTGGGAGTTTTGATAAGTGCTCCACACACAGCTCAGAAAGCAATGGGGCAGCATCGCTTTGCGGAAGGAGAGCCCGTGCAGTGGAATGACAAGAGAAGGTGTCCGGGCCGTTAGACGCTCCAGCTGAGCCAAGAGTCCTTGAGGCCAAGAGGAGAAAGTGGACGCTCAGGGGCTCCCTGTGGTCCTGAGTGATTGGCCTGGGCTGATGCTGGCTTATTCAGAGGCCAGTTCCAAAATACATTGTCAGTTCTTGCAGTGAAGCCCCCAGGAGACTGTTCTGCGTTAGCATGAAGACGCGCTGCCCCCCAAGTGGGGACTGCCGCTGAGCGCTCAGCCAGCCAGCCAGGCATAAAACAGAAGCACACAGTCTCCTGGGTCGGGTAACCCGGTAAACCCCACCGTCCTTGCGCTGGTGGGACAAGAGTTGCGCAGACCAGCTGTAACTGGTGATCGCAGCACGTCTGATGGCTGCTTTCCGCTCGGCAGAGGAGACAGCCTCCCACCGAGAGGGGTGGGGGGCCCTCTCCAGGAGTTTGCCACGCTGCCTAAAAGCCCCTGATAGAGGCCCCCTGTGTGTCTTTGAAGTGTCCTTTCCACGCTGAATCCTTTAAAGAGAAGCAGTTTGTTCGGTGGTTGATGCTAATACCAGACGGTGAATTATTCCGTGGCATCTCCCGGTGACACGAGATGAGGCACTAGGGCAGGAGGGAGCGGGTGCCTGAGGAACGGCACGGCCCCCGTCCAGGTGCCGCCAGGGACAGCGCCAGGCCTCGGGCGGGGGCTGCGGTGCCAGCTGAAGACAGAAGGGGGAAGGAGCAGGTGGCATGATAACTGGGGCTTTACTGACATGTAGAGAGTCTGTTTCCCCCTTGACTGCAGCACGTTGGGGTCACTGTGAGCACTGAATTTCGCCTTCATGCTAAGTGGGTCTCCTTTCGAATACAAGTGTGGTGATACCTTCACTAGTCAATTTCCTAAGCGTCCTTTCCTGATCTCAGATACCCGTGAGCCTTTGGATTCCAAGTGTGGAGGGAACCTCAGAATCATCCCGTCAGCCTCGTGCTTTGCAGGGAAGGACGTGAGATTGAGCGGGGTGAAGCGACCTGCTCAAAGCTGGACAACTCGTGGGCTCAGCGAAAACTGAGGTTTCTGCTTCAAGCCCAGCGTTGCCTCTGCTTCACCCTCCAGCCGAGCTGAGCTGCTGCCTCTCAGCCAGGTGCTGAGCCGTTCCGTTCAGTTCCCTTTGGACCTTGATTTTCCACAACTAGAGGTTGAGTCGTGCCCAGTGATGGTGGTGCTCCCCTTCCTGGGTGCCGAGATAACTGGCCCCTTCACTGGGTCCATGTGGCTCTGAGCTTTATTGTAAACACCCTGCGAACATGAGGGTGGGCACTTTTACTGTCATCAACTTTGAAAGCGGTTAGGGATATCGAAGGTACAGCACACTTACACACACGCGCATGCACACACAAGCATGCACACACGCACATGCACACACATGCATGCACACACGCACATGCACACACACGCATGCACACGGACACTGACTTCTTCTCGGTGAGTCGCCTGACGCTGTGTTCTAGATTCCCAGAAAAGTCAGGTAAAGCCTCAGCTAGCCAAACCCCACGGACGCCTGTGCTAGACTGGGAGGGGGGGTTGCCCCCTACTGTTTACATGGAAAGAGTAATAACAACACAGCGTCAAGGAGAAGAGCTTCAGGAGCGGAAGAGGTTTAATCCAATCCCTTTTTTGACACCATCATTCTGGGCAATGAGAACATATTTATACCGATGATCTTAGGCTGTATAAAACCCTTAGGCACCGATAATTGCATGTTGTGCACCTTGTCCTATTTAATAAACCAGAAAGTAGAAAACACAGAGATATTTCCCCAATACGGACTGAAACTGAAAGCTCTTCTCCTTAATTAGAAAATTCACCAGGAGAATCTGTTTCACTGAAAGTTCTCCTTCCTCCGGAGAATTCCAGCTAATTGCACTTGAGCGTATGAACCATATGTAGTCAAAAGTGCTCGTTGTGAAGAATCAAACTGATAAAAATGTGATTCATTTTGTAAGAACAGCAAAATACACTTTGCTCCACATTTCCAGTCCACTTGGTTTGAATTACAAGAAATCTCTATTTAGATTCGGGGTGAGGTCCCGCGCGAGGGGCACGCCGGGGCTGCTGGCTGTGGGCGTGGTTCCTGCCATCCAGCGCGAGGACAGCCGAAGCACTGCAGGTGCCTGGAAATGAGGGAGGGCATTGGTCTTGGTGAATCACGATGAAGTCGGGGCAAGTCCTATGAAACTTGGACATCCGACAGCTGGTTGTTTGAAAACCAACACACTTGCTGCTCACGGAGCCCTGCTGTGTACATGGTCCTGTTGAAGATGCGGAGGGGAAAGCAAGGGTTAGGAGACGCATCCCTGCCTGCTTGTTGCCAAAAAATGGCCTCTGTGCCCGCAGCCAAAATAGAAACGGACACAGAGTTTTGGGAGGACAGAAAAGAAACAGCTTCATTGCTCTGCCAGCCAAAGGGAGTCGCAGCAGGCCCACGCCTTAGAGACCGAGCTCCCCTGGGAGGGGCCATCAGGGAGTCGCACAGGAAGAGTCCGGAGACCAGGGCTTCTGATCGGGTCCTGTGTGCGCAGGGGCCATGCTCCTCTCCTCCAGATGGTACCTCGCTGGACTGATGTCCCCGAGTCCGGTGATGGTGCCTTCTGCTCCTAGAGGTGATGAGTGGGGCCCTCCAACATCTTGGTGCCTGGGACGACAGGTGCCCAAGGGGGAGGGCGAGTGCTCTAAGGGGGAGAGAGAAAAAATAACATGCAGTTCAAAATCAGGCTACAGTGTGCTTCCGTGTGAGGGAAGCCAGTCTAGGTCACGGTAATACAGTGACAGATACTGTGCGGTTACACACTCCAGAGGGAGCTGTAGAGAAACACGTGCAGGTGTTGGAGAGGAGGAAACTGCGGCAGCAAAGACTCCACGGAGCACAGAGAAAGTGCTGAGGACGTTTGGGAGTGGCGAGGGCAGGGATGCTGCAGCCACCGGGGGCCCTGAGGAGGAAGGTTTGTCCAGGCTGAGAGGAAGCTGCGGGCTCGTTTGGGAGACAGAAGAGAGCTGAGCCTGGCGAGAGGAAATCTGGAATGGGGAGTGACTTGGAGGGTGGCGATGGCTTTGAATCCTGAGCAGAGGGCTTCGGAGCTTAATCCTGGCTGCTCGGAAAAAGAGGAAAACCTGGGGTGACTTCTGAAAGGAAAGAAGAGTTACTCTTGCTCAGCGGATATGTGTTGAATTTTAACACAGTTCTCTGACAAGAAGGAATGCTGCGCTAGGACAATTTCCCAGCGTTTTCATTGGTGCAGCTGCCAACGTGATGCAGGTGGAGCAGGATGACGATGAAGGACATGAGCTGGGAGACAGCTCTGCGCTCAATAGCCCCTCCAGACGGCCCCCTGCGGCCCGTCACACGTGGAGAGCTTCAGTATGGACGGTGCTGTCAAACGAGACCTCAGAGGGCCCTTCCCATCGTCCCCAGGCTGCCCGCGGCCCTCTGAGGGGGTTCCGACTTCCTCTGCTTTGGGACCTCCTACCTCTTTGCCCTTTAGCCATGTCCAGAAAACTTTTCACCACAACCTCCTCCAAAGTCACTCTTCCTGTGTTTTCTAACGTCTCTGGGCTTACTAGATTCCATCCCTTTGAGCTTTCAAAAATTCCAGAAATTCTGCTTTCCAGGAGTTTCCCTTCTTGGTCGTGCCTTGGGGAGCGTGGCCTCGGGCTTGCTCTCCACACTGAATAAAGCCGCACGGCCGCGTGGGCGGCAGCAGGGGCACTGGCTGCAGCCGGGCCTCCCGCGCCTCCAGGTTGCTGGGTCACGCCTCCGCCTTCTAGAGCCACGGGGCTCCACTGGCATCAGGGGCTGCAGGGTGGCGGTCCGGGCCAGCAAACCAGGACCCCTTCCATCGCCCGTGTTCCGGTGAAGTTGATGGACATTTCTTTCATTGAAAAAGTGAATGTGTCTAGTTCTGCAAAGAGGTGACATGGCCACAGGAGGGGAGGGGGGAGAGGCCAGAAAGCAGAGGACATGGGGTCTCATCAAACTGGAATCTGGTCTCTGAGAAGACAGAATGAACCCCAAGGAGAAACTTGAGGTGCCAGATTCCCTATTTCTGATCAGGTCGTGGGCACGGGGTGGGAAGGTGAATGTCGATAATCCCGTGGGAGGATCTGCCACTGCCAGGGACCGGCTGGTTTGCACACCACGGACCCACACTCACCGCCTGTCTTCCCGGCCCTGGCGGGCGCCGTCTGCACACACCGGGTGTCTTGATAAAGGAGCGAGTCTCCTCCTTCGCGGCTCCCAGAAGGCTCTGAGGGGGCCTCTGCTTGGGCCGGGGCCCGGTGGACGCGGCTTCCTGGCCCCACAGGCCCAGCAGGTGCTGCTGCATCTCTGCCGGCCCCTCGCCTGGGTCCCAGGCTGACTTCTGGGCAGAAAAAGGGAAACGGACTCTCCCGAGTCTGCGCTGATTTTTGTCGCTTCCGGAGAGCCCTCACCTGTGCTCTGAGTGAACTCTGCAGCTTTCCCCTGGAAGGCCCTGCAGGTGGGCGAGGGGCTGGGCCATCAGCACAGATCAGACGGCGCCTGCTGCCCCGGGGAAGGCGAAGCCCCCCCTCCCCCGGAACCAGAGCCTGACATGATGGGTGTGCGCTGAGCCACCGGTGCACGGCAGTGGGCGAGGAGAGGAGGCCCCAGCGCTCACCCAGTGTCTCGTCTTACCGAGACCCAGCACCCTGGGGTTTCCCACCCTCCCCGTGCCCGGCGTGGTGTCACCACGGATGAAACTGAGCGCCTTTCTTACCCTTTACTCCCATATCTTCGCCGGATGTCAGAGGGAAACAGAAAACATCTTCAAAGAAAGCGCACTCTTCCATCCTACGTGTTTCCTTTTGTTCTTCTTCCACTAAAAATAAAGCCAGGGTGAAAAGGGATTAAATATCTCTCATAGCAAATTTTACTTATTCCAGTTATTAGTCGGCTACGGTCTGATTTGACTCAGAAGATTTATCGTAGGCTTCAAATGTGTAAAAGAAGTTAAAATTTAGTCATGCATCTCACCCTTGGGCAAGCCGGTGAGAACGGGTGCTGAAATTAAATTCGGATGTGTGCTTGTGTCCGGAAGCTTCCCAGCCCATTTCTGGCTGAAGCGAATGCTTTGAGAGGCAGGAGGCCTGAGCAGAAAGCTAACACTTAATCCAGCTGCATCCTTCCTTGAGAAAGGTCCGTGGGAACTGCCATTCCTGCATCTCCCACTTAAAATGTCAATATTTACTCTTTTTCCTGTGCTTGCAAAACACCCCCTCACTGCTCTCTTGCATGACACTGACAATTTTTTTTAGAATTTCTTTTTTAAAAAAACTGAAATTCAGTCTTGTTCTTGGTCTTTATAGCTTGGTTTCCATAAACATTGAGTATTTGCATCATGTTCTGAAGCGCTTTGGGGAAGCAGGCAGAGGATTTAGATGCAGAAAACACAGGGCGGAATTAACGGTGCCTTGAGAACAGGCTGGTTTATGCTGTGAGAGCTTCGGGAGGTGATAGATTTTCCCCGGGCCACTGCTTCATAAACATGGTTGCACAGTGGAGTAGCCTAGGGTGTGTCTTTAAAATACTGACCCCAGAACCCCACCCTAGATTCTGGCCACTGGACTGGGCTCTTGGACCTGGTGGGAGGATTTTCAAAAGCTCCTCAGATCAGCCTGATACGCGTCACGATTCCAGCACCAGACCACCCACCTCCCCTCCCCAGAGGCTGACGGTTGACACACGTCTTCCGGGGCACCCAGCACTGCGGACGGGCCACCAGCTGACCCAGAGAACAGCTCGAGAACCGCTTTGCTTCCTCCCGCGTCGCTCTCCCAGGTCAGGGCGTCCTCCCAGCCGTCTCCCAGCTGGTCCACTCCATCCACCTCCGTGGAGGTGACGGGCTGGCTCCTGCTGGTCTTCCTCACCCACACGGCCTCGGGCACCTGGCGAAGACTCGTATTTACCCGTCTGCTCCCTCCTCCCGCCTCCGCCCAGGGCTTCCACTGCCCCTGGGACCCCGCAGCCTGGAGCAGGGACCCTGGGGAGCTGGCACCCGCCGCCCCGGCTTCCTCATCTGCTCCTCCTCCTCCCGCCCGGCAGGACCCGGCACGGGGGCCCTGGACCAGTTCCTCCAACTCCCCAGGCCCACGCTTGCCTCTGGGTTTCTCTCAAGCCGCTTCCTCCGTGTGATGTAACTTCTCAGTCCCCTTTCTTCATCCTGCTCCTCACTCAGGTCTCAACCTAAAAATACTTTCTCAAAATCCTGACACCTGCTACAGCACAGATGGACCAGGAGGACACTCTGCTCGGTGAAGTAAGGCGTCACAGGAGGACAGCGCTGTGCTGTTCTGCCCGCATGAGGTCCCTAGGGGAGTCAGACTCGGAGAGACAGAAAGTTGATTGCTGGGCTCTGGGGACGGAGACAGGAATGGGGAGTCGGGTGTTTAGCGGGGAGGGGTTCTAGTTCTGCGAGATGAGAAGACTTCTGGTGGTGACGGCCGCACAGCGGTGTGGACACACTTCCCGCCACGGAACCACACCCTTAAAAATGGTTAAGGTGGAAAATTTTGTCGTGTATGTTTTATTCCAGTTTAAAAAATTTATTTTCAATCAGTTTTTCAGGGAATCCTCACCTGTCCTTCGGCCTGAGTTAGTACTGCTACATGCTCCCAGAGCTCCACCTGCCCCATCGGGGCATTTCTCTGTCAAAGCTTGTCTTCTTTACCAGATTGTAAGTGGAATAAAAGCACATAATATGATCCAGCCCACCTCACTTCTCGCTGTGCTCTCCCGAGACGGGCCCAGAGCAGGTGCCCACTGAATTATTTTCAATAAATGTCGAGTGAACAAATCTCAGATTTCAGGGTTCCCAGCCCACCCGTCATAGTTGCCAGGAAAAGCACAATTGCTCAGGTGGCCGATGCAGTTTGATGTTAACGTACCCAAGAGTATCAGACAAGCTGTGCGGTCCGGTCGTGGCAGACGGTGACGCTGGGTGAGCCGTGTGGGGTCTGCGTCTCGGGCTGGCCTTAAATGTGGGTGACGCTGGAGGGGGCTGCGCCCCAAGTGATCCTGAGACCACCCTTGTTCTACCAAATAAACGCAGCCGGAAAGCGCAGACCGCAGAGCTGGTTTGGGGCGTTTTCAGAGCACCCTGTTGGTAAGCACCGCCTTGACTAACGCTGTTTCCTTCTCTTTCCAAATCAGATATTTATCTTTGAGAACAACATCTACTACTGCGCGCACGTCGGGAAGCAGGCCATCCGCGTGGTCTCGACGGGGCGGGAAGGCGTCATCTACAATGGCCTCAGCGACTGGCTGTACGAAGGTAGGGCCCGCGGCGCGTCCGGCGGGGTGCTCCCGGGGTCGCTGCTGCCGCCTTGGGGTGGGCGGCGGCCGTGTCTCCTCTGACTCCAGCTGTGAGTTCAGCTCCCGTTTCTGGAGGGTCTGCTAAATGCCGAGGATCCTGCGGAGCCCCGGGAGCAGCAGGCGGCCCACAGGGGCCTGCGTGTGGGCGCACCTGGCGCGGGCGTGGGGCCCTCCTGCAGCCCGGCCCCCCGGAGGGCGGGGGGCGCGGCCGGGCGGGTTCCTTGTGCCCAGGGTGACTCCTGGAGCGGCCCGGGTCGCAGGCACGCGGGTCTGCCGCTCCCCATCTGAGGGGCTGAGGGCCTGGTTCTGGTCCTGCCGGGGGAGGGAGAGCGGGAAAGGAAAGAAGAGGCCAGAGCTTCGGAAGGAGGGCGGCAGAGTGCCTTGCCGCCGAGCGCAGCTGCCGCGGTGGGCGTCTGCTGCCCCTGGCCTTCCTCTGGCGCCGGGGGCCCCGGCGGCTCGCAGGAGGAAACAGCTACGGATCTGCGCGAGCGGCTCTCTTGTCAAACGCTTATAGTCCGTCTCCCTGCTCATGAGAACCTGGCTGCCCCAGTAACTGCCGCGTGTTGACCGCGGGTGGTGCAGGCGCCACGCCAAGCCCTCGGGTGTCTGTTACCTCACGCCTTAGTCCCGGCTGGTACGGCGATCACCACCATCGCACGGCCCGGTCAGCACCGGGTCTCCTGGTCCCGGGGCCTGGGAAGTCCAGGTCAGGGCTCCAGCAGGTCTGGTGTCCGCGAGGGCTCTCCTCCTGGCCTGCAGACAGCCACCTTCCCTCCGTGTCCGTGATGGAGAGAGACAGGGAGACAGAGACGGGGAGGAAGCTCTGGCCTCTCCATCCTCCTAGAAGGAGGCAAACCCCACCTTGGGGGTTTTGGCTTCAAGGTGAATTCCTGTGGGGCCGCAAACATCGGGTCCACAGTGCCCCTGTGGCAGGACCCTGACGTGAGTGCTGTTCTGGACACTTCACAGAGGAGGCATGGTGACGGTGAGTCAGCTTCCCAAGGTCACACAAGGTCAGAGGAGACGAGTGGGGAATGTCGCTGTTCAAGTCCAGGACAGTTCCCTTTCCAGAACTGCAGACGTGAGCCAGGAGGCTGGCACCCCCAGCCCCGGGCTGATAAACAGCATGTCCTTCTCAGCCTTCCCGCCTGAGACCACCTGGTCCCGGCAAGAGCTCTCCGTGCTGGGCTGGGTCAGAGGTCGGGGATACTCGGGACGTGGTGAGCCCAGAAAGTTCTATCTCCCCTCGTGGGGCGCATCCCTCAGGCTGGGGTGCTGCCTGTGTCGTGACACGGGAAGCAGGCAGACGGGTCAGCTCCGTCTCGCTTCTCTTCACAGTCTCACTGAAGTCACCGAGGCACAGAGTTCTGTGACGTGATTTCCTTTGTTTTAATTGAGACGTAAGTTGTATACAGTAAAGTGCGCAGCTGTGGGGCACAGTGTGATGCATCTGACAAACGTACGCACCATGTAGCCCCGTCAAGACGTAGAACATTCTGTCCTCTCAGGAAATTCCCTTTCCAGTCAACTCTCTCCCCAACCCGAGACTCCCTTCCAGAGGCCACCAGCATCCTGAGTCTGTGCAGCTGGTTTTCTAACAGAATGCGGGACCTCAGGACCGACCAGGGCGGTCCTCCTCGGTGTGGTCACCCTGGCCCCCCTGTTTATTCCAACACGGCGTCCACTACTCAGAGCACCCACGACCCCAGGTTCTGAGCTGCCGTCTGGGCCCCGGGGGAGTCGACCTTGAGGTTTGACTGAGCTCACGTGAGGATGTCATGGGAGTGAAATGGACACTGTCCAGCGTCCACTGTGCTCACCAGCTCTGTGCACAAACAGCCCGCTGAGCGGCAGGCCCCCAGTTCCAGAGGTCAGTGCAGTAACAGCCCAACGGCCCCCAAAGAGAGAGGGCCCTGGAGTCCCGCCGGCAGGGCCTTGACCTGCTCAGGGAAAAATCTCCTTAAAACATCCACCAGCAGGACATTTGGAATATCATTTTTAGCATCTTCCTAATAAAATAAGAAGCTCATTGCCTTGCAGTTCAAGGTATTAGCTTTTGCTTTAGCAAATCCACTGAAAGGAAATTTTTCTTCGAGGCATTTACAGGAAATTGCGTCAGCGTGGTAACAAGGCCCCAGATATTTTGTATCAGTCACAGCGGACACGGCGGCTTAATCTGCTCAGTGCTGCCCCCTGGAAGGTTGCAGACCTGGTGCCTGGACTTCTGAAGCTGGGGGCCTGGGAGCCCCGGGGAATCTTGGCTCCTTTTTTCATAATAGGAAGGTAAACTTTGAAGATCGCCTTTTTCTGATCTGTGGCTTAACTGTTTCACTTCCAGATGATCCTTAAAAAAAAAAAAGGGAAAAAGAGTAGGAGGAAAAATACCCTGAAAGCTTTTGCAGGGGCTGGATGTGCCTGGAGATGCTGGTTCTGAGAAGCTAAGCTATGTAAATTCAAAACGCCCCTGCAGTCCGTGTGCTTGTTGGCAGCCAAGGGCCGTATTGATTTGTTTTGTTTTCTGAAAAAGGATCTTAAACGTATTGAACCTTTCCAGAACTTTGAGGGCTGAGAGAGAGAAGAGGTAGGAGACACGGGGGCTGCCAGGAATGTCCGTCCCCCGCTCACAGGTCTACACCGCCACCCTCTCCGGTGGGAAACGCCCCCCCATCACCAGAAGCAACCCCCGCAGGCAGAAGTGCCCCCTGACGGCTCGGGCGTGTGTCTCAGTGACTCTCCAGACGCCCTGCCTCGTGGTGGCTGCAGGCTGGTTCTGTAAGCAAAGTGCGTGTCTCTACATTATACTCCTGGGCCAATGTCCTGCAGTTACACAGAATGTTGATTTTAATGTGAGACTAAAGACGACTTGAAAGTGCCCTGCAGCTGTTTACTGCAGCTGGCTCTCCAGAACTAACGTTAAGATGTTACTAGAGCTCTCTGAGAACTTAAAACGAGGGTTCTGTGAAGAATCTGCACATTCACACAGGCCTTAGCAAGATGTGGCAGAGCTCCCTCCACGCAGGCGTTTGGGCAGCGAGCTGGCTTGCCCGCGGTTTTACGAGAGGCTCCTGGTCGCCGTGTCGGAGCTGACCGTTCTCCAGTCGCTGCCGTTTGTTTCTGTTATTTCCAGTTTCATCATTTCATCCCGCACACGAGGTACAGTGGTACAGCACAAAATTTGGGGCCAAAAGCTTTTCAGTAATGAAACTTAAAGCCATTACACTTTTCCCCTGAACCGTGAGACATCTGCACCCCTATTGCCAAAGCGGCCACGTGCATAACCCGAAAGAAATATCAGTGATCTGTCATTGTTATGAAACGGCTCGTTCCCCTGCAGAAAGCTGGAGTGTGTCGGCTCACTGGAGAGCACCCCCCGCCACGTGTGTACAAATCCTCATCTCCTCAGCTCCTCTGGGGGCCGGTGGAGGAAGGGTGGGGGCGCGAACTTGAGAAGCCTGACATTGTCAGGGGAGCTGAGAAATGCCTGAAGGGTGTTACTCGGTGTCTGGTTTGGTGGATGAAACGCGGGGTGGAATTTTAACCTGAACTAGTCCAGAGCTTGACAGGACCTGGAGACATGGTCAGACGCGGGGACGCTGTGGGTGGGCGGCCTGGCCTGGTGGGTGTCAGCAGGAGTGAAGCTGAGCACGGCCCCCCCACCCTGGCTTGTGCTCTGGTGTCAGCCCGTCCGCTCGGCTTTAGGGCCCACGCGGTCAGGTGGTGCCCAGTTGACAGTGACCAGGGGTAGAAGCGTGAGGCTGGGAAGCGTGTGTCCTTGCCTGCTCCCCTCTGTTCTTTCTCCTTTCTCCCTGCCTCCCCTTTCCCGTAGCCCCGGTGCTGCTGAAGGCCCCCTCCCCCTGGGGGCATGGCCCCCATGATGCTCTGTCCTCTGCGCACCTGCCCGGGAGACCCCCGGGCTCCTCCCCCCGTCCCTGAGCTGGTGCTGGTGTGGAGGGGGTGGGAGACAGTGGGGCCTCTTCCCAGAGCTCTGCAGGGGAGCATGTGTTGTGCATCCTGAGTTGGAGCTTAGAATGCCCTGGAAGCACTGCTCGCTGGAGTCAGCCTGTGCGCTGGAGTCGGCCCGTGCGGACAGCCGCTAGCGCCTTGCTAGGCTGGAGTCGTCAAAGCTGCCCGTCTGACACCCGCGCCCGGTCATGAGGTCCTTACCCTTCACGTTCAAACTTCCGTCCAGAGGCTGCAAAGCCCGGCAAGGCTGGGGCAAGGCTGGGGCGAGCGTGCAATTCTTCACATGGCCTCCTCTGGCGTCTCTCCCAGAGTCAGCAGCTCCTTGTGCAAGGAGGCGGTGCTCTGAGAGGCCTCAGCCAGAGGCCAGGGCCCAGGTGGACAGGCCGAGTCCCTTCCTGAGTGTGTTTTTGGGGTGACCCCACGCCCTATGATCCGGGTTGTCTGAGGAGGCAGAGAGTGGACTGGGGGAGCAGCTTTCATGGGAAACATGATCGCGACCGGAGCCCTGAGGAGATCAGTGGGGCGATCTGGGTCTGTGTGCCCCACAGGAAATGGATCCCCATAAAGAAGAACTCCTCCCTGACGGCCCCCCAGTCTTTCTAAATTCCCTGCAGGCAAAACGAAATCGCTCAGCACTGTCCCCGTGGACCGTGCCCAGTGGCTCTGAGCTAAACCCGCGCTTTATTAAACGTTTGGTGAGCTGTGTGTGCTGTGTCCTGCGTGGACGGTCAGTGTGTCCGGCCCACTCTGCACATGTCATAAGTGGCCTGAGCCGGTTTGGGACCGCCCACAGCCACAGCCTTCTAGCACACAGCCCTCGCCGTGGACTGCTAGACATGGGGGGCACTGCACACCAGATTTTCATCAGTAAGGAAGGGTTTCAATGCCTTTTGCGTTATTTTTAAAACCCCCTGACATATATTTAGATATGATGCTCTGCAGTGCCGACAGAGCCACTCTGGAGTGTAGATTCTTCACTGAGCTCTTCAAGTGCTAACATCTCTGAGGTTCCTGGCTAGGGCACCTCATTGCCAGCGAACCGCATCTGGTGGGGATGAAGGGAACTGACACCCTCGCCATGCAGTGCTCCGGCTGGCCCGCTGGTTCTAGAGTAAGCGGCACGGCCAGGAGCTCACGGACGTGGAATCACTGTCAGTCCCGTACGCTGTTGTTCAAACCGTGGCTTTGTGCTTCTTCCAACTCAGTGTTGGTTACTTCTCTGATGTACATGATGGGAGTCTTGGTCAGACCAGGAAGCCTGTATGTTGCCAGAGGCCTGTGATCGGCTCCACAAAGCCCTGTCCTGCGAGGGCGGCTGAGCTGCGGTCAGGAGCAGGGCTCTGTGGCACCTGTGCCTGCCTCCGAATGTGGCTTCACCCCTTACCAGCCGCGTGGACCTGGATGCGTATGTAACCCTTTGTGTCTCTGTTTTCTCATCTGAAAAACGAGAGTCACAGCGATCTGTTCCCTAAGGTCTGATGGAAATGAAAGGAGCCCACACGGGGACAGTTCTCAGAACAGTGCCCCCCAGTGTCAGTTCTGAAAACTCTTAAAGTCTATTCACTCCTGAGTTACTGGCTGTGATGCGTTTATAGAGCAAGTGTGTGGCTTCCTACTCAACCTGGAGAGGACATCTGTGCGGAATGAACATCTCTCCAAACCTTCTCTCTGCGTTTAGATTCACCAGGCTGCAGTCACATCCCCCGTTTGTCACCAACACCTGACAGGCCTGTTCTCTGTGAGCACCAAAGATCTGATGCCTCGGTCAGAAGGATGCTTCGTGATGGCTTGCAGAAATTAAATACTTAAAAATGATATTCAATTCACCCATGACTTCTGAAGAAGGATAAGAAAGGAAGGTGACAGTGGGAACACCTGCAGGTAATCGGCACCTGGAACGGCCCCCAGACCTGAGAGCCGCTGGCCTGAGCACTGGCTGCACCTGACGGCTGACCTTTCGTGCAGTAACTTAGTGCTTTCGGTCTTCCGTGTAAGTGGTGCGAGCGCTTTTCCTGTGTAGCCCTCGTCTCCAGCTCCAGAACGTGTCAGTGACCTTGACTGGGGCAGCATGTGCATTTCACCTTGTGGAGAAACACAGAAGAGCCTAAGGCTGCTCAGCGGGGCCCCGCTCAGCTCCGGCACAGGAGTGGAGGGGATGGCCTTCGTCTCCCCTTGTTCCGTCTACACTTTCTCTGACCCAGGGATGGACGGCTTCAGGTTTCTAGGTCCCTGTGCGCAAGAACAGTGGTCGAAGGCAGGGACTGAAACCGTCAGGCGCGTGGGGAGGTCGTGGCCAGTCTACACGGCCCAGCTGGCTACCGCGGGTCTCCTCGCCCACCGCACTGGGCCCTCCACTTCCTCTCCTCAGGTCCCATCAGATCACCCCCAGCCCCACTCCTTATTCCTGCAGTAGGTAAACCATGACTCCACTGACCACGTGAGCTGTAGACCATGGTCACCAGAGGTGAACCGCGACCCCCCGCTGCCCACACGTGTCCCAGTCGTGATGGTCCCTCCACATTCTTGCCTGTCCTGAGTGCCGCCTCAGCTCCAAAATTTGGACGCAGAAATCCTAGAAGCCCTCCCAAAGAAGTCACTTGGCCCTTCTTTTCTGTGTCCCCGGCATTCATTTCTGCAAACTTCCTTCAGCAAACGTCACAGCCTGGCTATTGAAAAGCCACGGGAACTGTCGCCCTCACTGTGATTGTGAGCTTCAGGTTTATCCGCAGGGATAAAGGAAGCAGGGGAGGCAGCAGGGACGGCGGCCGTCCCCGTCCGAGGCGCCGACGGGGTGGCGTTGCCGCTGACCGGGCTGCACGCCACCTCCTGATCGTGCAGCTCGCGGTTCACCTGCTGCAGGAACGAGAGCAGGAACCCCCAGCTCTGGCCGAGCCCGTCCCCTGCCGGGCCTGGTGTAGATAAACGTGTCGAACCCTCTGTGGGAAGGGAGCACTGCTGCTCTCCGGCCCCAGCTGTGGAGACTTGGCTCAGCATCATTAAGTGACTTTCCTGTGGTCGCATAGCCAGTAAGTGGTTCCAGACCTGACCTCCTAACCACCTGCCCACTGTGTGCACGAAAGCTGCATTCACTTTCCACAGATCGGCTTGATCGGGGCTCAGGTGTTAGTGGACCGTCCATCACCTTGGCGCGGCCTGCTGGGCACTCAGCCTTCGACACACCCAGCTCCGTGAAACACACCCCTCAGGGCGCAGATTTGAGAGCCCAGCGGCCTGAGTTTGAGTCCTGCACTGCCGCTTAGGGCCCGCGGACCCTGAGAAAGTCACGTACCTTGTCTGACCTCAGGTTCCTCATCTGAAAAGGCAGAGCTCAGGCACCTTCCCGGAGAATCACGGGGGGTGGGGGGTCAGACAAAATCGTAGCCGTGAGAGCGCAGGCGCCAGGAGGCAGCGCCGCGTGAACTTGCCATCCGCGCCATTCCGTGTCAGCGCGTGGAGGTGAGATGTTCTCTGAGGATAAAGCTCCTGCCTGCCCGCCCTGCTGTCGGACGCGGCCGAGTCTCAGGTGGCCGTGTGCCCAGCACAGAGCGAGCGTCTGCCACGAAGTGGGCAGAGGTGTCTTTATGGGAAGGCCGGACCCGGGCACCTGCAAGCATGGCGTCCCCGGAGCGCACCACTGGGTGCAGGCTAAGGGCCATGCGGGTGATCTTGGGTTTCTCCCGAGAGAAACTCGCAGAGACGTCTTGCCTGTAGTCGTCCTCTTCGTGGCTCCTTGTTTCCCGTACTTACCTTCACCGCCTCCTGATGGCCGGTTGCTTTGGTCTTTGGTCAGCGTTCTGTCTCACTGCCTCTGCGCCCTGGGCACACATGGTGAGAGCTGGGTTTCAGCCACACGATAGACGGACTGTTCGGCTGTGGGGACCAGGCGTCATCCTAGTCAGTCTCTGGGTGTCGCTCTGACAGCTCTCGACTGAAGGTGGTGCAGACAAAGCTGGGGTGAGACCACCGAGCAGGCTGAGGGAGGAACGGCGTTCTTCTGTAGAACGCTCGATGGCAGTCGGGGATGTCCAGGAGGGCGGCGGGGGCCCTGCTGATGGAAACAGATACCAGAAATTTGACCTGGAACTTTCCGTCAAGTTCAGAGCTAAGGACCGAGCTTGTGACCTTGCTTTGCAGCCTGGCATCCTCCTCCTTGGGCTGCAATTAGCCTGGTCGGGGAGGCAGGAAGGGCGCGGCGGTCAGGCTGTGAATAACGAACACAAAGCAAATCAGGCACCACGAAGTGCTTCAGCGTGAGGAGAAGCTGCCCCCCGCCAGGGTCTGCTCCCCGGGGCGGCCCAGGGCCTCAGGCAGGGCCAGCCAGCGTGCTGGTGGAGAAGGGGGCGCTCTGTTCTGGGGCACGCTCTCTGGCCTGGAACTGACTGGGCAGGCTCTCCTGCTCACAGCTCGTCCTCCAGAGCTGGTCACCAGGGCCGGGAAGCGCCGCCCCAGCCGCCGTCCGGAGCAGGGGAAGCCGGACCTGCCAGAGAAGCAACACTAAAGACGCCGCATCCAGGCAGCAGACCCCAGCCTGGGGTCTCAGCAGAAGAGGAGTTTGCTGCAGGGGTGGTGGGTCCCTCAGAACCGATGGGAAGCTTGAGGGGCAGCCAGAGAGCGGGGGCCGCGGAGGGAGCTGGGTGTGGGGGCCCAGTGAGGCTTCAGTGCTGCCCCCGCCGCCCGGCGCTGGGAGGGGTGGGGCCCGGCTGAGGGCGCGCCGTCTGCCCGGAGCACACGTGGTGTCGGGAGCTGCTGCAGATAGAAACGCCACGTGCCCGCGCTGGCCCGTCTGAGAAACAGCTGGGGTCCGAAACTTCCTGTCCTTGCAAGCTCACGTTATCTCCTGCTCAGTGGCTGGGAGTGGGGGACTCCCCCCCATCACCGGCTTGTGGGGCTGCTGCTGCCACGGGAAGGCCGGTCGGTGTCACGTGCTCCCTCCTCCTGGGCGTCTCCTCGGAGTCCCTGTGTGAACGGACGTGCTTCCCGGTGAGCAGCCCCCGACTGCAGGGGGGAGACTGCGGGACAGCCAGGCCCACTGCAGCGGCCTCGTGTGACACTGAAACGGTGCACGGCAGGCCCCGGTCCTCAGGGTCCGCAGCAGATTCTGCGTTTGATTCTCCGGTGCGGGGTGGTCAGCGTCTCCGAAAGGGAACCGATGATCTTACTTGTGTGAGGGGAGAGCCTGCCTGGACCTGTGAAATCAGAAATGAGACGTCTGCAGGGAGAACGCTGCCTAAACGCGAGCGGAGAGTTCCCACTGGTCCTGAGGGAGGTTTCTCACGATTAACCACCTAATCCTGAGAGATTCTGATAAATAATACATGATGCTCCGTGGTTATATTGTTAAAGCTTTTAATTATGCATCGATTGTGAGACTAAGACAAACACATCTTCATCTTTTCGTTACAGAGCCTTAATGAACTTTGGGTATTTGAGGCTGACGTCCCAGTGCCCTTGGGAACTTCAGTTCCTTTTAGTCTTTTCTGTCTCCTTAAGTCACGTAAGGATGTGAGACCTTTTGCATCGAGAGCTTTGCTAACACTTCTGCTGAAATGAGGCCGCAAACACTTGGAGGAAAGGTCAGGCTCCGTGCTCACAGGTGCTCGAAGCAGCTCTGCCTGCAGCGCCGAGGCCGGGCCGGCTTCTGCCCTCTCGCCACTGAGCCCGCTTCCTACCCTCTCTGGGCCTGGGTCTCTTCTCCCTGCTCCGAGACACCGTGGGACGGACCAGGCGAGGCTGCTCTCCCCTCCAGCTGTACTTCATGCTTAACGTCTGTGCTGGGCCTGCACCGTGAAGTCTGCATCGCACAGGGGACTTTGCAGTGAAGCACCTCCCTGCCCTCAGATTTGCGGCAGTAAAGCGGGGGTGGGGCACAGCCCAGGGCAGCCCTGTCTCCTCCCTTCTGCTGCTCACACGGGACCCTGCGCGCTGGGGAGAAGTGCACCCCGTGCCTCTGGTACGCCTCCTCCCTGCCCCCAGCCTGCCTCTCTCTTTTACCCCCTCTTCTTTCTTTCGATTAAACTTGCCTTTTTGATATGGCTTTTCTCTTTGCGAAAGGCTGCCCTTGGAAAGGGGCGGGGGTGAAGTGACAGCCCGGCTTCTGTACCTCAGAGCCACCTGGACGACGTGCCCTGGGGAAGGCGTGCTCCTGTCTCTGACTCTGTGAACCGGGGCCGAGGCTGGAAGGGCGGGCCGGGGCGTGGGCTGCAGGTCCGCCTCGCGTCTTAGCCTCCCCGCTGCAGGAGAGGCGGTCCTGAGAAGGCCAAGCAGAGGGGGTCGGGGTCACTGTGTCGTGTTGTCCTGGAGTGACTCCTGCACCGGGCGGAGGTTAGCACGCAAGCCCAGTGTCCCCACCGCACAACTTGTGACTCTAAGCCCCCGAGTCGCAGGGCCCAGCGTCCCCCAGGAGGCAGGGCACCCGCTCCCTCTGGGCACAGGCCCCTGAGTCAGCCCCTCCGTCTACACGGGGCTTTACTCCAAGACCAAGGCTCGTCCGTTCAATGGGAAACGGCCCCTGAGCCTTGGAGCTCCCGGGTGCCAGCCATACCCAAAGAGGAGATGACCTTGCCGCTCTCGGTGGAAAAACATCCATCCAGCACCTTGTTCTTTTTGCAGGAATTTGTGCATCTGGCACTTGCTTTATTAATAGAAAATCAAACAGCTGTGTGGATGCTGAGTCTGGAGCATGTTGGGATTTTAAGCAGATGTTGCTGGGAAGGTGCCTGACCTTCCAGGAGGTTACAGGGTCACTTCTTGAAGGAAGCACGCTCTGCCCAGCCCTCGGGACAAAACTGCCAGACCGCCGGAGGGCGTGGTTCCGCGCCTCTGCTGGGCAGCCTGAGGTCTGCGGCTCCTTTAAGTGTCTGGCTCAGACTGTCTTCATCATCTCCGACGTCCTCACGTCCCCATCGCCCGGTTTCTGCTCACCGTTAATCCTCTCCCGCGACAAATCCCCCGGCCGTGTCTCTACACAGACGTGGGGAGTGTGAGGAACTGCACGTAAAAAAATTCTTGATTCTGGACCACGCGCCCAAGATGGTACATAATACGCTCTAATTATGTAGTACAGATCTTCAACACCATTGAGACACTTTGGCAGGACCATCTACTCTGATGTAAGACTGTAGAAGCATGAAAGTATGAAAACCAACCAGCCACTAATCCATTAATTCAAGAGCTAATTCCTTAAATTTTTTTCCCAAATTTCTTTCTCATGATATGAGCAGCACGGGTTCCCAGTCCTCTTCAGCTTCCGTCTGTCAGTCACTGCACACTTGCAGGTTGAGATCCTGGGGGATGTGACCCAGCAGTGTTAAGCTTGTCCTAATGGGGAGGCTTATGAAATAGCTGGGGAGAAGCTGATAGCTAGAGACTCTGGCTGTCCCGCCACATGATGACACCACTGGGCATGGGGACCGACACAAAGGAGGAGGTCAGGGAATATTCCGGGCCTCCCCTCCTGGTTCTGATGAGCGATGCTGTCCTCCCGTGTGCCGGGCGGGGCCGGCTGCTTCCCCTCAGACAGTCCGCATCCCACCCCGGCCCTCTGCCCGCCTTGTGTTCAGGAGGCTCTGACTCCTGAAGGGTGTTGGGGTCAAGGGAGCCCGGAACTGAGGGACAGAGGCACAGACCTCAGGGCTGGGCGACTCCTCCCCAAACGCCCGAGCCGGAAGCACCCCGTGTTCCTGGCCCAAACGAAGGTTTTTTTGGACTCTTCAGGGAGCGTAATGTACCACGCTCTGATGGCCACGCAGCTTCAGAGAATAAAAGCCAGAGACGAGAAACGGTCGTGCGCAGTTGCGGCTGAGATCTGCGGGGGACGGGCGAGGCCGCGCTCTCGCACCCGCTGGGACTGTTGCGCTGCGCCCCCGGCTCAGGCTGCGCCGTGTCACGTCCGGGACGCTGCGCTGCGGGGCTCTTTCTGTGAGCTGGAGTTTATGCAGTCACTTCAGCAGCACTGAGCTGAGTCTGGGAGAGTCGGCATTAAGGGAACACAGAGCTGAAGGGGGGACTGAAAACTATGTGAAAGAGCCCTTTCAGGCTGTCGGGGAGATGGCCTTCCCGGGGTGACGGGCCTTTGCTGACTTGGACTCAGGTGATGCAGGGACGGGCAAGAGGAACTGAGTTTCTCTGCTCTGAGACCTGCCAAAGCAGATGATGTTAAAACAGATGACACTCAGCCAGAGATGGGAGGGGGTTGGGGGAGGGACACAGTGAGAGACAGAGAGGTGGGAGAGACAGAGACACAGAGACAAAGGCAGAGAGAAGGAGAAAGACAGAGAGGTAGATTCCAGGTAAGCTGTTCAGATACCCACTTTAACAGAAGTGTGAGGACTTTGCTTGCGCTCAGCATCACTGTCTCCTTCTGGCATCACTGGGGCCCTAAAACACTGCCCTTCACACAGGAGAATGACCAGGACTGTGGCCGGGTTGCATTTAAGCGGCAGATGGATTTGCAGTGAGTCATCAAAGGTCTTGGGCGCCCCTGGCAAGAGTAGCTTCTTAATTTTTTTTTTTTTTTGGAAGTAGTCAGTTTACAATGTTGTGTCAGTTTCTGGTGCAGAGCACGATGTTTCAGTCATACGTGTACAGACATACATTCCTTTTCATTTTCTTCTTCATTATAGGTTACTGCAACGTATTGAATAGAGTTCCCTGTGCTGTACAGTAGGACCTTGTTCATCTATTTTATATATAGTAACTACTGTCTGCTCATCCCAGACTCCTAATTTATCCCTCTCTCCACCTTTCCCCCTGGTAACCGTAACTTTGTTTTCTATGTCTGAGTCTGTTTCTATTTGGTAAATAAGCTCATCTGCATAATTGTTTTAGATTCCGCATATGGTATTTTTCTTTCTCTTTCTGGCTTACTTCACTTAGAATGACAATCTCCAGGTCCATCCATGTTGCTGCAAATGGTATTATTTCATTCTTTTTCGTGGCTGAGTAGTATTCCACTGTGTATATACACATCTTCCTTATCTAGTCATCTGTCCATGGACATTTAGGTTGTTTCCATGTCTTGACAATTTCCTGCTTAAGTCTCCAGCCACCAGGAGACGCGTTTGTTGTCTTCTCTCCCCTAGTATGAAAAAGGAGATTGAAGGCAGTCTACCTGAGTGTTTGGAGAAGCTGCAAATTAGCAGCCAGCAAGGTTATAATGAACATCTGAGCGGTCTCTGCCATGGAACAGAAAATCAGACTGACTCATTTCTTCCTCCCTGAGGACGGGGGAGGGATGCTGCCCCCTGGTGGCCAGCCTGGGCACGTCGGACACGGGTCCCTGTGCCGGGTCCTGATGTGCAGACGTTGGCGGGTGGCTGGGAGGGTGCTGGGAAGCTTGTGGTGAGTAATCCGCACATCCCACGCGCAGATGAGCCAGAGAGGCCGCCACCGGCGAGGTAATTTGCCTCTTGGCTTGATGTTCGCTGATTTCTTTTTTAACTCCCCATTTAATTCTGCTCTCGGCACCTCGGATAAAATATTTAGTGGCAGGAAAAAGGCAGCAGAGGCACACAGGAATAAATAAGACTTTCTGTATTTAGAATGAGGCCATTTATTTCTGAGTACAGATCCATCAGGCATCTTATTTATGTCTTCTGCAATTTCCCAGGACCTGGATTTCCCAGGGCGCTTTGACTCCCCCAGTATGTATAGCAGCGGAGGTGTAGGAGACAGGCGCTAATGAACAGTGAGGGCCCACAGGGCCGTTTTGTTTAGGAGTGATCTCATGACTGCATTCTATTTTGACCTGCGTCCTGCCTCATTAAGAGATGACAGTCTGTAATGCTGGCATGACCCAGGCAGATGGCGTCCCCAAATGCTGGCCCGCAGCCTGAGCCACCAGACTGCACAGGGCGAGCACCGGACACGGGCCGGAGGCTCGTCCTCTGGCTGGCCAGGCCTGGCCGCGCTGTGGGAAGCGCAGTAGACCAGGATCTGACACCAAGCCAGCCCTGCCCGCTGCTGACCCGCGATCTGGGTGAACGACCCAGTCCCTCCTCACAGAGGTCTCCAGTCCATCTCCTGGGCGCTGGAGTCCGGTCACGGCTCTGGCACTCCCTTCCAGCGAGCTGCTGGTGTCCCTGTGCGTCCTCCTCTGTGAGAAGCAGCCCCGTGGTCGCTAGGATACTGTGGGGTGGCTGTAGTATCAGGCACAAGGTGGGCATCCGGTCAGCAGTAGGGCGGGGCTGAGAACACCTGCCCTGCCCGTCCCACTGGATTGTGGCGAAGCTCAGGGGACAGCAGGCCCATCAGTGCCAGAGTCAGGGTGTTGGCTCGCTGTGAATTTAGTCCTTCCTGCAGCATTTGTCAGAGAAGCAGCAGCTGGGTTGGGGTGAGCCCAGGCACTCCTGAGCGGGTCTGAGAGCATCCAGAGAGCAGGCTGTAGGCCGGGGTCTGAGCAGGACCAGGGGGCGTGCTGAGCTGGATCCTCTCTTCATGGGAAGGCACCTCCCCTCCAAGTTCCAAAGGCACAACTTTGAAAAATCACCTGGAGGCTCTCCGCTCTATAGGGTTTGGGGTCCCCCAGAAGCTCCAGGGGGAGCACTTCCTGTTGAGAGTGTCTGGAGACCTTCTCTCTTACACGAGGAGCGCCGTGCGGGCAGGGACGGGAGGGAGCACGGTGGAGACATGAGGAGAGGGCTCTGCACTGCACCAGCTCCAACAGCTCAGTTACAAACACCAGCCTGCCCCGTCCAGAGACAGGCAGGAGACCTCAACAGGCGTTTCTCCAGTGAGGACATACAGTGGCCAATGGGCACATGAAAAATGCTCAAAATCACTAATTGTCAGAGAAATGCAAATCAAAGCTACGATGAGGTATCACCTCACACCAGTCAGAATGGCCATCGTTCAAAAGTCCACAAACGATAAATCCTGGAGAGGCTGTGGAGAAAGGGGAACCCTCCCACACTGCTGGGGGGAATGCAAATTGGTGCAGCCACCATGGAAAATAGTATGGAGGTTCTTTGAAAAACTGAAAATAGGCTTACCATATGATCCAGCAATCTCACGCTAGAGCTTATCCATAAAAGGTAAAAACTAATTCAAAAAAATACATACACCCCTGTGTTCAAACAGCACTATTTACAGTAGCCAAGACTGGAAGCAACCTACGTGTCCATCAGCAGACTGGACAGGATAAGAAGATGTGATACAGACACACACACACACACACACACACACACACACTGTGGAATATTGCTCAGCCATTAAAAGGAATGAAATAATGCCATTTGCAGCAACATGGTTGGACCTGGAGATTATCATACTTAGTGAAATATGGTATCACTTATACGTGAAATCTAAAAATATGACGCAGATGAACTTATTTACAAAACAGAAACAGACTCACAGACATAGGAAACAAAGTTATGGTTACCAAAGGGGAAATGTGGGGGTGGGATAAATTAGGAGTTTGGGTTTAGCAGATACAAACTGCTATATATAAAACAGAGAAACAGCAGGGTCCTACTGTACAGCACAGGGAGGCAGAGTCTGGCGGCAGGACCCGTCTGCATCTGGAATCCGCACCGCGAATCCGCGCACTGCAAGAGCCTGGCGTGCGGGGCGGCCAGCCTGGCTCCCCGACTTCTCGCTGCAGGGAGCTGAGACGCTCCCTCGTCTGAGGCCCAGGGTCTCTCTAACCGAAGGCTTTGTCTGGGGGGTTCACGGTTAGGAAATGCTGTCAGGAGTCTGTCAGACCGGGGGCTTCTGGCGGCCCTGCCATGGTTCCCCTCACTCCTGGCCGGCATGCGGGTGGATGGGGGCCTCCCGACAGCGCAGCGGCCGGACGCCAGCGGCACCGGGGCGCGCCAGCCTCTCCGCGGGGCAGGTGCTGGGGTGAGGGCAGTGCGGCCTGGCTCCTGGTGAACCCTGGGTGAACGTGGCCGTTGGGGTACTTTGGAGCTGTCCCGCCGGCACTGGTGATTCTCGCACTTGCTGAGGACTTCCTGTTTGCAGGGCGCTTTTGGAGGCTGGTGTGCTGTGGGGGCTGCTCCAGTCGTGGGCAGTCCGGGGCCTGGAGAGCTGAGGCGTCTGTAGGTCCACGTCAAAGGCAGGGAAAGGCCTGTGGACGGGTGTGGCCCCAGGGGACAGGCCCCCACCTTCGCCCTGGTCACCTCATCCATCGGGTCTCACTGTGCGCCCCGCACCGTGTGGGCGGTTTCCCCTCCAGTCTGGGGGGGAGGTGTTCTCCATGGATGTGAGCAGCTCCGGGGCAGGAGCTAGGAGGCCTCCCCAGAGACGACCTGGCTCACTGCCTCGGTCGGGGCCTCCCCCTCCTCCAGTCCTGCCCAGACTCCAAACCGTACGCTACCTCCGAACGCTGGAGAACTGAAACTCAACTGTTGGGTTTCTAAAGGCCCGAAACAGGAGTCAGTGCGGCCTGTACGGAGCGCGTGTCATTACTCGGTAGCCCGATGTGATGCTGTCCGCGGGTGTCCACAGGGGCCCGGGGCGCCTCTCACTCTGTTACTCACCGGAGCACAGAGGCGGCCCCTGTGCCTCAGTGGCGCCAAGTGGGGGCTGAGACCAGCCGTCGTTTGCGAATTTACCAGGGTTGTCCTCGAGTTAAACCCGTGGAGCTCTCCCCTGGGACAGTCCACACACCACCCCACCCCCCGCGGCTGTTTTTAAAGGAAGGCGTGGGATGGGGAGCTTCTCCACAGAGCCACCACCACCACGTCTCGCTCCTCCCTCATCGTCACGAGCACAGCCTGTGCTGGAGAAGGAGCTGTCCACCCAGGCCCGCAGCCCGGGCTGGGAGCAGAGTAAGGCTCTCGTCCCCTCGTCAGTCCAGTGCCCTGAGTGGGTGTAGCTCGAGGCCGCGGCAGCAGCCCCAGAAAGTTCAGGGGGTGCAGGCGGGTGGGGACACGGGTGCTGGTGGAGTGGCTCAGCCCTGAGCTCAGTCCTTCCGTCCCAGAAGGCAGCCTGGCAGCATCCTCTGACTGTACCCGTGGCAACCACGCCGCCCCAGCCCCTCATCCACACTGAGTTCTCGAGCCGTTTCTCCCTCGTCAGGGAGTATCTGGA
Organism: Vicugna pacos; assembly: GCF_048564905.1. Classification (NCBI taxonomy): domain Eukaryota; kingdom Metazoa; phylum Chordata; class Mammalia; order Artiodactyla; family Camelidae; genus Vicugna; species Vicugna pacos. The sequence continues at coordinate 2,706,142 of NC_132993.1, read as the reverse complement.
CAGGTCGAAAGGCAGGCTCTTGTTCTTTGAACAGTAGAACCAAGAATAATTAATAACTTGCTGCAGTTGGGCATAGTAACTGTTCTGAGTGCTGTTTATAATTTACAGTTAATTAACCCTCCTCTTCAAAAAAAAATCCACAGAAACGTGAGACCTAATTTCCTGATACAAATTATTTTTGATATCCATGAGTTTTAAAATACGTTTCCACTGGTATTAAGAAGTCATTATGCAGAACAGCTCAGGCTGATTAAGGTGACTGCTGCTCTGTTAGGGTTTTCCTTGAAAATGTGCAGTATAATGGGCTTTTCTGCAGTGCATCCCAAGAGGAAACATTTTCATCTTATAATTGCAAAGCCAAAGCCAACGTATGAAAGAAATGTTACGTGTAATTTTGGGACTGCAATTTTGCTTTGTGGTGAGGGGTTCTGACTCTCAGGGGAGGACAAGATGGAGTCAGTGCTTTGAGGAAACGCTTCCTAAACACAAACTGTGGCAAATCTCGGCTGGTAGTTCAGTCACCAGCCAATTAAAATTCCAACTTCAGAATCTCAATCATGTTTAACTTTCTTGTGAGTGTTATTAACAGAAGGACCCACTTTGGCAAAATACCAGGAAGAAAAATGTAGCTAAGGACATTAAAAACCATTACAGGGATGATAAAATACGATTTACCTAAGACATTCGACCACTCACGGCTACAGATTCTTCAGTTAATATCGGAGGATTGTGGTGGAAAAGCCTCTTTTTTCTCCACTGACCGCATCTCAGGAGCCGAATTGACAGCCGTTTTGGTCAGTGCCAGGTGCACGTGGGAAGGTCTCTCCCGGGCTGCCGGACGGCCCGGCCGTTGGCTTTGCGGAGAGTAAGGCTGGGCGGGATGATCCGAGGTCTGTGGAAGTCCCCGGCCACCTTCATGTCCGTTCCTCTTCCGTGGCACATGCAGGATCTGAACCACAGCGGGGCAGTGGGCCGGGGGGGCAGAGAGGGAAGGAAGGTGGATGGAGGTGGGCGGGTGCCAGAGATGGTGCCGTGTCCTCCAGGACTCTCCCCGTCCTCGCTGTGGGATTTGAGCACCTCATTGAAACTTTTATCCCTGCAGTTTCCTTGAGGGAAAAGTAAAGGTCATAGTGGCACCTACTTGGAGTGGTGGTTCTGGGGAGTGAATGAAAACTTATTGAAACACACACGCTCACGCCTGTGAACCTTGTGCCCGTAAGTTTTGGTACAAGAAATAAAGAAGAATGATCTGCCCAGACCTGGGGCTGGAGGAGGGGCTGGGAAGTGTTTCCTGTATCAGGGGCCCTGGATCCAGGCAGGCTCTGCCTTCGTCTCCTTGCCTGGACCCGCCCTGCCTTCCTAGCGTCCTGTCCTCCCCAAGGCCTTACTGCTTCTGAAAAAGAGAGCGGGGAGGACTGGGGCGGGGGCTGTTCCGGGGGCCATTTTGGTGCAGGCACAGGACAGGTGTCCCCCTTTGTTCCCAGTGAGGCAGATTCTCGTATCATCTCTGATTTATAGAGGAGACAGCTGAGGCACAGAAATGCTAAGTCACTGGCCTAAGGTCACACAGCCTCTGCGGGCTCTGCCGGGTTGTGAATCTGGGAAGTCTGGCTCCAGGGTCCATCCTCCAGAGCACCGCACACCTGGAGGGCAGGATGCTGGTCACGCTGCCCCCGAAAGCCTTCACTCCCTCCCAGGCCCCTCTCCAGGAGGCCATCCAGGATGGGCGGCATCACCCTCCTGGACCAGCCTCCGCCGGTGGTCAGTACTGGGTGATACTGGACTTAGCACCGCGCTATGCTTTGAACAGTAAAACAGAACGGAGGACATGGAGGTCTGCCGCACGGTCAACACCGTCCTCCCGTCGCCTCCCGTCCATCCGGGGATCAGACGCAGCCTCTCTCCCCCGGCTCCCAGAAAGGGACCGCCCTGCAGGGATCTGTGTCACGTCTGCAGGAGCACCGCCCAGTTCACCCGAGTCCCCTCTTCTCCCCTGCACCCCGCCCTCCCCGCCCAGACAGTGCACAACTGACGTTGGGCTGATACGCCCTTAGTTCTTGGGGTCTTGGGTGAGTTTTAAACTCACGCAAAGTCATTCTGCAGCAAGAGCCCCTTCTCACCTTGGCCACCTGCCCTGAGGATGTCAGAGGCCAGTGTTCAGGTACCATTTTACTTGATTCATGGTGAGATTTTCCCTTTTGTGTGAGATCCTTATCACAAAAGCCAGTCCCCCACTAGTCTGTTCTGCACTCTGAGCATCTGTCCCAGCGCTTGGATGGCTGGTGCTCGGTGTGGTCACCGGGCGGGGGGGATCCTGGGCTGGCGGATGGAAGCACTGACCCTGAACAAGGGCCTGTGACCCCACTCACCAGCACCAGCCTGTCTGGGGCCGTAGAGTTCACTGGAGACCATGTGTCTGTTGAAGGCACCCCCAGGTCGTCCGAGGGCAGGACGGAGTGCTGAGCCGCTGATGCCTCCGAGAGGCCGGGAGCCGTCCCCAAGCGCCCTGCTGCCAGACCTACCCTCGGGCTGGTCTACACCCCAGGTTTTCCAGTAAACGCAGCCTCCTGCCACCTTGGCAAACCTCTGCTCACAGTTGGTGGTTACTGTCAGAGCTCAGGAAGCAGGATGGTGTAGACATTCTAGAATCTGCTCAAAGGAAGCTCCGCCCACATCTCAGTCAGGGCCCCAAGAAGTCAGGATGGGGAGCCAGCCGGGGCCCTCGTCGGGGCGTCTGCGAGTCTGTGCCACACCTGGACATGCGGATGACCTGGTAACCTCTATGTCTCCGCACATTTAAATGTTTGTCCGATACGTGCAGGTGCTCTTGTGATGCACGAAATACAAATTATTCTATAAGGGATGTTCAGTATTTCAAACCGAATTAGAATGTGGTATCTGCAAGTTTTTTCCTGTAAGATGGGGTCCTCCTGTTCAGAAAGCCTGAGTAACAGTGATGTAAGCCAGCCCCCTCTTTTTGCAACTGAGGGAGAGAGGCCCAGAGAGGCGGGATCCGGGCCTGGAGAGCGTGAGGCCTCTGGAAGCAGCAGGTGGCACCGTTAACCTGGGCGGTGCTATTTGGAGATGGATTTTTCGCCGAAAGTCACTTTTTTTCTATGGGACAGACCCCAGCTTTGTGGGGTTCCAAAGCTTGTGTGATCTGGGGGATCTCTTTTAGAAAAAGAGCACCGATAATGAACGTGAGGTTGGGCCTGAGAAGGGCTCTGAGTCTTCAGCCTCTCGGCCACTGGCCTCTGTCCCCACTGGGTTTATCCTCCACGGCGAGTTCCCCAGGCGCAGCCGCTTCTCCCCCAGAAAGCGCGCCTCCCAGCTCAGGGCTCCCTGACCTTCGCGTGTGTTTGATCGTCACTGGATTAGCTTCCTGATGAGGACCCACTTGTGCTCTCAGTGCATCCTTCACGTCAGCACAGTAATTTAGAGTGAGGGGAGGGAGGGGGAGAGGAGATCGGTGAGGCCTTTTCTACTTGCAAATGAGGCAGCTCCAGAGAGGGGGGCCTCCTTCCAGGAGCGGCTGCCCTCCCGCCCAGCACAATGGAGCAGGTGGCGGCGGGCAGGCAGAGGGGGCCAGGGTCTGACCCCAGGGCCGGGCCACGGGAGCAGGACCGTAGACCAGAGACCGGCTGGCCGGCTCCCCCTCTCCCCGAGCCTCAGGAAGTCCAGCTGTAAGCAGTGTCCCCGGCCTCTTCACACTTGTCTGAATCCCAGTCGAGGCCCACGCGGGGACTCTCGCCTTCAAAAATAAAGTTGAATTCAGGCTGCCAGCGCTGTTCTAAAGTGCCACCTCCGAGTGCAAGTGGGCGAGCACCGATCCTCCGAGTCCGTGTGAGACCGTGAGCCGGCTTCGCCGTGTGTCCCTGTTGGCACGGCCTGCCTGTTTGCTCCGGGTGAATGGTGGGTGGATGGCTGAATGGATGTGTGAATCACAAACAGATGAATGAGAAACAAGAGAACATCTCTGACCGCTGTCCCCAGCCTGGGCATGCAGCAGGTGCATAGACCAGCGACGCAAGTTCTGGAAGCTCCCTCGATGCCCGCGATGGAAACGAAGAGGAGAGAGTAGGGGAACCTAGGAAAGAGGGCCAGGCAAGAATAGGAACCCGTCGCGCCAGCTCAGGTCTCCTCTTCCCCTCCCTGTCTTTGTGTTCAAGTCTTTGCCGAGCTCAAGCTGTTCTCAGTGGCCCAGATACGATGGCTTAAAACAGTGGCACCTGTCAGTCGGGCCAAGCTTGGCAAACGGAGCTCTCCTCTGCACCAGCCGGGGAGCCGGGGCAGCCGGGGGGCTGGGCTGGAGCCACCTCCCGGGTCCCGCGGCTGACCCTGGCCGCCCGCTGAGCCCTGAGCCGTGCCGACCGGGACGCCCGACACGTGGCCGGGCCTCCCCATGGCATGGCGAGGGTCTCGGGGGAGCAGCCCAGCGAGAGAGCGCCCCAGGGGCTCACTGCCTTTTGTGACCCAGCCTTAGAGGCTGCAGGCCATCACTTCTGCACGTCCTGTCCATTCAGCTGCTTTAGAGAGACCACTGTGGTTCCAGGGGAGGAGACACAGGCCTCAACTCTTCACAGTGGGAGAGCATCAAGGCCCAGAAACGTCGCCAGGGCCAGGACTCATACTCAGCAAGGTGTCCAGCTCTGTCGAGGAGTTTATACTCAGGTACAGACGACCCCCTGGGGGAATGAAGAACCGTTAATAACCCAGAATAATGTCAAGAGGCTTTTATGGCTTCAGTTTTTGGAAGGTGCTTCTGATGTGTCTGTCTGCTCCAGGCTGCTAGGAGCCCTAAGATCATCCCCAAATTCGTCCACGGGCCAGGTGTGGCCCCGAGACCACAGCCTTACTCTCACTGGAGCTTCAGGAGAAACAATAAAAGGTGATTAACTGGTCACGCTCGTGAGACCTGGGGTTCAGAGCCCGTAGGCACAGACGTCGTCCAGCCAGCCTCTTGCTTTAAGTGACGGTCTGGCCACTCCTGCAGCAGTTACAAATTCGGGAGCATCTTACTTTCTGCTCTTGGAGGCAGTCTATAATTTTGCATTGTGTCTCTAAGAAAACACAAGCTACTCCCTGGATACTGCGTTCCGGACAGAAAACCCAGGCAGCAGGGAGTTCACAGCGTGGCACCAACAATGAGCTGAAGCGTCAGATACAGGGGAGACAACAGAGTGGAAATGGCAGGTGATCGATATAAAATCGGGAGAACGAGGGATCCAAGTCTTGCCAGGCTGGCATCGTGGCGGTCTGTGACCTCTGGCCACTCAGAAGTGCAGGGATGAGGTAGGTTTGTGCCCGCGCCCTCCACGCCCCCGAGCTAGACACAGCGCATGGACATGGGCGTACATGGTAGGGTTCTGGCTCCGCAGGGCACTCGGAAGCTCCCCCCGTCTCACATCTGTGGGTCCCTCACCCACCTTGGGATTTCTTTTCAGCTGAGCCCTGAGCCGTGCCGCGGCCGGCCTGGTGGTGCAGTCAGAGGACAGCAGGCTCGTTCCAGCTCCCAGTACCCGCTGTGACTCCCCACCGCCCTCTCCCCCGCCACCCTCCCAGGTCCACGTGACCCTCTGTCAGACCTGGGGGCCCCTGTTGTCCAACATTTACATCTGGTGCAGAGGCTGCTTCCGGGGGCGCAGGTCAGGCCTGAACTCACATGCAGCAGTGAGAGTCCCTCCTCCCTTCCCAAAATGTATCTTTCTCGTTTGAGCGGAAGATGGTCCCTGGACAGGACAGGGGAGGTGAAGGAAAGATGTGTCTTCCTGCTCAGAAAGGCAAGTCTCTCCTTTTGTTCCAAGGCAAGGCTCACACAGTTCATTTAGTCGCTAAAATAGGTTTTTTCCCTAAAAGCTCTATCCGTAAACTACATTTGGTTCACGGCGTTTAAGCCAACCGCCTCATTAAGCTGGAGAGCCTGAGGAAAATGTTTGCAGAGCAGGGACATCGTAATTAACACAAAAATGTCACGATTTCATCTGCCTGGTCCTTTTCCCCTTAGTTTCTTACACTTAATTATCTCTTTAATGAGCAACTAACTCACAGGAAAAATAAACACGCCAGGGAACAATGTGTTGAAGGGCATTCGGGGAAAAAAACGGAAGCCACCCTCGTGTACCGCCTGGCCGTGCGTGTGGTGGGATTTCTTTTTTATTTGTGGTCCTCTCGCTTTGGGATGGAATTGCAGGAACTAACGCTGAGCAGGTGTCTGCCACCCCGAACTGTATGGTCCCCACCAGCCAGCACATTTGTAGTCCGGAGCTGGGGTCCTCTTTCTTTCTTTCTTTCTTCCTTTCTTTCTTTCTTTCTTTCTTTCTTTCTTTCTTTCTTTCTTTCTTTCTTTCTTTCTTTCTTTCTTTCTTTCTTTCCTTTCTTTCCTTTCTTTCCTTTCTTTCTTTCTTTCTTTCTTTCTTCTTTCTTTCTTTTTCGCGAATGGAACTCGGGGCAAATACTCTGGCATCTGCTGATGGAAGTGACAGAAACAGTGCTTCTCAGCCCAGCATTGGGCCCCACCTTCCCCCATGTTTCCTCCCTCTCGTCCCTGAACGTGCGACCCCCTGCCCTGGACCGAAGCAGCAGTGTTTCCTTCCCATATGAGGACAAGTCTAGAAAGGAGGCGGACACACCGCAGGTGGACGAGGAGGGGGCTGGACTGCCGAGCAGCGAAGGTGGCAGGACCCCCCAGCCTGCTGCCTGGCCGTGCTCCCCCACCCTCCTTCCCAGGAGGTCGTTCAGGGTCAAAGGGAAGCCGCAGATGAGTTGTGTCTGCAGGGCTGTGTTGTCTGCTGGATTCTGTGCAGCGTGCGTTCTAGAAGACTTTGTTGCCACCTCCGTTTTCCTGCTGGGACTTTCCAGGGCTGGCCGTGAACCCATGTGCCCTGAGCACCGCAGCCAGGCTCGCAGGCCAATTTCGGGTGGATGGCGCCTCCTTCCCCCTCTGCCCCCGGAGCCCTGCCTCCCCCGCAGCCTGCAGCACTGAAGTGATTGAGCAGAATCAGCTGCAAATTGCATTGCAAAGGGTGCCTATTCTTTCCAGCAGACCGTCTGCTGGAGTCTATTACTCACCCGACCGCGCGCGCCGGCCAGACAAGCCAGGTGCTTCTGTAGAAAGTCATTCCCGAATCACCTCGTTCCAAACTCGCACCTGAAAGTCACTTTGCCGGCTGCTGACAACGCTGGAAAATTACAAGCCCTGGAGAGTTGGCTTTCTTCCCTTTTTTTCTTTTTTTTTTTTTTTTTCAGTTTTTTTGGGGTTTCGTTTTGTTTTGCCTCAGTAGAACTTTGGGTTCTTATCGGCTCTGGAAAAGCTTCTGAGTCATTTCCCGGGGTGCCACAAGGTCACCGAGCACGGGCAGGAGGACGTGTGAGAGGCGGCCTCGGCACCCCTTGGCTGACGGCTGGGGCTGGAGCGGGACCTCTTCTCTGCTGTAGGTGGCAGAACCGGGGCAGAAGCCAGGGCCCCGGGCGCCTTCAGCACCTCTCCCCGATGAGCTGTGCTGCGGTCCGAGGGGCGGGGTGTCAGGTGCGCGGGGCGTCCTGGTGGTTGGACTCCGCTGTCCGGTGCCGGTCCTGGGCAGGAGTCTGCAGGCTGCTGGCAGGCGGAGGCAAGCGCTCAGAGGGCAGGGAAGACTTAGTTAGAGGGAGGACGGCACTTTTTGGAGGCATAACTCCTAGCATTGCTGCTGCAGGCCCCACGAGACGTCAGGGCTCCTCCCACTAAGAAACCAGGCGGGGGGGAGCCGGTGATGGAGGGACAGACGGCACCACCAGCCGCCTCCCCCGCCGGAGGCCCCCACTCGCAGTCCCTGCACCTGGCTGTGGGATGCCTTCGGAGGCACTGCCGCAGGGCCCTGACCCCCCACCCCTCCACGCCCTGTCGCCATCCTGCAGCCATCGGGCCCCCCCCCACAACGCCAGGCCGGCAAGGCGGGTCCAGCTCCTAGTCCCTCTGTGACCCTCTCTTCCCGCTGCCGCATCCCTTGGCTTTGTCCTGATTCACGTCTTTCTCCTCGAGTTTGACGCACTCGTGCTGTTTCCTCGGGGTGGTCTCGGGTTCTCAGGTGTGACTTCGTCCCCACGGGCTCGCAGAGCCGGTGTCTCGCCTGACGGTGCCGGGGCAGTGGGACTCACGTGTGCGGTTGTAGATGCACTGATCATTACTCTAAAAACTAAGCTGGGGGAATTGCAGTACGTATAGATCAGGCACAAGGAAGGATCCCGCGACCTCGGCGCTGCTGAGCACCAAGATGCTCCTCTGGCCCAGTTCTCTGACGTCTCACACCTGGGAAGTGTCTTGTCTTGGCTTGTTAAAGAAACAGAGCAGAACCATCGTTTCCGGAATAGACGTCAGACCCTGCAGAACTCACTCACAGACAGGGCTCCACGTAGCCTTGCCGGGTCGGGACGGGAAGTAGAAATGGGTGCTTCTGGCGGAAACCTAAGAGAACGGCCGTCTCCATTTCAGTCTCGTTGAGGACGAGGCCATTCTGTGCTTCTGCCACATGGGATGAAACTGCGTCCTTCCTTTACGAGCGAGGAGCAGGCTCGCCTTGACCTTCTTCTTCTGCAGGGCTGTGTGTGAGGGGGTCCACGGGCGGGCACGGACCCCAGGCGTCTCCTGCGAGTTAGTCTGGGATTTTCTAGGATTCACCCTCCAGCAGTTTACCTTCTCACTTTGGTTCTGCCTGGACGTGCCCTGCTTCAGGGTGAACTGACTGTTTTTTGATCGTCTTACAGTAATAACCCACAGCAGAACAATGAGGAGTCAGCTCAAAAAGCACTTGTTAGAAACAAGGTCCCCCGGACAGCACAGGGAACTGTATTCAGTGTCTTGTAAGAGCCGATAATGAAAAAGAACGTGAAAGCGAATACACATGTGTATGACTGAGGCACTGCGCTGTACACCAGGAGCTAACCTGCTGTAGATCAACTGTACTTCAATTTAAAAAAAATGGTTTTAATTTTAAAAGGCACTTTTTGAACTCATATTGCTCAAATTTGTGCCAAAAAGAAAAACCCGTCTTCAGACGAATAGGCCCTGTTCGTTTGGGCTGACTGGCTGGGGCTTACGGCGCTGGGTCTGGAGGTCAGCACCCGGCCTCTCTTGAATGAAGGTGTATCCAGGGCACAGTGAAGCCTCAAAGTTGTAGAGGGACTCGTGACTCCCGGCCAGCAGCCCTCGTGCGGGAGCAGCTCCGGCCCCACCCCACCCCCGTCCGTGCCCGCCCACAGTTCTCTGCTCTGTTTGTTTCCCTTAGAGGAGATTTTGAAGACCCACATCGCCCACTGGTGGTCCCCGGACGGCACGCGGCTGGCCTACGCTGCCATCAACGACTCCCGCGTGCCGGTCATGGAGCTCCCCACCTACACCGGCTCGGCCTACCCCGCCGCCAAGCCCTACCGCTACCCCAAGGTGAGCGCTCCGGGCCTGGAGCGGGGACACTCGGACGTGCGGGGGGCAGTGCAGCAAACACGGGGAGGGCAACTGTTTCACGTTCCATTGCATTGAAGGCCCGTCTTTGGGGAGTCAGATCTGTCCGCGGGTTTACTTTATTTGGAATAACGGGACTGCCATTAACGATTTGTCTAAGCTTCATCAGAACTCAAATACGTGAGCTCCCTTGTGACTGATTCAGTGGCGACAGAAACTCACACTGCCCCCTCCCGGGCACGCTCTCCTCAAACTCCTTTTTTAGAATTTGGCTTCTGGGAGGCCGGAGGGACCCCGTCTGCCCCTGGTCCCCGGAGTCTGGGCTGGGCTGTTTGGGGCTTGGTCACGTTCTGACCCATACATACTGTGTCTAACTGCGTCCCAGGCCGACTTGTTGGCACAAGAAGCCAGCAGAACGGCAAGGCTGCAGGAGGGGGGGTGGGGGCGGTGGACAGACAGACCCGGCTTTGTCAGCGGATCACAGTGTCCTGGCTTGAAGGGAGTCCTGACGCCTCTCCCGCCCACTCCGCTGGGGACAGGCTGGTGTCCAGAGGGTGGACGCAGTCCGCCAGCACCTCCTGGTGACAGTCCTCCCTTGCGCCCGCGGCTACTGGAAGGGCGACTCCAGCCTCTGCCAGTGAGCCCTGAGCCTTGACTTCAAGCCACAGGGGGCCCTGGGATGGCGCCACATGCCCTGCACACCAGATACGGGCCTGCTGGCCGTTTGCAGGAAGAGGGTCCGTCATGTCCAAGCAAGGCCAGTGAGGTTCCCCGAGTCCCGGGCCTGAGAAAGGGAACACCTGGGCTGTCAGGCGCTTGGCTCTAACGAGCACATGCTGTGCGGCTTACACAGCACAGTTACCCCTCACAGTCCTGGAGGCTGGGAGCCAGAGACCACCCAGACACAGAATGGCTTCCCTGGGGGGCCATGTGATGGGAGTTCCTTGGATCAAGGAGTGAAGTGACGAGATCCAGAACAGTACGGCCCTGATCAGACAGTGAGCTCTGGGGCAGATGGCTCAGGATTTGGGCTTCATGTTTCGGTAGAAAGCCAACATACTCTGGCCAGTAGAATTTGGTCCCTGCCCCAGACCCCTCCCCTTCCAAGTCAGAGCCCGTGAGCTGGTGGCCCAGCTGACTCCTGCCCTGAGTGGGGCTGGCTTCCATTGTCACCCCAGCACCTCCCTCTGCAGGGGGAGTGGACGAGGGCAAGGGTGTCAGCCCCAGCAGCCACGGCTCCCCCGCCCCGGTCAGGCTGGCGCCCGGCCGGGAAGAGGCAGCAGAGGTGAGCGGGGAGCAGGGCACGGCAGGGCTCCACCCTCCCCCGCTGGGCCGGCCCGCCCTCCTGGCACCGCATCCAGGACTCTCTGCTCCTGGGCCAGCTTCTTTCCCCTCCTGCACTCAGGCAAGGGGCATGGTGCTCGCTGGGCGTCGTCGACAGACGAGGGTGGGAGGAATGCGGAGGGAGGGGCGCGGTCGCCCAGTCGCCCCGTGTCCTGACGCCTGTGCTGGGAGGAGCTGCCCCTGCCTGCAGGGCTCCAGGCCCTGGGGGCCGGCCTGTGGCTCTCCCAGGGACTCGGCGCCCGGCCCCGCCAGGCCGCTCACGCCTGTGCCCCTTTACTTCCTAGGCTGGATGTGAGAACCCCAGCATCTCCCTGCACGTCATCGGCCTCAACGGACCCACCCACGACCTGGAGATGACGCCGCCTGACGATCCGCGAATGAGGTTTGCGTCCTTCCCCTTGTTGTGGTCAATAATGGTCAGATGGACGCCCGCTGCACGGTCAGGTTTATTCAGCTGCTAATTGAAAAATGCAAGGAGAAGGTACATTTGCTTAGGTTTTCTTGACTGCTTTATGGTTTGGTTTTCTGGGAAAGGAACACCAGTCAACCCGGTGCCACTATTTCCTACCTGATGTCAGGCCCAGATTCTCCTCCCCGGAGGCTGGGTGTCTGGGGGTGTTGGGGGCTGTCTGGTTAACCACACGTGTCCAGCGGGGGCACGCTGCCCGGCGCACAGCCGACATCGAAGGGCATCCGTTGGGGGCACAGTCTCTCCAGGACAATCCACGTGGTCACACCTTCTGTACGAGGCGCCCCATTCTGAGAGCGTTGTTTACAACATCACCACCCTTTGCCAGCTGCAGGGGTGAGTGGTGGGTCCTGTTCCAAGAAGCGGGGCTCCCAGTTGGTAAGGTAACAACCATGTCATTGGTGGGACATGTGGACAGAGGTGACTGTCTTGTTACTAACGACTGATTTAGGTGGATTTCATTTTCTGCTCAAAACCGCTGGGTGAGATCCATCCAAGTGAAGTGGTCTGAGTGTCAGCCTCATTTCATCCCAAAGTTCAGGCAGCCTGGGGGCCGATCCTCCCTCCAGAGCCCACTTTTATCATCATTAAGCCTCTCTCTGCTGAGAAAACTGGCGGGAGTCTCGGAGAAGAGGAGGGAATTGAGATCCTGAGCATCTACAAGTGGGTTAAGGCAGGAACGGTCCGTCCTGAGTCTCAGCAAATACCCAGCCCACGTTTTGCCACAGCTGGAGCCCGAGTCTTCCCCTATTCAGTTACAGAACCCCGCCTGGTTCGTAGCTTCCGGAAGCTCCCAGAAGGGCAGGAGCCTTGGGCTCAGCCAGTCTGGCCCCTCCACGAGCCCAGTGCCGGGACACACACACAGGCACGTGGTCCCACTGGTCTGTGATGGTGCGGTCTTCACCTGTGGTGCTTCTGCTGCCGCCCCGGGTGGGACCCGCCGCCCGCAGCCCGGAAGTCGGGGCCTCCGCAGATGCCAGGAGGGGCTTTCAGCTCTCCCCCCGCCCCCTGGTGACGTGTGAAGTGCTGTAGGGTCCTGAGGGGACAGAGCAGGCCCGGCGCCCACCGGAGAGGCCCCCGTTCACTCGTGTGGCCGGTCCCGAGGCCTGAGTCCCCTGCGGCCCCTCTGTGGGGAGCGGCCCCCAGTCTGTGCTGGTCGAGGGGTCTGCTCAGTTTGGCTGGCGGCGTTTTTCGCTGGGAAAGAAGAAATTTCTGACGCTGGCTTTGTCTGCTCTCCTGAAGACCCACGTGTTTCATTGTTTCCTTCCAGCCCTGTCCCCGCCAAGCCCCCTGGGGCCTAGTCCAGCCAACTCTCTGAATTAATGTGGAAAGTCACCTGGAAAATTTAAGCCATCTGTTTGAGTTAATTGAAAATCTCTGTTTAGTCAATTTGGTGATGCTGTTTCCGCAGGCTTGATTAGCTGCAAGGACAGTGAGAAATCAGCCTCGGTCGGGCCTCGCTGTTCAGACGCGGCCACGGGTTTTCTGCTCGCCCCGGTTTTCTGGGCTAAAGGTGGCGACGCTTTTCCGACACAGTGGAGACCCGCCGTCTGTTCATGTCACGCTTTCTCACCGCCTTCTCCGCCCCGCAGCCTCGAGATCTCTCAGTGCGCGCAGATCTCTCTGAAATCACACACTAAATGTGAGCGTGTGTTTACTGAGCACTTATTTGCATCCATTAGACAGAGAATTTAGCATGAATGAAGCGTGGAGGTTCCAGTGCAGAGGAGGGCTAGACCTTGAGCAGACTGCTATGAACGAGTGAAGGACTGCAGGCGGGAGACGGGTGGCGGGCGTGGGGCGGGGTCTGCAGGTCCCCACGCCCGGCACTACCGACACCTGGGGCCCGTGCTTCCCGCCTAGGGGGCTGCCCTGCGCATTGCAGAGAATGCAGCAGCCTCCCTGCCTCCGCCCAGTGGATGTGGCTGCCAGCGTGACAGGCAGAGGTGCTCCTAGACTGAGAACCACTGGTTTAGAGTGAAGATGCACCTGCCGGCTGCCTGGGTTCAGAGCCTGGGGCCGTGACCTTGGGCAGGTCACTCTTCCCCCGAGTCAGTCAGGTTCCTCGTCTGCAAAAGGAGAGAAACAATAGTGACAAGAAGGTCTGCTCTTGTGGGTGGTCGTGGACATTAAATGAGCTGCTGCGTGTGGCACAGGGCTGCCGGCACTCCCCGTGGCTGACTGCGCTCACCTTTGGAACCCCACCCTGCCCTCGCTCGGAACTTCAGGGCCGTTTCCAACCGCCCACTTTAAGAGAGATGCTGGCACGTCTCTCTTAAAGTGTCAGACTGCGGTTCTTAGGCAAAGTGAATGAGCGTTGTGTCGGGGGCTTTATTCAACTCACTAATTATTAACAAGAGCGCCAGTGCGGTGTGAGACCCAGTCCAAAGGCGCTGGAGGAGCTCGGTGTATGCGGACAGTCCGACGAGGATGTAAGCATAAGTTTGGGGCTTACCGGTCCACCAGGGCCCTAACCTTAACCCTAGGGGGTCTGGCCCACCAGACAAAATCCACGTGAGACACCCACCCCCATGGTCACCCAGGCCTGCACGGGAGGAGTGCCCGGCTGTGCTGATAAAACAAACGCCCTTGTGTGCTGGTTTCCGCGGGCCTTGGCGGAGCTGTGGAGCTGGGAGGGGAGTTAAGATGTGGCAGGTGCCCGGCGGGGTCCTTCTGAGGACGGGTCGTGCTGCACGGGCATGTGTCTTTATTCTCCTCCAAACACCGGGTTAACATGTCGCCCATCCGCGGCCCGGGCGCTCATCCTGACTGTCGGTGGCATCGGGGCACGAGGGGGTTACCGAGCCTGAGGACGGAAGCTGGTGCTGCTGCGTCCCCAGCGCTCCTGGGCCAGGGGACGGCTCTTGCCGCCCACCACCCCTTCCATGACCTGTCAGAGGCCAAAGTCAAACAAGGCCACTTTTCCTTTATTTGACGTCAGTGAGTTCACGTGACTCGCCAGTACCGAGACCCAGGTCTGCCCGGCTCCTGCGCACCATCCTTCCCGGTCAGCACGAGCGTTCTCGTCCATTTGCTCTTTTTTAACCTAATCCCCCAGCTCCCCCGCCCCATCGTAGGCACCTATTTAAGATGTATTTGGGTACCTTTCCCCCGTCAGTGTTTGTAAAACATACTGTTGTGTGTGTGTCCCTACTTCACACACATGGCATTGTGATGCAGATACAGATAACAGTTACATAAAGGTGTGTGCGCATGTGCACGTGCGTGCGGGTGGATCTGTCTCCTCTCCTCCGCTCAGCGCTCTGCTGGGACCTCGCGTGTGTCCGTGTGGCTCACTGCTTCTAGCTGCGCAGCGACTCGGTTTCTGCAAATTCGCAGGAAGCTTTCATTCTCGGGGGCCCTCTGCCTCCAGGCTCCTCCTCCACGTGCACTGCCCGTGACACCCCCCCTTTCTGAACCCGAGAGGAAACCCAGCTTCTCTCTGTCCAGTCTATACAAAGTATGGACTCGCTGGGAGACTGGTATATTGAATCCAGTCAGGGTTTTATTCAGGATTAAGGCCTTTATTCAGGATTAAGGGGAAGACAGAGGTATTCAGAGCGGTGGAAACATCACAGAAAAACAGGGTCCCCGTCCTAGTGCCCCGAGCATCCCCCGTCAAAGTCTCACTATCACCACCTCCACTGCCACCGCCACCACCGCCACTGTCACCATCACCACCTCCACTGCCACCACCTCCACTGCCACCACCTCCACTGTCACCATCACCACCTCCACTGCCACCACCTCCACTGCCACCACCTCTACTGCCACCGCCACCACCTCCACTGTCTGCCACCACCATCCCACCACTGCCACCATCACTGCCACCACCACCTGGCCTGCCCATCATGCACTTTTAATTAGGGATGGAACCAAGACTTGAACACAAGACCCTGACCCCAACCCACCACTCATGTCATTGTCCACGAGCTGTCATGCCTACCGCTTTTCACTCTGTGCTTAAACTTTCAGGTGCACACAATACACCAGAAGGCAGTTTCAATAAATCTCTCCTTCCTGGTTTCCTTCTTTGGGGGTGTGGCCTGGGTTTCGGGGCTTTTTAAGGCTCCCCAGGTGATTCCTAACTGCGGCCAAGGCGCAAAGCCCTTTCCGGCAGCAGTGGTTCACCTGGGAGGGAAGGGCTGTCTCATTTTCAGATTAAGGAACATGCCTGCAGTTCCGGCCCTGAGTCTGCCATCCTGCTGACGTACTTCTAGTCTTTTGTCTTTAGGTTAATGACTGTGGGAAGGTACTTGTTTTATCTGAATGTGACTTCCAAATTTATTTGGATTACTTGGAAATGTTCTGGGTATGAATTGCATAAATCACCTCGAATGCCCTCGGAGCTAGACCTGGCTCTGTGTTACCTCCTGTGTTAAAGTAACGACCTGGTACCAAAATACTCAAATGAAGTAATTTTGGGGAGCAGCTTGAGTGGACTGGCCCAGCCCGACAGCCCTTGTGTTTGCGATATCAGACCAGGCTGTGCTCTTTGTTACCCAAGGCGGCTAGAAGCTCTTAGCGGGCCGCGCAGGAGTGTAGAAGCTCCCGGCTGGAGCAGTGACAGGTCTTTATTCTGTTGATGCATTGGAGAGGGAGTTCTCAATGTCACTATTGATCACAAGAATCAATTTTTAAAAATGTCCAGTGCTTTAGAAGCCTGGAAATCTGAGTCTTGGATGTCCAGATAAATAAATTTCTGGGGAAGAACGCATGTTTTACTTTGCCGTGGTCCGTGTTTGGGATAGAAGCCGGATCGCTCTGAAGACACTGTAGGTCGATTTGCAAGCAGTGATCAGTGTTCATCAGACGTACAGACCAGGAGACGTCAGAAAAGTAAAACGGGACTCTGCCTTCCTGTCTCCGTAAGTAAGACGCCTCTGTTGGCCAACAAGCTCTTTCAGCCAGCAAAAGTGTTGACACTTGAAGAGGTCAGTGGCACACCGGGCAAGGGCTTCCCCGGCCGCATCACAGGCCGGGTGAGCGGGTGACAGCGAACGCAGAGGGCTTAGTGAGAGTTCTCCCTCACGGACGACGGCGAATCCGGAGCATGGACCTGACGGCGTCTGCCGGAGAACGGGACTTGGCAGCCTCTACCGGCCCTCACGTGACGTGCGTCCAGCGTGCAGTACGGCTGGCAAGCGGGCGTCCCAGGTACCACGCGGCAGCTCAGCCTCCCCTGCCTAAGGGCCTCCTGTCTCCGGGCCCCCGTTGCTGGAAGTGCTCTGAAAATTCCTCTTACCTATCTCTCCTGCATTTCCTCCACAACGTACGAGAGGCAGGTGACTTGTTCAGAATCGCGGCTGACTGACTCCGGGCCAGGCTTGGCATCCAGGTGTCCGAGTCTGGCGTCCCGTTCGCTTCTGTGCTGTCGGTTCAAAGCGCCGAGCTCTCGGGGTCTCTGTAGGCAGACCCTTTCCCACCACCCGGCCCTGTGCGCCTGCTTCTCATCATCGGGGCCAGTGTCTGAGAGCCTGCTCTGAGCCGGGCCCCCTCCCCAGAGGCACTGCTGAGGGGATGGACGGCTGTGTCCTACACCCTCGGCAGGTGGGGTTCCTGCGGACCGAGCTCTTCCCGTCCCTCCCGCCGGCGTTCGCACGAGTCTCTTCTCCCCTGTCCCTCGGGTCTGAGTACAAGTCGGAGGAAGCTACGTTCCTGCGTCTTTGGAGCTGAGTCACAAACGCTCTCGGGCCTGTGAGGCTGCCCGTAGGGGCCCTCGCACACAGAAGGCGGCCGTCCCCGGATGTCCTTGGAGGGACAAAGCCCACGTGCTGCCGTAAGTATTGCCAGTTGGGGTTACTCCTCAGGCCTGACGGCCTTTCCCCTGGGAGAGCCCACGCACTGAAGGGTGATTATGTCAGGGAAAAACACCTAGACTTTGACAGGGAGAGACTTCACCTTGAAAGACAGATGATCGCACCGGGGAGGACACACCGCCTCAGAAATCCGTCTCACAGTCTCACTGGAACGGGGCAAAGGAGGTTCAGGGGGTGGGCGGGGTCTGTGGAGGGAGGCCGGGCGGGCGGACGGGGCTGCCCCGTGGTCAGCTGGTTCCGGGAGCAGCTGGGGGGGCAGCTCCCGCTCCGGGGCTGCGCTCGCTCGGGCTGGGCCCGCAGCGGTCAGGGGCCTGCGGGGAGGGGTGGCCTGACTCGCCTGGTCAAGAGAGGGCGGTGGGCGAGCGAGGGCCCTTGGCCGGCTGTGACACAGCACAACTCAAGGGGGATTTGGAGGAGGGGACGGCAGAGGTTTAGCATAAGGTGCCTGTCCCACCACCAGGACGGGGCGAGGGTGGGGGCGCCAGGGGCTGGGGGGGAACCAGGGCCGGAAACTCAGGCTGCTGGGGGGGGGGGGGCGTGCCCGCGGGAGAGAGGGCCCGAGCGGGCCTTGCCGGGGCCGTGGCTGCGGGTCTGGCAGAGCTCGGTGCGGCCGAGACGGTGGGGACGTGTCTGTCAGCACAGCATGTGGCCCTGCTCAGGCCCGTAAGGAAGTGGACCCAGTGCCGGGCAGGGGCAGCCAGGCCCTGCAGAGAGCTGGGTGCTGCTCTGACCTGCCCGAGCCCAGAGGCACCCTTCAGACTACCCCCCTGCCCGAGGCGGGAGCCGGGTCCGTGGGCGTCTCGGGGCCTTCCCGGCTCGGGGTCCGTCAGGTCTCCGAGCGCTACCCTGTCTGGGAGCCTCTGCGGTGGCCTCACCCTCAGGGTCCGGGGAAAGGGCAACTGTGGGCAGGGGCTCTCGTGGCCCCTCTGTGTTCTGTCTGTGTCCTCGTAGGTGACAGAGTGATGCCAATGGTGTTTAGACAAAGCTCCACTCAGAACGGTGGGGAGGAAGCCCACCAGGCTGGTGACACTGGGTCCCTGTCACCGTCCCAGGCCTGAAGGGGCAAGGGGAGGAGCCGCACCAGAGCCGGGGGACAGAGAGCCACGTGGAGCAGGTCACCAGCAGGGCTGGAACCTGAGTCAGCAGCAGGGCTGTGGGGGTACGTGGAAATGGATACCCACCCGCCCTTTCGCCTTCTCCTCCTGGTGCTTCCAGGGGGCAACAACCAGAATCCCCGATGCCCTCTGTCCGGGTGAGCCCACCCTCCCCCAGCACAGGGGCTGGAAAAGACAGGGGGGGCACAGAGGCACATGGAAGACATCCAGCGGGTCCTCACGCAGCACCAGGGGCACAGTGCCATGGAGGCTGGGTTTATATTATGAGTGGACAGGTCAGGTGTGTGGGTGGAGGATGGATGAGGGACGGAGGGACAGATGGACAGACTGATGGACAGAGGGACGGATGGGTGCTGAGTGCGTGACAGTGCAGGGCTAGAGAAGGGGTGGCATGAGATTTGCCCCCACCCGTCCTGATCCCTTACTGTTCAAAGCGTATAGACTGTTGAACGAGGAGGTCCCCAAGGTGATGCCTCCCCACCATTGTAGGCAGCCCCCCAGCCGGGAGGGAGAGGCAGCGGGGTCCGCTCCTGCACTGCAAGTGGCATTATGGAGCCACAGCTAACAGTGGTTTGTCTCACAGAGGCATCACTCTTGTCTTTTGCAAAGTGCAGCCGCCTGCAGATATTCTGGTGCAGTTATGTGGCTGCTCCAGGGCATCTCAGACGGGGAACTGGACGCATCGTCGCACGCAGCGCTTGGCGCTTGGTGTCATTTCAATCTGCTCAACGATGCCTTCTACTAAAGCACATAAGTTTTTTTTAAAAAATTGTCCCTCAAAGTATTTTTTGGCTCCAGCTTAAACCAGGGAGTCAACATCCCTGGGAAACGCGCGTCGATCACGGGCTCTTTGTTTCACCAGCGAGGCAAGCCTTGCATTCCCTGGCCCTCTGCTGCCACACGGCTGTCAGAACCTCGGCCAGAACTCAGAGAACCAAGAAGTGACATGACGCATTAATCCCTGCGAAAGAGACCGTGCTCTATTCATATTTTATGGCAAACAAATGGACTAATAGAAAATTCATATACTGCTCAGCAGGAGGAGTCGCTGTATTTTGATTTGAAGGCACATCTGGCTGCAGATTCACGAGACAGTCGTAGAATTTTCTCAGCCAAGCTGTGCTTTTCAACGAGGGCTGTTCCCTGTGCCCCCGCTTCCTGTGAGGGTGGTCCTCACCCTGGGCCGAGGTTCGTGGTTCCTGTGTCTGGCCCCCCACACACTGTGAGCTCCCCTAAGGCAAGGCTTCGGGCCTTTGCGTCGCCGGCACCTGGACCCTTGACTGCTGCACGCTGAGCCCTGGCTACGTGCTCTTTGGGTGAGCACATGCATCGATGGGCAGGTGAAGGGCTTTATAATAGAAAATTGGTAGCACTTCTTCCAGAAATCTTTGCTTCCTGTTAATGGTTTGGTAGCGTGTTCTTTTTTAAAATGCAGTTTCTACAATTTTCAAAATAAGATGCTTTATTTTCTGTGATCATCAGAATGCTTCTGTGTCTCCCTTCATCTCAACGTTGGATCAACCCTTGTGTCTTTCAAAGCCCGGCTCCACCTCGTCTTAAATTATTCTGCCTCAGACCCCATTTTCTCCTCTCCTTTAACTGCAACCACATGCCTCTTTATTCTAAAGCACTGTATCTGCCTACCGGCATGCTTATTCACTCAGAGCATCGCGCGAGGGCAGGGGTGGGGAGAGACGCATGGCCACGTGGAGCGCTGTGGGCTGCTCACCAGGCACCACCTCGCTTGGTGGTCCTCAAACCAGGGCAGCAGTGGCCTCGCCTGGGCCCTTGTTAAACAGTTCAGCGGGTCTGGGGTGAGGCCCGAGAGCTAGGATGTCCAGCACTTCCCGGGGCTGCTGGTCTGGGGACCCCACAGGGACCACCGGTTGGGTGCAGAGACCGTTTCCCCACCATGCGTGCTTTGGGGGATTTTGCCGCTGACACCCCATGTCGTTTCTGCTCTGATCATTTCTCTTGGGACAGGCCCCGCCCCACCAAGTGCGGTGACAACCGGGGATGCCCTGTTCCTAGACGTACCCAGGCGGTGCCCGGGGCCCGCGGAGATGGCTCCCCCTCCCCCATCTCTGTCCTTGCTTCTTCCAGGCGGGAGTCAGCCCCTCAAGGTCCCCAAAGCAGCTCAGAGCTTGATCGCCGTTGAGAATACGTGTGAAGCCCTCGCCTGTCCCAGGTGTGTCGGGGGAGCCACCTCGGGCAACACTGACGGCAGGTCCCGGCCCCGGCCACACTCCCCTCGTGACCATGTCCCTGGACAAAAAAGAGCAAGACTAATTTAACCGCCAAAGCATCGCGCTCACAGCATCTTCTCCCCCAGCTCGGTCCACGTATCCCCTGGCCGCCCATCCAGCCTGGTCTCACCACCTTTAAATAGATGCGGTTTTCGTTGACTCATCAAATTACTTGGTGGGTGTTAAGTTGTTGTGTGCTGTTGCTCATCCGCCCCCTCCTGCCCCTTGTCTTGTCATGTCAATACACTTCTTGAGGAGCTTGAGGAAAATGTCTTGTTCTTGTGAGCTCAGCCCGGCCAGGAGCACCCAGAGCGGCCCTGTCCCTGTGCGTCCGGAGGGCAGATGCCTCCCCTGCAGCCCCGCGGCGCCCGCCCGGGCTCCGCCTTGTCCGCAGCTCCAATCGTTTATTGTTTGTCAGTTTTTATTTACTTGTAACTTTGTATTTCCTTTTTACCAATGTACTACATATTAATGCTTGAAAGTAAAATCACACAACAGGGGTTACAGGGAAAACAGCAATTCCTTCCTTACCCCCCACCCCAGAACAGAGATGGTGTTTAACTGTTTTCACTCTTTATCCTGGTGACAACCATCATATTGCTAAGTGACCTGCTTGTTTCACTGTTTTTAAATTAATGTATGCATTCTTTTGTCTTTTTCTTATGATAGACAAGAAATTGTCACATTTACCTCAACACCCCTCCCAGCTTCTCCATATATGCATTTTATTCCCTCCATTAGTTACCTTTATAAACTTAAATAATACTCTTGCAAGTTTGTCTCACAGCACATTAACTGCAGACAGGAATTTGTAACTCCCCAGTTTGTAAGATGGACCTAGAAGTCCTGCCCTTTCTGACAGGTTCCTTCCCTGTCCCACCACCTGGAAACTCCGTCATCTTTTTTTTTTCTTCCATTTTTATATCATTGAGGTTGATGGCATTTGGATTCTGTCCTGAAACTGTAACTTAATTTTCCTTATTTATCTATAGGTTGATTCTAAAAGACTAAAATCAACAGCTAGCATTGACTTTATCATAAGTAATTGTCTTTCATGGTAGAGCTAAGCAGTAACCTGTGACTCTGTCTTTTTTTGTTTCAGCCTTTTGTTTTTCCTGGAGTTTTTAATTGTTTTTAGTTTTTACTTGAACCATTTGATTTTTATCATACTTTCACATCTTTTGCCCAGACTTTATTAAGTATTCTGTTCATTGCCTTTTCCCCCAGATCTGTCTCTCCAAGTAGACTCCACTGCCCCACTCCAGTCTGGACTGGTTGTTCTGTATAACATCTGCACTGATGCCATCCTGGGATGTCCCCTCACTGCTCTCCCAGGTTGGAGCCACTGTTTCTTAGATCCATGTCATCTTCTTTCTTGCTTTACTTCCACTTTTGTCTGAAGTATATCCTGCAGATGCTTTCCTAAGAAAGAACTGTGGGAAGTAAACTTTCTGAGGTCTTGAATATTTAAAAATGTCTCTTTTTTCTCACACTCTCTGAAAATGTTATCTGTATGTAGAATGGTAATTTGAAAAGGATTGTCCCTCCAATTTGGGGGTACAGTTTCATCTAGCATTCAGTGTTGCTGATGATAAATCTGATGTTAATGTGACACTCATTCCTCTGTGGGTCATGTGCTTTTTCCCTCCTGGAAGATTTTTGAATGAAATGATATATCTAAATGTGGATGGGGCTTCTTTGTTTTTTTCATTCCTTATTTGTCTCATCTGGAGACTCTCAGATGACAGTGCTGTCCAGCCACATTTCTCAGTCCTGTACTGTATTGCACCTAGACCACCAAGTCCCCAGGATTCTCTCCGGGGGTTAATTCTGTCAGTATTTTAGGCCACTGCTTTTTCAGCCAGACTCACCCTCATTACTCTTTTGTCTGCTTCCTGTCTTCTGGAAATGTGGCGAAACCTTTCCTGCCGTCTTTACTAGTGTGGGTATATATTTATTTTATTCCTTCATTATCATCCAAATTACATTTCTGGAGGGAGAAGACATAAATAAATAAATGTGATAAACCCACCAACTTTAATTGGAAACTCCCAATGTACCCTTAATAACCTTTTTCTTATTTAACAAGTTCATCTCTGCATTGTAGAAATAATCACTTGCCATTCCTCTGCCCTGAGGTAACTATTGTGAGCATTTTGATAGGTTTTCCTTTGAGATTTTTGTTTTGGAGAAGCATACGTGTTCTTTGTTGGCTTGATTTTTTTTTAATACTTAAGTCATTTTCCCAGCACTATTTGTTGTGTTAAGTCTTCCTTTCCCCACTGATTTGGGATAACACTGGTATTAAATATTAAATTCTTATATAAACTATTCTGTTCTGATGTAAACCATTGCGATTTGAAGCTATACATTACTTGTAGACCTCCTGACTGTGATGCAGCAAAAAGTCTGCAGCTACACAATACATGATTTCACTTACAACTCCTGGTATAAATCCACTCTCTCCGTCTTCCCTTTTAAGACCATCTTGGCCATGTTTATCCTTTTCTTCTTATATGTGAACTTTAGAATTGTTTTGTTAGCCGCCCACCCCCCATCCCAGAAAAGAAACTCTTTGGTCTTTTTGTTAGAATTAAATTTTTTCCTTAAAGAAATACTAAGTATTCACCACATGTGGAGCACTATATAAAATACTACAGGAATAGAAGGAAATAAGGTGGTGTGGTCCTGCCCTCATGAAGCTTCAATCTGATCAGTTCGAGTCTCCGCAAGCTGACTGCTATCTGGAAGTTTCTCCTGTTTAGTCTCCTGCCCCAGGCTCTGGCGCGTTCGCGTTCCTGCAGCTTAGATGTAGTCTCTGTTTCTTCACCTGTGACGTGTGCTTCCTTTGTTTTTAATCTTCCTTAAAAGATTTACTATGTGTTTACAATTCTATGAAATACTCACCCAATATTTCTTTTATTTTATTATTTTTATCCCTTAATCATTACTGTTGACATTTGCATTCAAATCTGTTATCAAATTGATGGTAGTTTGGGACCAGCCGTGGGTGAGCTGGCTTTCGAGACCATCTTCTTGCATGTTAAGCTTTTAAGTCTGAGCCTTTAGTTTTGAATTGCCTTTAGTGCAGGGTATGTTCAAGTGGAAGATCTGCTTTAAATAAGAACATATTGGTTTTTAAAAACACATTGAAGGATTAAATATCATTAGACCTAGAACAGTGGAGAAACTTGATTATCAGCCTAAATTGTTACCCTTTCTCAAACCTTGTGTCCTTATTCCTGGGTGGCTGTGGCATTTCTTTTTGGTAGATCTCTAAGATTCTCTCTGAGCGTTTTTAGGTGTTTTACTGATTTTCCTGGAATGTGGAAAACGCTTTAATCTGCGTATCTCCGTCTCTGCTGTGTCTTTGATGATTGCTTCTCTCCCCATCACTCTGGTTCCTCCGCGAGAAGCACCTGCATCCCCAGCGGAGAGCACCATCCACCCTCCTCCGTCTCCCTCAGTGACCCCTGCCTCTGCTGTCCGGGGAAGCTTCCCAGAATTTCCTTGATTCCTCTGAATCCAGTTTCTCTAATTTTCCATTTCAGTTCCTTGCAGGCTCCTCGTCCACTTCTTTCATCTCACCTTGTATTTCTATAGTTAACATCCTCCTTCTGTGTTTTCAGTATGTGTGGTTCTCCTGACCTTCCTAATTCTCTACCCCAGGAAGGAGGGCTCCCCCAATACCGGATACCTGGCAGCGGACAGGATGCGAGGGTCACGTTGGATGCCTCTCCCTGGGCTTTTGGGTGATGGGGGCCCCTGCTCGGGTGATGGGGGCCCCTGCTCGGGTGATGGGGACCCCTGCTCGGGTGATGGGTGACCCCTGTTCAGGTGATGGGGGCCCCTGCTCGGGTGATGGCGGAACCCTGCTCGGGTGATGGGGACGCCTGCTCGGGTGAATTCGGGGAAGTGTGCTCTAACCCGAATCCATCTGGGTGGCTCTGCTGGGCTGAGTTGAGCTTTTCCTCCACCTTCTTTAGAATATTTTTTGACATTCTAAGTCCTTGGGTGTCCATGAAAAATTGTGATCACCGAGGTGGTAGAGGTTTGGGTCCCCAGATCTCGGCCCTGTGGGCCCAGTGCCTGAGGATAAGACAAAGTGGGAAGGAAGTCGCCTCCTTGTGCTCCCCGCTGGCTGGTTCACACGGTGACGTAGACTCAGGCAGCCGAATTTCTCCCGCCTCCATCCGTGTGACAGCCAGAGACTCAACGTCCTTTTTTAGTGAGACGGTGACTCTTCCCCTCGTGTGTGTATTTGTAGGCACGTGGGCACAGAGACGGTAAGGGAAAGGCTGCCTCCAGTCTGCTGAGCAGCCTGGCCGTGTGCTGGACCTCCACGTTCTCCTGGAGTCCACACTCACGTCCACGTGTTTGTGTCCTGTGGGACAGCCAAACAGACCCCCCCAAATGGTCAGCAGCAGCTGGACACAGGCCTGGCCGGGCCCTTGATGCCGGGCTGACAACCAGAGTCTACGCCACTGTCCCGCGTTGAACCACTGGTCTAACAGCCATGAAGTAAGAAAAGCGGGCAACCTCGCAGGTGTTGGAGGAACGGTTCGCGTTCTCGGCAAGGCTTTCTGCTTAGGGACAGCGTCGCTACGTGGGTACACGTTTTATTTTCCTTTCCAGTAACGTGGGGTCTGACTACAAAACCTGGCACAAAGGACGTCATTCTGCCCAAAGCGTCACCTCCTTGGGGAGGTGGCCTCACCGGTCTGCTGCTGGTGCGCCTTCAAGGTCAGCTGCCTGGCGGGAACCCTTCCTCCCTGCGAGCTGACCTGATTTTTTAAAATAAGCAAAACTAATTTAGAACCAAGTCTAGACATTGATGCAAGTCGTGGAATAGGAAACATTGATTCGAAACGAGATGTTACTCTCCGGATGGTGAGACCTGGGCGACTGTGACGTTCTGAGAGTGACTCAGGTGAAAGGTCCCCGAGCCGTGTGGCACAGGGACACGGTGGGACGGCGGGTGCCACTGCCCGAGGTGAGGAGGCACACTTACCTCTGAGAGGTTATTACAGTATCTTTACAGAGTCCTTAATGATTTTGATTGTTTCAAAGGCTTTAAAAAATACTTCTTGTTATATTTCATCACCATAAAATCTCTAAAGGCGCCGCCAGATTTTTTTGGAAAAAAAAAAAAACAGATGAAGGAACTGAGGGTGCAGGTTCTAGATAAATTAGCTGCAGGACCAAAGCTCCCCCAGCCCCGGCCGGATCTGTGCCCTGCCCCTCCCGCAGGTGACGTGCCAAGCCCAGGCCGGGTCCCTGGGGACTAGGCCAGGTGGGCCCACCCTTCACCGTCCTAATTTGCAGTATGATTGTTTCTTTTCCCTTTGTAAAACATGTCTCACATCACAAATTTGGAAAGTTAAAATAAAAGAGAGACTGTAGCACCCGCTCTGCCTGGACACGTGGCCTCCCTCCTCCAAGGCAGCAAACCCTGCAGTCCCGGCCCCGGCTTGCCCGGCGCCTCCGTGCCTCCTGCCGACGACTCCGACGCGAGCGGTAAACTCGCCGGTCGCCCCGGAGCGCCCCTACCCCGCCGCCCCCGCCCGGCCCCCCTCCCCGAGCGCCGCCGCCCCGCTGCCCCCCCTCCTAGGTGACCTCCGGCCACCCGGCCGCCTGCAGCAAGAACCGCGTTCGGTCAGGTTAACCAGAACCCCGCCTCCCTCGCGCTCCCTCGCGGTGATGCTCTGCCCAGACCCCGCCCCGCTCCGCGGCGGTAGCGCCCGTTTTCCTGTGTGGTCTCCCTGCCGCTGCGAACCCCCGCTGCTCGCGCCCCCAGCAGCAGTCCCAACGGCGCTGAACAAAGTCGCCTTAACAAGGTCAGGGTAACTTTTCCTTCATATTTGGCCCAAGTGAAGATTGTGCAAAAGAGCACCATGAAAACCAGGAGGCAGAGAACGAAGGAGTGTTTCCAGCGAACGGAGACAGGCCCCCCGGGCAGCGCGGGGGCCGAGGAGAGGACACTCGTCCCAGGAGGTCTGGCTCTGCCCTCCTCGGTTTCATGTCCTCCCAGGTGGAAATATGTTAAATGCGACGTGTCGCTGTGACCTCTCACACCCCTGGACAGGGACGTCTGCCTCCAACAGGCCCCCGTCCAAAACGGGAGAAGCTCAGGTCCATCCCCCAGACCCTTCAATGTCCGTCCTGCAGGGACCAGACACAACTCATGGCATAATGGCAGATAAGAAGTGTTACGTGTGCAGCAGGGGCTGGGCCCAGACCCGAGTTATTTTTAAGAAGCAAAGCTACGTATGTGTCTCATGACTGCAAACCTCAGGCAGCTGGTCACACCCGTGGTTGTCAGCGTGGCTCCACGCCGCCAGGCGGGGAAACGGCGGCAAGGCGGGAGCCACAGAGAAGCCGCTTAAAGTCACCCCTCAGAGCTGCCTCCACAAGAGGCTGAGGTGGAAAACGGGCTGGAAACACGCCAGCCCAGCGCCCTGGGGCCTGTGCGCCTGCGGAGCAGACGGTGTGAACAGAAACAGCCGCGTTTCAGAAAATCTCAGAAACCGAGAAGGCTGAGAAGCAGTAAAGATGGATCGTGCCCAGGACCCACCACCCGTGTCCTCAATGAGTTCGCGGAGGCCGTGACACCGGGCTCCAGGGCTGCTGTCCCCGCCACGCGGAGCTGATGGCCGGGGTCAGAGGCCTTCCCGCCGTGTGTACCGTGTGCCCTTGACGTCAGTGAAATTAACAAGAACTTTGAGTAGCAAGTAGGTTTGAGAAGTGGGGGACACTGATTTCCTCTCCTGGTTAGTGGGGTTCAGAGCGCCTTGTCACTTAGGCCTCTTGGCTGACGGTGGTTACTCCGTGTCCCGGGTCTCCTTCCAGCCTGCGGGGCTGCCCAGCGGCGGCAGGGGCTCTTGTCAGGCCCCGAGGTCACCGCTCTGAAGGCTGGATCTCATCACAGACAGCGGGCGGGCGGGGCCGCATCCCCGGGCCTCTGGAACGGCCTTGGGAGTCCCCTGAGGGTGCAATTTTTGCGCAGTTATTTTCTTGGCATTTCGTTCTTCCTCTTAAATGTACTTTTTTCCCCCTAAAAATCCCATTTTTGGAGGGCTCTGGGTGGTTGAATTAGTTACCAGAAGCCCCAGTGCTCCCGCGGCTGCATATAGGGTGGCGCAGAACACTGGATTTTCAGGTTTGGGTAACAGCAGGTGTGTGACATCCAGGCTGCCAGACCAAGTCCACCGGACGCCCAGAGCCATGAACCAGGCTTCCTCACTTGCTCGAGATCGTCCCTGAGTTCTTGACTTGACAGAAACGAGAAGGAGCACAGGGGCTTCCTCAGCTTGGCCCAGGGCGGGGTGGGGGTGGTCACAGCGTCTAACCCGCTCTGCGCGCCCTTCATCCAAGCCCGTCCTGGCTCTGGCTCTGCGTGAGACCTCCTCGCTGTTTCCAGTAACGTGGGGTTGTGCGTCTGCCTGGACTGTGGCGTGAGAGCCATGTCAGCAGCCAATGTGGCCCAACATGATGGACAAAAGCCGAGGGCACCACGCGGGGGCAGGCGGGATGGCTGGGTGCTGGCCGGGCGCACCTGCCCACAGCTCCAGGGGCAGCTCCAAGAGAGCCGCCCCCTCGCCAGCTCATCTGAGCACAGGCCAGGTGCTGGCCAGGCACACCTGCCCACAGGCTATGGCCGGGCTGCTCGTGGACTTCACCCCCAGCACACTTTCCTGAGAACCCCGTTTCAGGACACCCCCGCCAGGCGCCAGCGTTGGCCCCGGTGTCCTGGGCTGGGCTGGGCTCTCCTGGTCCCCGTGGGTCCCGCGTCCCCGCTCACTGTGGGTTTCGTGCTTTCAGGGAGTACTACATCACCATGGTGAAGTGGGCCACCAGCACCAAGGTCGCCGTGAACTGGCTGAGCCGGGCGCAGAACGTATCCATCCTCACCCTCTGCGACGCCACCACGGGCGTCTGCACCAAGGTACGGGGAGGGGTGGCAGGAGCATCCGCAGGCACCAAGGTCATCTCTGAGCTGCACACACGCACATACACACACTCATGCTCACACACACTCCCCTCCAGGCTGGTCCAGGCCCAGCCTGCCACCAGGTCTCTGTTTTGGTGCCACCTTGTGGGTGAGTTGGAAACTGCCGCAGACTCAGGGCTCCTGCACTTGCCCCCCCCCCCCAGTTCACAGGTGTGTCACTCCCGTTTCTCCTCGCCTGCCCGCTGCTGTGTCACACAGGAGCCTCTCCTCACTTTCTAGCTGACACTTGGAGAAGGGAAGGGACTGGCCTGAGGCCCCGGACCCGGCACTGCAGCCTGGCCTGCCCGTTCCAGCGGCTCTGCCAGGGCGGTCGGCACCGTGTCTGACAGGCACCGGTGCGGCCGGCACGTCCCCAGGGCTGCGGGCTGACTTACGGGGCAGTCAGAGGACGTGACGGAAAGGGCGAGAAGGGAGAATGAGAAGCTGAAGAGAGGCCTGGCGACCCTGAGAAGCAAGGGAGTGACCCGCCACAGCCTCGGCCCCGCAGCGGGCTGCCCCTCGGCCGGGGGCTGCGTCCTCCACACCCTGAGCCCCAAGGGCAGGTCCCCTCGTGTTGGGTAAAGAAATATCAACTCAGATCAGTGGAAAAAGTCAGGCTGGTCTTTCTGAAGCCCTATTCTGTCCCCAAGTTTTTAGTTTCCCACTGGAGTAGGAAAAAGGCTTACAAAGCAGCCGTGCTGTGGCTGGGAGGGGTGAGTCGAGGCCAGCGCGCTGTCACCGCGGCCCGTGTCCTCACGCGAGCCAGGGAGGTACTTCACCTTCCTGTACAGCTGAGAGCAGGTTCCAGGCTATTCTGCCGGGCTTGCTTGAGGGGAGGGAAGGAGGGGGTGGGCGCTCAGCCAGGCAGCCGGGGTTGCTCGGGACCCACGTCTCCTCGCATCTGTGC
This sequence comes from Vicugna pacos, assembly GCF_048564905.1. Taxonomy (NCBI): domain Eukaryota; kingdom Metazoa; phylum Chordata; class Mammalia; order Artiodactyla; family Camelidae; genus Vicugna; species Vicugna pacos. The sequence goes on along the minus strand of NC_132993.1, from coordinate 2,676,819 downwards.
CCTGGTCTTGTGAGCGTGAGCAGTGACACCCGTCCTGCCCGTAGTCCGTGGAGAAGAGAACAGACCCGCGCCACAAGCATGGCCACGGCGCCACGGGGGGACATCGTGTGGCCGAGTAGGTGCTCTGCGTGGTCTGGTTTGGTCTTCACTGTGCGTCTTCCCACACTTCCCTGAGGTTTACTTTTCACACACGTTTTAAGTCCTTTTAACGTCTTGGTCCACCAGGATTACTGGTCCACCAGAGCTGTGAACTAGAATTTCACACACACACACACACACACACAGGGTTCCCTAGAACAATGCAGCACCTGAGGTTTGCCTTTAAATGGGCAAGGGCCTGGTCATCGGTGACCATCTAACGGCTGAAGGACACCACCTTCCAGAGGGTTCTCACCCACCGTGGGCTCGTCCTCATTGCCAGGAGAGTCACATTTTTCTAGTCTGGGGACACGTGGGTTCAGCTCCGAGCAGGTCGGCCCCTCCTCGAGCAGCCGGGCACGTCTGTGCCGGCGCAGCCGCCATGCAGGGAATCAGATCTTCCCCGCTGCTCGTCACAGACACAATACGGGGGGAAAATCCTTTCTCTAACGCTCTTCTTTCATTTCAGAAACACGAGGATGAAAGCGAGGCCTGGCTCCACAGACAGGTAACTGTTCTCTGCGCGACTCCCACATTCTCCGCCTGCACCAGCCACCAGGCCTCCTGGTGTTCACAACATGCCCCATGCGACAGGCACCCCCAAGTAGATGCACACCAGGCGTGGCTGTGACAGGTGGCGTGGCCACTCAGCCCCACCTCACCCACACGTCGTGGCCCCTGGAGGAGCCTGGCCTCTGCCAAGTGGGGCTTGAAAATCCCTGCTCTTGGGAACATGCGATGTTTTTTGAGATCTCAGCGCTCAGGTCGGCGAGATCCTTTTGGCGAATTGAAAGGGTGAGTCCAAAGAAGTTGCCTGGATTTAACCTACTTTGGTAAAAGAAAAGGATGAAGTGGCAGACGTTCCTGCTTTTCTCAGCGTGGTTTCATGGTTGTCTCCTTGGAGATGGACTCTGCTGTGGCTCAGCTTGAGTCTTCCAGGGACCTGACTTCAGAGCCTTCCCACCCCCAACTCGGACAAGAGATGCACGCCAAACAGGCTTCAGAAACTGGAGGATGGAGGAGACGGGCACAGGCCTCCAGCAAAAAAATTACCCATCCACCAGAAATAAGACCCTCAGCACTGGTATTTCTGCCGTCAGTCTGTTTTTCTCACTGCACACCCTGAGGGCAGAAAGCACAGGTGGAAACTTTTGGAAGTGCACTTCCTTTGCATCCCACCTAATGGGATGCAGATTGTCTGCAAGTCCTGTGGGAAAACCCTGATCGGATCTGAGTCTCAGAACGACGCTGGGGAGGGTGCAGGCGTCTCCTTTATCGACAGGATAGATTCCACGAATGGCCGAGCTAAGGCTGGGCAGTGCAGCCATCGGCAGCGGCCCCCCGGGAACATTCCAGCAGCTGTGTGCGCTTCAGCTCTCCGTGGAACGAGCAGCTAGCGCAGCCTCGTCGGCTGTGTCGGGGCGGCGGCCTCGTGAACGGACCTACTGCTTCCAAATACACCTTTCCCTGCGCTGCGCCGGCCTGAGACAGGGAGGGACGGCCGCCTGGGGCCACGTGTCTTCCCTCGTCCAAGCGTGGGTGCCAAGCCCATGCTAAGAAATAGCAGGAGTGAGAGGGTGCCTGGCATCTGGAAGCACCGAGCGGGGCCTGTGCCTGAGTCACGCTGAGGAGTTCGTGTCACCCGGGCCCGGGATGGGAACACAGCTGCAGAAGGAACGTCGTGACCTTCCTCTCATCACCAGACAGAACGCCGGAGAGACTGAAACGAAAGAATCAGAAAAAACAGCCATTTTCTCCAGAGGCATCTGTTCAGCTGACACGGTGGATCGTTCCAGGCGCTATGGCTGGTGGATTTCCCAAACACGAACCCACCGCCTCCGCTGAGCACACGTCACAGCGTGTCAGCAGCTTCAAGGCTGAACAGGGCTCCCCAGTGTGGACACGGCGTGTGTTCATCCATGGGTGACCTTGGGTCACTCCTCGCCAGCTCCGCAGACCGGCCGCAGGACACCGCCACGGGCACGTCGCCCACGTGAGAAGCCCGGCCGGGTGCAGGGTGGACAGCCTGCATTTGGGAAGCCAGATCTTTCCAAGCAAAATCAAGTCAGCACTAAAAAGTAGCATAAAGTAAAAGTATAATTCTTACACTTTGAAAATGTAACCTTTAAAGCGCTCACTAGGCAACAGCTGACGTTTTCACAACAGCCGCTGACAGACCTTTCACGCTGCCTCAAGTCCCAGATGTGACGTCTGGAAGAGGAGCCGTGTCCTCGAGGGCGGTGCTTTCCCTGCCCAGGTCCGGCCAGCGATGCCCCCCGCCAGGCGGGCGTGGCCCCAGCCAGAGCCGCGCGGAGCCCACCCCTCTGCGCACCACTCAGCTCGTCTCTGCCTGTCCCTGCAGGGGCCGTGGGCAGTAGGAAATCCAATTTCAAACAGTTCCTCATGACATTCTTTTGAAGAGGCTTTTCATAAAGGGATCTGTGGGCCCTATTTTTCAGTAATAATTGGTATTGTTTCCACCTCCTCCAAGACACCACGAGGTCCTGGAGAGTGAGTTGGGAATTTATTTAAGGCCACTCGCTACCTGGCTCCGGAGAAGCGGCTGACAGCTTCATGAGGCTCGTCCACCAACGAGGGGTCACGGAGGCTCACGCCAGCCGCCCAGGGCAGAGTCGTTGGAGCAGCAGCCTAGAGTGTGGAAAGTTCTGCCACCCTCAGGGAGACCCAATCCGCAAAGACCTTTGGGTCTGCTGACCACTTGTGGGCAGGGGAACAGCGTGGGCGAGGGCAATCCAGGGGCCGTCGTCTGAGCCTCCACCACCCCCATCTTTCCCGAGGCCTCAGTGTGGATCCCCTCAAAAGATTCGCCTTGAGCCAACGTGAAGAGGGTTCCTGCATGTGAAGACCCACCAAGTTCCCTCTCCTCTAGGAACGTTCCGGAGAAATAGGCTCCCCCCCCCCACACACACACCATCACTGCTGTGTGAGCTTCGAAGTCGTCCTGGGCAGACCCGCTAGGAGCCCTGCGGGCCCTTGGCCAGGAGGGGCAGGACCCAGGACCTGCCTTCGTGTTTGAAGAGTCATCCCTCAGGTCAATTTCTGACACTCCTTCTTTGACCAAAATTTTGTTTTTGTGATTTCGAAATTCAGGCAGGGAGACTGGGCAACATGAATGTACCTGAGCTGTGGGAAGAATTGGCAGAAAGGCTACCAATCGCTCACGAAGAATCTCTCACCAATAAAAACGGACTCATTCTTCACAGATCTGCTCTGATGGAGGTGGAAGCCAGGCATCGCGTGTGATAAATTCCCTGGTCCCCAGGAGGTCAGAAATGTTTCCCCTCAAATCCAGGAGAGTCAGAACCAGGATTAAAATCCAGCTTTCTTAGTCAAAAGTCACTGCACTTCTTTGCTAAAAATACACTGACTGCACGAAAAACCAAATCTCAGAGAGGTTCAAAGGCTGGTCCCTCACACCTGCCTTGGGCTGTTCCCAGGATCACTGTAAAGACGGCATTGCAATGCCTGAGGCCTTCTCGGTGTAAAAATAATGCTTCTGGCTAGAATTAATTATTCATTACATTTATTCAGAGTATTTTTCTCTGCCCAAAGCGCAAACATTTCCCCAGAAAACTGAGGCAATACTGTAGTGTCCATCCTGCGGTTAGCAAATAAAAATCCATTTAAAAAGCCAGGTTTACTGCTGGTTTTTCCATTTCCTCTGTTTTTAAATACCACGCTTCCAACTCTAAATAGAGAGATAAATATTTGCAGGTTAAAGGTTCCATTTTCCTGCAAACATTCATGAAGATTAGGTGTCACTTTAGTCACATGTTGGTTTGTTTCTCTGGGCATAGCGCATTTGCGTGTACTCACCCCCTGCAGGGGGATGGGCTCTCCTTGTGCCGCCGGGTTTATTTACCATTTGTTCCCACCCGCATTCGCGTGGAGCTCCTTGAGTCAGAAAATGCAGATCTCAGCCAACTAACTGGTGTTCATGGATGGAAACGTTCAAGCTGAAGCTTCGGAGAGGCTGAGATGCCACCGAAGCAAAATCCCTTTTTTGTCCATCAAGGCGACAGGCAGCCCGCAGGGGGCTGGCTGGGGGCCGAGCAGCGGCTTCTCAGCTTCTGGGGGCCGGGCGAGACGGCAACACGCTCAGGGGCCGACCGTGAACCCAGCCTGGAGTTCTCTCCCCCAGGGAAGACTGGGGGTGCCGGTGTCCTTTCCCGGGGAAACTGACCTTACATCCAAGCCCGCCTGCACCTCGGGTGCCCGTGTGGTAACCCCGCGGTAAGCCCCGCGCGGCCCCAGGAGGGCAGTGAGCTGCCACCCACGTCTCAGAACGTGCGGGGCCCGCCCTTGTCGGCTGGAGCTTTTTTCTTTCCTCTTGTCTCCTCGGTGGGCTGTGAGGTGGATTTTATTAAGTAGAAGAACAAAAGACAGGACTGGAAAAATGGAACTCTTTCTTAGGACGGGTTTGGGGGTGTCCGGCATTCTGTTCTTTATGGGAGAGAACACACGGCCCTGGATTCAAGCGGCCGCGGTGAAGCGGGAGCCCTGCCCCGCCCTGTCCTGTCCGCCTGCCTCTGCTTAGACTGTTGCCTCTGAATTCCTCATTTTCTCGTAGAAAACTGGGTTTGACTCGGGATTCCCAAGGAGAGGGAAGGCCCCATGCAGCGTTCACCCTCTCAGCCACATCTCTCGCTGGAAATGACACAAAGTGTATCTCAGAATGTGTTTTAGCCCGGCCCGACATCCTCAAAACCGAATGAAGCATCTTATAGACTCACTCATTGGCTTTCGTCCACAGAACGAAGAGCCCGTGTTCTCCAAGGACGGCCGGAAGTTCTTCTTCGTCCGAGCCATCCCGCAGGGCGGTCAGGGGAAGTTTTACCACATCACCGTGTCCTCGTCCCAGGTGCGTCCCGCTAGTTCCCAGCTCTGCTCTGCTGCCCTGGTGACGGTCCCCAGTGGCCAGGCACTGGGTGCACTTGCCATCTCTGAGGTCCCCAAAGTGAAGCCGGCACTGAAACTAGGAGTAGGGGCCGTACAGGGCACTCGTGAGACAGCTGTCCTGACCGGGGCTCAAAAACACGAGTGATGCTTCTGATAACTTCGGAGGGGACTCAGGGCCACTGCTGGGTCTGAGCCCCAGGACGGAGGTAGACAACTTTGCCCGTCCTGTCCTGTCGGCCTTTCCTTTGTCCGCTGGGTGCTCGGGGCCCGGCCTGGGGCACTCACGGCTCCTCGTGGTCCGCTCCAGGGCATCCCACCTGCACAGTTAGCCAGCCAGACGCAGCGCCCTGCTCTCTGCTGCAGCCATGGGTGGGCCCTTCTGGCGGGATGAGGGCAGGGAGTGTTGAGCTGTACACCTGGGAATTAGAGAAAGCACACAGCCCGGGGAACGCGCCTCCTGCAGAGCAAGCGCCCCGGGCAGCCTGCGCACCTCCCCGCCGGGTGGTCCCGGGGGCTGTGCCTCCAGGGAGCCCTGCCCTTGGGTGGAAGGTGGAGGGGCCCTGGCCCTCCCGTCAGCACCATCCTCGTCCTCGGTGTGGGTTCCACGTCGAAGCAGTCAAAGGCTATATGGGATCAGGGCATGTGAATACAATTTTATTTTTAAAAAGTTATCAAAAATATTCTGTGAATATTAAGTAGAAGATTCATATTCAAAATATGACCCACAAGACAATTTCAAAAGGAAAATTCCCAGAATGGCCCACATAGAACGGCTTTGATGGAGCAGGAACAGAAACTCGGCCCTGGTTCGGTCAGTGACTGGGGTCACCAGGACACAGAGGCTCAGATGCGGATATTTCAGCTTTCAGTGCACTGAGCCACGTGACTTGGAGAACGTTTGCAGACCGGCTGCCATTGGTCCCCGTTCTGCAGCTGGCACGCTGGCCCCAGATTTCTGTGTTCTCTTATTTGGGATCATGTCAATCAGAATTTAAAATGTTTAGATGTTTTCATTCGGCCCATCTCAGACGCATCCACGTGCCCGGCGTTTGCTGAGTGCCCCTTAGACACCCAGTGGGAAGCAGGCCCCACCCACCTGGGAGGCCCCCCTCCCCAGGAGCCCCTCGGACCCCCACTGCCCTCCAGGATCCCCCATGCACCCAGCTTATCCTGCCTGGTCCCAGTCCGGCTCCCCACAGGCCCTCCCTTCTCCTGAGTCCTCCGATTCTGGGGTCACCCCCCACAGCGTGTGTCTCAGGCCCTTTGCCTGATTGGACACCATCCATCTCGCACCTGCTCCTGGGGCACCTACACTCGGAGCCGCCTCGGAGCCTCCACCCCCTTTCAGATCACACCGCTCCTGCCAAAGACGGTGGGCTTTCCTCCTCCTGTTACGACTTATTGTCGTAGTTGCTCTACTCCGGGAGGCATGTAGGGAGACACAGTGTGTGCAGACGTGCAGCGCTCAGTAAAGTGTTTCCAGACCTCCTTGCGAATAACGGCAGAGTGGCCGAGAGCCCAGGTGTGCACCCAGCCCCCTCCCTCCCCCTTCCTTCCTTCACTCTCTCTATTCCTGTTTCATCCACTCCCCTGCAGTCCTCTCCTCCCTCCCTCCCTGCCCCCTACAGTAACGACCACTGATTAGACTTACAGATTGTAAAGGAGCCATCTCAGCGGTGTGCCAGGCGCTGACTTCTGGGACCCAGGGCTCCAAGTGGGAGTCTCTGGGGGTCGAGGTGCTGGTGGGCCCGGCAGACTCTCTGGGCGCAGAGGAGGGGGCTGCAGCCTGGGGGTGGTCAGATGGAGGCCGGCTCGGAGGACAGGACCAGGCGGGGCGGGGGTGGGGGCAGGTGCCCACCCTCTCCCCCACACTGGATACCGGAGGCCCCGGGGCTGAGCAGCCAGGCTGGGGTCCAGTCCTCCCTCTCCGCGTCCTGTGTGTGTTCCAGCCCAACAGCAGCAATGACAACATCCAGTCCATCACGTCCGGGGACTGGGACGTGACCAGGATTCTGTCCTACGATGAGACGCGGAATAAGATGTGAGTGAGCCCGCCCTGTCCCGGGCGGCCGCTGAGTGGCCCCACCTCCTGTGCTCGCAGGGCAAGCCCAGGGCCTCGCCTTTCCCTCAGCCTAGGTCATGTCGTCCCGGTTCCTCCATGAAAACCTGCGTTAGGTTCCTGCCCGCCAGCCCCACATCCAGAGCCGCAGGTCCTAATGGCCACGTGGGGCCACGCGGACCCCCGGGCCTTTACAGGTCCCCGCGGGAGCTTCGTGGTGAGCACTGCCTCGTTCACAGCGGCTCCCTGATCCAGGGTCATGACTTCCCCACTTCAGAGGCAAATAAGCCAAGACAGACCAACAGTTAAGTGTTCGGTCAGTAACAGGAGGCTCTGGGATTCAACTCAGGCGGTGGGAGTCCAGGCAGGGCGCTGTTCAGCCCCGGTCACGGACCAGAGCCAGGGCTCCGCACACAGGGTCCGGGGTGGGGGTCAGCCCACCCGAGTTGTGGAATCAGGCTGTGTGTCTGGACCTGTAGCAAGAGTTCTCGGGTCCTCACCCGCCAGAAGGTTAATCCTATACAGAAACCCAGGCCTCCAAGCCCAATTGTACACACCCCACCCCACAGCAGGGCCCTGCCAGCGACGCGGGCTCACCTGGGGCCAGGGGAGGTCTGCAGCAGCACGTCCCTCGGCCCGTGAGTGTGTGGCCATCCCCAGCCCGGCCCGCCCACATGGAGCTGGCCCCGGGGAGGGGGCGTTGCTCACTGTGGGCCCGGGAACAGCGCACGTCCCTGGGAAGGTCAGTGTGTAAAATGAAGACCTGCCCTGAAGCCACCTGACTGCCGTGCACCTGCTGGTCTCTGCAGCTACTTCCTCAGCACGGAGGACCTGCCGAGGAGGCGCCAGCTCTACAGGTACGCCCGACGGCCTCCCGCGCAACGGCCTCCCGCGGAGGGCTCGGCGCTGCAGCCGCCCTGCGGCAGTACCGGGGCAGGGGGCGGGGGGCGCAGGGAAAACCCCCACCTCGACGGGTGTCTCCGCGGCCTGGAGGGAGAGACCAGACGTGCTGAGGCCACCGCGTCTAAGGCTGTATTGTATTTTTCCGCTTTTGTCAAATTGAGTTCTCCCCGTCGCTTGCTTTCTTCTCATGGTAGCAGGTGGGGCTCTAACAGGCTTCCACCTTCAGTCAGGCTGACGTGGGGGGTTACGCCCAGCGGGGTTTTTCTCAGAGGGGAGTCGAGTTCGGGCACATGCCGATGGGCTGGGGTGCAGGCCGGCCTGAACCCAGGCTGACGTGATGTGGGACATTGGTCAGATTCCCAAATCTCGAGGTGGCAGAGGGGTGACCTCTGCGTCATGGAGAAGGACTAGGCGCGTCCAGGGTCTGTCCCTCCTCAGCACCAGTGCTGTCGCCTGTCCCGTCTCCCCAGTCGCTCTGCTCGTGAGAGAAGGTTTGGGGTCTGCAGTGCGCTGCTCCCCGGGAGCTTCCTGCTGGTGGGCCGGCTGGACCGGGGGCGGCCTATTACCTCCGATGCCTTCTGGTCTGGAAGGAGGTGGCGGCTGGTTACTGCACACACGCACATGGGCCACCTGAGAGGCCTCCGTTCTGCGTGGGCCTCGCGGTCTGGGCTGGGCCCACGCCTGGTGTCCCCTCCCCCCACTGCTGGGAGGTGGGCGGAGGCCTGTCAGGTGCACAACTGCCCCCCACCCCCCGCTGGTCCCTGTGCTGAGTCAGGAGAAGCCCAGCAAATCCACGTGGTCATAGCTTTGCTTCTCCCTGTGGGCTGTCCGTCACTGCTCGTCCACCAGGATGACCCCATCAGTCCCATCACCACGTTAGTAGGAGACCGAGGCAGACCACGCTGACGCATACTCTGAGGGGGCCAAGCTCTCCCCCCGGAACGTCTTCACTCTTGTGGGCAGTTTTCACGTTAGAATTCTTCCCATGCCAAGTGCTCGGACAAGGGCTGCTTCCAGGTTTGCTGAAAGACGCCTGGGTCTCTCTTAACTTTCAGAAACACACGTTAGGCCTCCTTAACGTGAAGTCGTGGTTGCTCAGAGTGGCCCGGGTGGCAGCTTCAAGTAGGCCCCTCCTGCTCTTGGCCACTGAGTGAGAATCTCCTCTCACCACGACTCTGACTTTGGAAGCTGCCGGAGCCCAGCTCAGCTGGTGTTTTCCTGCCTGTCCTCCCCTGGCAGCCAGCCCTCGGAGAGGGCTCAGAGGCCCAGACACACAGCTACTGTCCCCAGAGTGCTAACTGCTGGCTCAGGTCCTAGAAAGTGCTAGAAGTAATGCCGCACACACTGTCTCCCCCACCAGGCCCAGGCCGGGGCCGGAACACCTCCCGTGAAGCGGGTGCTCGGGGCTCCTGCCCATGGGGGGACTGGGGCTCAGGACGGCTCAGGGGAGGGGACAACAGAGCCAGGCGCTCCCGGTGGTCCGCAGGGAGACGGGGGAGCCCGGGGGAAGGGCGCCCCAGGACAGCTCTGCAGGGGAGCAGCCAGTGGCTGGAAACACGGAGCTGGGAGACACGGGTCTGTCCACGGTGACCGTCCCCCCGTCCCTGCAGTGCCAACACCGTGGGCAACTTCAACCGGCAGTGCCTTTCCTGCGACCTGGTGGACAACTGCACCTACTTCAACGCCGCCTTCAGCCCCGGCGCCGACTTCTTCCTGCTCACGTGCGAAGGTGAGTGCTGGCCGGGCCTCAGCCTCCCCTTGGGCCGCCGCTGCCGGGCCCGACGGCCCGTGCTGCTAGGGAGGTGCTGTCGGGGGAGGGCCGCTGCCGAGGGGCGCTGGCGGGGGCACCCCCACCCAGGGCAGGTGAGGGGTCAGCTCCCGGGAGCCGCGTCTGCTGTGTGGCGCGTTACTGGTACTTTACGTCTTATAAAGGTGTACAGCTTCCTGTGGGCCAGGCCACTTAATCCCGGTGTTTGCCTCCATTTTCCTTTTAAAACAATGCACCTTACACGGTGATGAACTTAGGCCGTCTCTAAAGGTAAGAAAACAATGTCAAGGATCCTTAAGCATATTAAAGAATTGAGATTGTATAAAAGAAGACTCGGGGAAAAATTATTTTCCCATGGCCCCATTCATGGATAATTTATCCCAAACTTCAGAACGTCCTGGACCACGCCATGGGCGTATACCTAACAGTAGGCCACGCCCCGTAATGGACACAAGGAGATGTCGTTGCATCTTGTCATATCTTGAAAAGATAAGGCCGGAACCCTCGGAAAGGTAAAAATAATAAATATGGTTGTAACGAAATATGTCTCAAAGAAGGGCATGATCTACTGAGATCACCTCAAGGAATGAAACCACGCTGCAGGCGGAGACGGACAGACACCAGGAGCAGTTCAGTCCTCCGAGTCTCGGGCGAGGAGCAAGCCCATCGGAGCTGCGTCTCTGGTAACCACTCAGGAGCTCCGGACCCCATCCTGCTCTCACCAGCGATGTCAGCTAGAATCCTGAACAGTGGCAGGACGGGAAGGCACAGCCCGCTCGGCCCCACGCTCAGTCCCGGACACTCCTGTAACGGGTTGGGGGCGGGCATGTGCTGGGGGCCGGCGGCGTCTGACATGCAGCGTTAGCCCCACCCCCTCGGACACAGCTTTTCTTACCAGACTCCTCTTCTGCCGGTGAGACCCGCTGCCCCCCGGGGACCTTCTTGAAGTGACAGCTTGAGAAGATGCAGAGATTTCTGGGGCCCAGAGACCGGGGAAACGTGGCCAGAGACCCGTAGGAGCCCAGAGACCACAGTCTGACAGGAGCTGCGTAATCAGAGGTTTGAAGTCCAACTTCCAGAAGGAGGAAGTGGCTTTAAAACATGCAAGGTCGTGATAAGCAACAGAAGGGAAAATCGAAGAATGGCTGACTAGGAGCACGGACGTGGGCGCCCCTCAGAAGGTCTGTCAAAGAAGGCAGACATCAAGTTCCAGAAGTGGGTTTAAACATGAGGCAGAGAGTGAGCACGGGCTTCGAGGCCACACTGTCAGTGGTCGAGGAGGTGACGACTGAATCTGGCTCTCGGGTTCTCACTGACCCTCACTAGCACTTGCTCCATGTGGCCCTCTGTCACAAATCCAGCATCTTGTCTGTGACAAGCCCCTCCCCCGCCTCCTGAGGTGGCCAGAAGGTCCCTGTGAGTCCAGCCGGGGCTTCTTGCTCCGGATGTGGTCAGAATGGCCTCGTTCTGAGGACGGTGGCCCCCTGTGCCCAGTTTCCACAGAGCTCCGGCCTTGGGCCGACGCTGAAAGGCTGGATTCGGGCAGGGAAGCGCCTGTGTCCCGTGCGCTGGACACAACCATGGCTCCTGCGTTGGGAGGCCACATGGACGGTGTGTCTGGAGATCGCTGCATGGACTTCCCGTCCTGGTGTCAGTCCGTCCTGAGGCAGGAGTGACTTTTTTTTCATGTTTATGCCCCAGCCAGTCCGGGGACGCTTCCTGTCCATAAAGCTGCTTGTGCTGTGGTCTGCGAACACTGCGTGTGCAGAGACCGTCCTCGGTGGTCACGGTGAAGGAGAACGAAGCAAAGAATAGGCACAGACAGTCCGGTCACCTGCACAGCTGAGGACACCGCAATCTCCGCCTCGGGAGGGAGGGACGCCCCCAAGCACGCCTGGCCCCCCCGTAACGGAGCAGACCCACAGAGCTCAGGGTGGGAAGGTCTGAGTCTCCAGCCCCTGCTTCGTCTTATCAAGAAACGTGAGCCTTAACCGATCATGGCGCTGTCGCCTCGGGATTTTCCGAATCGTTCAAAACCTGTTTAGGTATTCAGCCTGCTGCCTCACACGTGAGCACAGACCAGCCCTCCTCCCGGCAGAGCTGCTCTTTGAAAAATCTTTCATTATCACCTGTTTTCTGGCTAATGTAACTTGAATGTCAAAATCCACCTCCTCCCCAAAACCTAATCAAAACCCCGTTTTTAAAAAGGGACCGTCTAAAAAGACATAAACTTACAAAGACAACAAAGTGGATGAAATGAGAGCAGCTGCCCACCTTGACAGCTTCCGGCTTGTCACTTGGACACAGTTCCAGCAATGAGTGCCTTAGTCCCCCCGGAAGTCAGATCCTGATGCCGCAGACCCGCGTTCGCCCCACAGGCACTGGCGGCAGCAGCCATCAGGGATGGCAAAGGGGGTCGAACTGGACTGCTGGCTGCACTTGTCCCCCCAGGGTTGGCGCCCCCCCCCAGCAGCTCTGCGTCCCCGCACTCAGCCCCGCGGACAACCGCAGCAGCGAGGGCAGGAGCCCTTCCTTTTTTGGCCGAGGGAAATGTGAGAGCAGTTTGACAGCGCTCTTTGGTGAGTTAGGGAGAGGAGGTCTGAACGCTCCCACATTTGAGATTGTTCGGCTGTCAGGGCGGGAAGTGGGCGTACTCAGTGTGGGCGGAGCCGGGGTTCCAGTCCAGGGACCCAGTAACCCAGACAAGGTAGACGCCGAGTAGCGGGAATGGCCAACCAGAGCAGACAGGCCATCGCATCACATTAGTACTTACTTTTCCCCCCAAATCTTTGATTTAGTAAAATGATTTAACTTAAAAAAAAACTATTGGCACATAATTCATACATCATCTTAAAATAAGAGGGAGACGTAATCTCAGGATAAGAACGCATCTGAACTTAAACTGAATGCACTTAACCTGATTTTTTTTCAGTTTTATTAGGTACTGTTGTTACAGCTTGCACATATACAATACGTTGCATGTAAATACACAGTATACTGCGTGTATAATTTACATGTATGTTCTGTTCACTGTTTCTAAGAACGTTTAGACCTTTAGCTTTTTAAACTTAGTTATCAATGGAGTAAAGCTAACCACAATATAAGAATTAATTCAAAAAGATACATGCACCCTGCTACCAACAGCAACATTATTTATAATTGCCAAGGTGTGGAAACACCCTAAGCGCGTCACGTTAGTCCTCAAGGGCTGGGATAAGGGCTGGGATCATGGCAGCTGGGAATGGTGACAGCCCCGTCCAAACCTGCTCATCTTCTTGCTTTCTGTGGACCTTCCATTTTGGTGGTTTCTGGTTTGTTTCTCTGATCCAGCCTGTCCCCTTAGCTGACACTGCTGTGCTCGGCGCTGGACCCCTGTCCCAGCTGATGGTGGCACGTCAACTGCATGCAGTCGGTCCTTCTGTTTGATCAGCTCTTTGCCGTATGGTCCTCCTCCTCCTGCCCAGCTGTTCTGCTGCGGTGTGTGTTGTTCGTCTCCACCGCGGGAGAGTGTCATTTAGTCTTAGCACCAGGTCCTTTCTCCTCTAATCCGTCATGAGCATTTCTTCTGCGGTTCCTCAATGTTTGCCACTTCTGCATTTCCCTATAATTCTTAACTTCTTAATTTTGATTATGTACAAAACCACTTGAAGTTACATAAAATTGATTTTGCTGTTCATATGTCAGAGCCTACTCTGAGAGTTACAGAATTTATACACAGGGGTCATTTTTAAGAACTAAAGTTATTTTTGCAAAAAAAAAATAACTTCCGTTGTGATTTTAACAAGTTAAAAACAGCACATGCGCATGGTTAGAAAACGTCGTTGCTAAAGAATGGCCTTTGCTGAGGAGGGTGTGGTGCAGTGGTGAGGCCTGCTCGGCGCGCTCAAGGTCCTGGGTTCCGCGTCCGGTACCTCCATTAAAAAATAAATAATAAACCTCATTACCTACCCCCCCAAAAAAAGAAAAAAAATTTTTTTAAAAAGAATGGTCTTTGCCTCTCCACTGCCGTGTCCCAGTGGAAGCTACTGTTAACTTGTTTAAAAAATACACTTAAAAATACATAAATTATTTTTGCACACTGTTATATTAAAAAAAGACTAAAACAGTATCTAGGTAAGTAAAGACCCAGAGATGTGTGCGCTGCTCATACCACCCCCGTGAAGCTGGGGCCCCTCCCTCCATGTCGGGGTTTGTATCTGGAAGGCGCGGGTTTTGGACGATCACTGGGGACTTGATTGGGGGCACGTGTGAACCGCAGTCAGTAGGACCTCGTGGAAACTCATTTAACACATTTAATGCAGAGGTTTCAGTTCCTTTCCAGATCTCTAGGGGCTGGCAGCGAAGCCAGCTGCCCCCAGAAGACTGCAGTGCGATGCGACCTTTCATAACAAAATCATGTATATCCCAGGATATACCAGGAGGCTTTTGGTTTGCATGCTGCTTCGTTGGTCTTCTCAGCGAGGCCATGAGCGCCTGATGTTTGTCCAGCTTCTTACAGCCTGAAAAGCACATTCCTGTGACGCTGGGTGCCGGAGTCGCACTTCCGACTGCCTGCGCTCCATGCTCCCCACAGGTAGGCCCTCGTGGCGTCCCTGACCTCAGCTGCGCCTCACACGGCCGTGCTGCCGTCTCTGCCTGCCTGACGATCTCCGTACTTCCTCCAAGGTTGCTCCTCAGCCAGGGAATGAGGGTCCCGGCTCCCCCCCCGGGAGGTTGCCCGGGCGGTGTGGACACGGCTGTGGGTCCGCTCGGACCCACGTCTGCGATGGGCACTCGGCCGTCCGGGGTCGCCCACAGCGGACGCCTGCCTCCTCACCCTCGCACCTGTGACCCCACCGGCCAGGCCTGGATACGCCCAATCTCGCCATAAAGAGAGAAGCACTCGCCTTCAGCACGTTTCCTGGGGCCGCCGCGGCAGACGCCCGCAAAGCAGGGGGCCTGGCGCCGCAGAAGTGTGATCTCTGCAGTCCTGGGGGCCGGAGTCCGAAAGCAGGCGGGGCGGGATGCCCACGTGCCGCGTGTCTGTCACACTGGGTGTCGTCCCCTCAAAGAAACTGATGCCTCCCTCGTGATGAGACTGAAATGTCAGGTATCCGGGCTTTGAGACCATCCTGAACTCCCCTCGTCCTGCAGAAGGAAGCAAAGCGGATTTTCTTACAGGGAGCTAACGTGCCAAAGCCTTGTGGTCAGGGGAGATGGAAGGGACAGCGTGTCGTTTCAGAGAACAGAAACGTGCCCTCAGGAAGGAACATTCGTGAGACCCTGTTGCTGGAAGGAGCAGAAACAGCTGCCATCCTGGCACCACCGGACTTCTCCTCGGGGAAGGCTGTTGCCCAGAACTCCTGTTTGAAGGACGGCTCTGTCTGTCCTGAATCTTTTGGACTGGGGGACAGAAAGACGCACGTCCCTCCAGAGTGGCCCGGGGGCGATGCTGTTTCGCCCGGGGGCGATGCTGTTTCACCCAGGCTCCTACGGCGCGCATCTGAGCAGGTGCTCCTGTATCCTGGCCCAGTGTAGGAACTACACATTCTGCTTCTATTCAGTTTATTTCAAATAGCTGATACCCAATGGTAAGTGAGGAGCCCCAAAGACAGAAAAATAATAACAATTATTAATTATGATTATAAAGAATATAATCATTAAATAATATCAGTAATCAGCCATCTACATCACTGAGGAAATCCGTGTGGTGGTACCAGTTCTCAGCAGCAGGGTCTGGAAGGGGAAACACACGGTCTGGTCCTGCAGGCTGCCTAACCCTCCAGACGTCTCTTCATCCAAGTTGCCAAGGCATTAACCCAGGCAGCCATTTTTAATTGTGAGTTTGTCCAGGTGAACGTTTGGAACCAGGCTTGACACTCCTTGGAGCCTCACCTGTGTGTCCGTGAGCAAGAACAGCTGTTCAGCGTCTCGGACATTCGGAGCTGTTCCCTTCACGGTTGCGGGTTCCACAACCGAGGAGAGACCGCGTCACGAGCGTAGCCTTGCAGATGATCTGGAGGTCCTGCGCTCATCGGAAACCGCGGCCAGCTCCCGAGCTGACCCTCCGTAGGAGCCCGTTGCTCCCCAGCAACAGCCAGTCTGCTGGGAAGGCACTTGGCGCTTGCCGGGTTAACACCGCCCCGTCACCAGCAGGTGTCAAGCTGTGCTGGTGCCTGGAACCAGCGTACCCCTCTGCAGAATGAGGGCTCATGTCCTGGCAGTGCGCTCCCTGAAATGCCCGTTAGAAATAAATCACGTTATTCAGTGCCATAAACAGTGCCCCGAACCCCAGCTCCTTTACCGCTGTCGCCCTGACTCCAGGTGATAGGAGCCTTAAGTCCTCCGTCTGCCTTCAGGGCCTCCCTCTGACCAGCTCTCCCTGCTCCTGGCCACCTGACCAATTCCCTAAAGATGTTTCTCTGCCAGATGTCTTCCTGGGCACATGCATTTCTCCCTTTCTAAGTCAAATGGGAGAAGAAGCATAAAAGTAAAAACTAAATGCACCTCTGGGCCACTGAGATGGAGACCATCAACGGAACAGCATGGATAGATTTTTGAAAAGTTCATGTAAGTGGATCACGTTGGCAGTGAAAGCTAGGGGTCTGGGGCCATAACGTGATTGGTGAAAAGCGTGATGACCAAAACAATTCAAATAGCGTCCAAGGCTGCCCCCAGTCTGGCCGCATGGACCCTACCCAGCCCGTAGGGCCCCACCCCCGGGTCAGAGCAGCACGACCAGTTTCCAAGTGAAAGGTTAGAGGAGCTGACACAGAGCAGAGAAAAAACAATGTCTTACTAGCATTGAAAGTTCAAAGCTGTAGCATGTGCTCTTCAGCTCAATCCAAGAAGGCACTGAGGCTGTTTCCATGGATACCAGATGTGCATACTATAGATTGGGGAGCGTAGGTGAAGGTCACAGCCCTTTGTTAATCACCTTCGACATCCATGAACTTCAAACCAGACCTCCAGAACCACCGCTGCCCTTCCATGAGGGCCAGAGCTGGGAGAAACAGCTTCAGCTTTCCACTGTTACTTCAGTGCCTAGAAAGCTCTGTGCTGACCCTCCTAGGCCTGTGAAGTATCTCACACGGCCTCCGAGATCCAGCCTGTGGGCTTTCTCTAATCACACCGTCTCCTTCCTCCTTGGGGCCCTGAGAGCATTTTTTGCCTCTTTTATCTGTTGTACAAGATGCAAAACTTTCCCTTCCAGGCGCTAAGCGCCCCGCAAAGGCAGGACACGTGTGACTGGCTTCTGCACAGCAGCCTGCTAATGCCTGAGTATCTGTCGAGTCGATGCACTAAGAGAAGTAAGTCAGACAGAGAAAGACAAGTATCATACGATACCACTTACACGTGGAATCTAAAGCAGCGGCGCACTGAGCCCCAGCAACGTGAGGGGACAGTGGCAGGTATTCAGGCAGCACGAGACCCAGCCCAGCCCCGAGGGGTCACTGTCGTCACGCGTCAGAGTCTGCTTACGAGATGTCGAAGTGTGAACATTTAACATTTTTAAAACAGAAATGTTGCAAACGAAGAAACCGGATCAAAAGCAATCAAAATAAAGCCATGTGTCATTTTATTTTTGTTTTTTTTTAATTGAAGTATAGTCGGTTTGTGATGTTGTGTTAACCTCTGGTGTACAGCATAGTGACTCAGTTACACGTGTATTTTTTTCATATTCTTCTTCACTATCAGTTGGTACAAGGTACTGAATATAGTTTCCTGTGCGCTGCAGTGGGGCCTTGCTGTTTATCTATGTTACATGTAGCAGTTAGTATCTGAAAGTACTCCCAGTTTGTCCCTCCACCCTGCTCCCCCCGTAACCGTAAGTTTGTTTTCTATGTCTACGAGTCTCTGTTTTGTAAATAGGTTCATTTGTGTCCATCCATGTTGCTGCAGATGGCATTATTTTATTCTTTCTTGGCTGAGTAGTATCCCGCTGTGTAAATATACCACCTCTTCTTTGCCCAGTCATCTGTCGATGGACAGGTAGGTTGCTTCCATGCCTTGGCTATTATAAATAGTGCTGCTATGAACACTGGGGCACGTGTATCTTTTTGAATTAGAGTTTTCTCCATATATATATATGGCCAGGAATGGAATTGCTAGATCATATGGTGAGTCTGTTTTAGTTTTTTGAAGCATCTCATGCTGTTTTCCATTCCCAGCAGCAGAGCAGGAGGGTTCCCTTGTCTCCACACCCTCTCCAGACTCAGTGTTGATTCCATGGATACCTTCAAGCTTTCTCCCGTCGCTGGTTGACATCAGTGCCTTGGGGCTATGGAATAAACCCTCTGTAATCCATGCGCCCATGATTTAGAGTTACTGAGAACTTAGGCAGAGCTGAATAGAAATTTTGAAAGAAAAAAGTTTTTTTTGAAAAAACAGTAAGGAAAGACTGCCATAGGGATGTTGGTTCTGTTAACCAGTAGTGAGACCCCTAATTAGGATGCCCCTCAAAGTGTGGGTCCTCGCCTGCTGCCTGGAAAGAATTCACAGCCGAGGCAGAGGATAGAGCAAAGCTGCTTTTATTTCTCAGAAGAGGAAATGGAAGGAAGTGCTGGAACAGGGAGCTGTCAGGTGAGACGGGAGGGAGGGACGGCTCCTGCCCGTGTCGGGCCACGTGGACTTTTATGGGCGGCTTCTGCCATCTTGTCCTCCTGCCGGGTGTGATGGGGCCACTCAGCCCTTGCACCGGCTTTTCCGTCCTTGTATGGGCTTTTTTGGTGGTTGTCATGGCGATTGTCAGCTGTCATGGTGGGTGGGTCACTTAGCAGCTAATACATTACAATGATCGTATAATGAGGCTCAAGGTCCACTGGAGGTCACATCCTCCACCACCCTGGACTCCGTCAGTTCTAACCAGTTCTTGTTTCTTCTCTGCTGCTGCCTCCGGGACTTAGAGAAGAGTAACTGGTTTCTAGGGAGGGGCAGGGGTATGATCCTGGGGCAAAGCCTTGGTGACAAAAAGGAAAGTCGCTTTTAGCTAGAATGGCTGCAATCTGGTGGGCCCAGCATCCCCCCCAAAAAACCATCTCCAAAGGTTCTGTTCAGCCCTGAAAGTTTGAAAGAGAAAAGGGAGAGTGACCTCAGTTAGTCGCTGAGACAGGTGGTCAGAGCCCTCGCCATCCCCCAGCGCCTGCAGGCTGGTCCTCATCAGCTGCTGGAGCTGCTCTTCTGAGACCCGGGGAGGTTCGGAGACGTCAGCTTTTCTATGAACAAGAGGTGGGGGGTTGGGGGCGCAGGGTCCTGCTCCCTTTCAGTTCCACGTTCGCTTGCCACCATCTCTGGTTTCCGTGCTAATTTCTGTGTGATCTGTAGTCTTAATATAGCAGATAGCAATCGCTTAGAAAGTTGCAAAACATTATTTCTTTTTTAAAAAAACTCTTTAAATCTGATTCCTCACAAACTCAGTTTAGACTTTTCCACTTAGTCTGAGTGGCTGTATTTTTGTTAGTGTTAATCAGTTTTTCTTTTAACAACAAGAAAGGGTGTAGAGAGCTGGGAGCCTCCTGGTCACTACAGCTCCTTTAACTGCATGACCAGACCTACATCTGAGTCCCCGCTCTGGCCGCGGCCTTCGGGGAGCTGGTCTCTGTCTTCTCAGTTCAAGAGCATCGAAGGAGGTGGGTGCAGCTCAGTAGTAGAGCACATGCTTAGCATGCACAGGGTCCTGGGTTCGATCCCCAGTACGGCCATTAAAAAATAAATTAAAAGTTTGGAAAAAAAAAAAAACAGAGCATCAGGGAACTTAGCTGTGTGTGTAAGGTAAGCCGCTAGCAAGAGATGTTGACATTTCTTTACCAAAAATACAAAAGCAGTGTCTTCTTTATCACAAATTTAACAGATGTGAATAACTTATCATGAGGCTTTGCAAAGTAGGATGCAGTCCATCTCACTGAAAAAGTGAAAACCTGCCCGGTTCACCTCGCAGCAGTAACTGCCCCTTCACCCCTGCACTTCCCTGGGGCGGTTTTGACCGACACCCCGCTCGTCCGGTCAGCTCAGCTATGAGCAGCTACTAGGGACGCAGAGTATGAGAGGGCTCCTGCCTGCGGCGGCGTGCTTGCAGGGAGGGCACGTAACAGGCGTGTGGCTTCATGGGGTCAGAGCTGCCCTACGATGTGCGCCGGGGACAGGGAGAAGCCGGGGAGCGCCCCAGCTCTGTGCCCGCCCCTGACCTCGGGGCAGTCACAGACACAGGGGGCTCTCCCTAACAAAACTGCTGCCCTGAAAGTCAGCCCTTCACCCCCTCTCCCCTCCAGCAAAGCCACCACCCACCTTACAGGTGGGAATATTCAGACTCTCCGTTCATCACGTGGCTGGTTAGGGCAGGGCCAGGACTAGAACCAGTGTTTCATCGCTGCGGGTGCCCATGACACCACTTCTGCTCTGGGAAAACAAACTTTTTTGCTGATGGCTCTCCTCAGACACCTGCTCCCCAGACCTGAGCGTCCTGAGCCCCAGTGAGGCCCCAGACACAAGAGGGCACTGTAGCCCCAAGTATCTGCCACCCGTCCTCCAGGCGTGGGGGCTGAGTTACCGGTGGTCTCCCAGTGCCTGGTGCCTCCTCCAATTTGAGAAGTCTGCCTTTGATGCCCACGCGGTGCCAGGTGCGGGGCTGTGTGTGGGTGTGCAAACGTGAGCAGGAGGGAGAGGCCTGCCCGCAGTAGCCCAAAGTCTGCACAATTGACAGCTGGTCAAGGGAGCGGACGAGCACAGGAGGGGAGGGGGTTGCCAAGCGTCTCTGCTGGAGACGGGCTCCCTCACCCACAGGATGGGCACGGACAGGTCAGAGCACGAAGCTACAGGTCCCTGTGCTTCTGGAACTTACGTCAAGGATGTACAACCAACAGAGAGCGACAAAAGGCAGAATGTGGCAAATTGGGAAGCACTGTAAGTGCTGCAGTTGCCCAGAAAGGGGATGGTTGGTAACTGGTAACAAAGGAGGGCCTTCATCAAGAAGGAAGCAAGAGGAGGTGACCTCCTTGTGCCTTGGCTGCCCCATCTGTAAAACTAGGATAATGGTTGATGTTGTTGATGTTGATGAAGGTGGTGTTGTCTTTGCTGTTGGTGGTGGTGGTGGTGGTGGTGATGATGGTGTTGGTGGTGGTGGTGGTGGTGATGATGGTGGTGCTGGTGGTGTGGTTGGTGGTGGTGACGGTGCTGATGATGGAACTGTCTGTTGCAGACAACGTTGATGTCAGTGAGGATGGTGTGATCGGTGGTGCTGATGATGACATTTCTGTTGTTGCTGTTGTTCTCTCAGCTGTGACCTCATACCTCAGAGGTGGGGCCTTCAGTCATTCTCACCTGTTCCCTGTAGTGAGGGGAAATTTCTCCTCTGGTTTCTGATGACTGGCAACATAAATTCATGTAGCAGCCAGTTAATAATGGCTATTAATTTTCCAATCTGTGCAAAAACAGGCTAAAATGACCGAAGTTTATCACTGAATGTATCTGTGGAAAAAGGATTTATTTACTTTCTGGGTACAAGAAACAGTCAATGGTGGCCTCAGGACTAGACGAAGTGGATGTTGAAGGTCTGGGTTGCACGTTTGTAAGTGGGAAGGCTCAGTTTGAGCTTGAGTTTTGCTCTTAACCAACCCTGTCTGCACTGCTGTGGGATCATGATGTCAGGGCTAGGGAGGAAAGCTGAGTGTGTTCGTTGCTGGAATTGTCATCATTCGTGGGCCTGGAAGCTGGACAGCCCCCTCTTCATTCTCTGGTGTGCTTTGGAGACTTGGTCTGCAGTGTGAGCAAGATTCTAAAGGGATGTGTCCTGGACACCCACCGACAGGCACAACCACCCAGGGAGGGTTGATAGGGCCCCACTTCTGGGCTCTATTTCCTTGGCCCAGAGGTATCTTGAAATTTAGCCCCAGTAAGATATATATGGGAGGGTGTCCTTGTGGGGAGGGAGGATGGCAGTGGCTTCCACAAACAGGGTCAGCCTGGATCGTAAGTGGCTTTTCTGACAAACAAAGGTCTGCCTCTAGGTCCCTGTTGTGGATTGAACTGTGTCTCCCCAAATATGTTGAAGTCCTAACTCCTCTGTACTTCAGATTGTAACTTTGGACGTAAGATCGCTGCGTGTAATGTAATGAAATAAGATGAGGTCATTCTGGAGTAAGGCAGGCTCGTAATCCAGCATGACTGGTGTCCTTACAAGAAGAGGAAAAGAGTCACAGACGCACACGAGGCGGCAGACGCCTCGTGACAACAGAGGCAGAGCTTAGGGTGACGCGTCTGCAGACCAGGAGCCCCAAGGGTTGGCGGCCCCCTGGAGGCCGGAGGAGGCGAGGCAGGGCCCTCACCCACGGGCCCTGCCTGTGCCTGGTCCCGGCCTCCAGCCTCCAGGTCTCTGAGACCAGTCTTAGAATCAATGAAAAACAGTGTATATAACGTTTATCCAACATGCCTGTTAATCCTGTCGTGCTACGAAAGCTACAGCTGAAGGGGGAAGTGATTTTAAAGTAGTTTGTGTCCCGGCCGTGGGGAGGGGGTATCACGCCCTGGGACCTTCAGGAATCTCCATCCTTCCCTCCACTTTTAATGCACTGAAGCTGGCGGGGCCTGAGCTCTGGCCGCACCTGGGTTTAACTGCTGTGAGCTTCATTTCTGCGCCTCCAGGGCCTTTCAGAAGGCTGTCCGGCCTTGAAGCGTTACCTCCAAGGTGTGCCCCCCACCCCGGCTCAGAGAGAGGCCCGCCCGAGGGTGATAATGTGTTTGGTTGACTCGTTTCAACTGTCTCCCCAGAGTGGTCCCCCCACCCCGGCTCACCCGGCCCAGCCCACTTGGGCATCTCAGCCTTTGGATGAAAATGGCTCTCGGCCAGGAGGCTGGTGTTGCAGAGGGACGCCCATCCTGTCCCACTTTAACCACATGGCAGCCGAGGCAGGAGAAAGAAAGTTAATTAAGAGCGTCACTCGCATGGCTCCTCAAATTATATTTCTACTCCTTCAAAGGGCGCTCACGTATGTTGTAAAATAGTTCACTGTGGTGTGGATACGTCCTTAATTTTGTTTAAATTATTCTATGTTGCTCAGTGACAGGGTAAAAAAAATGAGGAAATTAGGGGAAGAGATTTTATTTTAACAGGAGGAAATTTTGAAAGGGTGAGTTTTGGGGGGTTTTCTTTGAGTTTTTTTTCTTTTGGTGGTTGTGTTGTGTGAGTTCTTGGTCGCTTTTGGACATGAACCCCTTTTCAGATGCATTGCTTGCAAATATCTTCTCCCTCCCAGTAGGCTGCCTTTTTGTTGGTTTTGTGAGGGGTGGAGGGAAGAGGTTAGGTTTAGTTAGTTAGTTGGTTAGTTAGTTAATGGAGGTCCTGGGGATGGAACCAGGACCACTTACCAAGCATGCGCTCTACCACTGAGCTACCCTCCCCCCTGAAAGGATGAGTTTCAACAAGGAGTCCTGGGCTGGCGTGGGCACGTCAGTGGACCACACACACACACGCACACGCGGCCCCACACAGGAGGTAAACAGGCCCAGCCACAGCGGCCCGCACAGCCGTGCACGAAACTCGCTGTGTTTGTGTTGTCCACAACAGAGTCTTGCCTGTCTCTCCCCACTGCTGAAGTTTCCTAGAACAGTGCCTACCCAGGTTCTAACATTTGTGCTCATTTACTTTTTTTTCACTTCTGTTTCCACCATTTCCATCCCAAAGCAAAGAAAGTCAAACTTCTATATCCATGCACCCACCACGACCCCCAGAAGATGCTACACTGTTTGAATTTGTTCACTTATTTTTTTAAACCAGGGTCCTCCGTTTGCAGGAGACTCTGGGGGCCCACTGGGCCTTGCCGCCCACCCTCGCCCCCAGGTCCTGGGGTGCAGTCGGCTGGGATGACGCGTTTTCGTGAGAGCAACAGCACCAGAAGGAAGCAGAGGGGTGATGGGAGCAGTGGGGCAAGTGCTGAGTAGTTCAGGGAGCTGAGGACTCCCAGCTGGGGGTGTCGGGGCTGCTTTTAGATTCGTGGACTGTTAGGGCACAAGGAAGCTTAAGGATCCTCTGACCCAGACGCTTTCCAGAGTCTTGTCAGTCATGGCGCCTCTTCTCTGAAAGAGGGCGCCCAGTGTGGAGGCGGCAGCCCGCAAGAGGCTCCCCGCTGTCCCTGTGGAAACCTCCCGTCCAATTCCGTCAGCTCATACTGCAGGTTAAAGGAATGGGGGCAGAAAGGTTTAAGTCATAAGGAAAGTCTGCTCCACGGAAATGAAAGCGGTTGTGCCAGGGGCCCCCGTGCAGCCTCAGGGAGTGCAGGTGGCTCGTTCGAGCAGCTGTCCTGGGAAGTTTCTCTGCCAGGTGCGCGCAGCGGTGTCCTGCCTCAGATGCTTGGTGATCCGGGCGCAGGGATGAGACAGAGACCGCAGGCGGGGAACGCAGGACGGCAGCCCTCGGGGGTGCGGGGGGGAAGTGCAGCTCCAGGGAGGGGCCCTCGCGCCGCCCTAAAGGACCAGCAGGTCTGGAGAGAGACGCTCCGGGTGCGTGTGGAGGACAGGGGTGCCTCCTCGTGCCTGGCCCACCTGGCTGGGCTGTGCGGATGTAAACAGCTCACAGAATGTGGAGCCATTCTGAAGACAGTGGCCCTCAGCCCTCAGCCGGGAGCTCTGGGGACGAGGGAACAGGGGTGTCGGGGCTGTGATGGAGCTCAAGTTTGTCATCACGTGTAGGATTCCTGCAGATGAAGCCTCCGGTGGCGCAGGGGCTCTGGGCGGTCATTCCCTAAGCCCTCCCCCACCTTTGCCGTCTGACCATCAGGTGACTGGATGTTAGTAGCCCCTTGACTGTATCATAGTAATAATCTAAAATTAACAACCACAGGCACATGTTTGTACGAGGTACGTGGCGTATGCGAGGCATTGTGTGTGTCAGTCAGTCCTCAGAACTACTCTTCCAGGTGAAAAAACTCAGCAGCAGCTGATGGAGTAACTCGCCAAGGGCGCTTAGCTGGCCAGTGGTGCCGCTGAGGTGAACAGGCAGGGTCACTGCGCTTTATCATGAAGGTGTGTGCGTGCCGGCGACCACACGGGTGGAGTGTGCCTGGAGTCGGTCCCAGCAGTGCCACAGGCAGACCTGTGCCTCGGTTTACTCCTCTGTGAAATGGGGGTGCAGGACCTACTTCCGAGGGTTGCTGTGAAGACGGATGAGTTGTTGTGTGTAGAACACTTAGAACAGTGCGGCCCGTTATGATCAAGGCATAATCATGAACTGCTGTTGCTGTTTTTATTTCTGTTAGTCTTGTCACACATGGTGGTGCGACAAAGGAAGGGACAGTCAGAGAAGGCACCACCGCGGGAAGACGTGAGAACCGAGCCTCGAAGACGACGCAGGGGCTTGGAGAAGCCCAGGAGGGCAGGGCACGAACCTGTGCAGCGGCCCAGCTCCCCTCCGAGGGAACGCGGGGTTCGGGCGGCGTGTGCTGGGAGGCCCGGGGTGAGGTCTGAAAAGTCTTGTTTCATGCCGGGGTCCCGGTGTTATCCTGTGGGCAATGGAGAACGACTCAAGGGTGTGCATCGGAAGAGTGCCCAGGTCAGGACTGGGTGGGAGCCCTGGGCAGAGAGGTGAAGAGGGCAGCACTGAGGACGTTACCATGGCGACGGGACCACGGGGGTCTATC
This sequence comes from Vicugna pacos, assembly GCF_048564905.1. Lineage (NCBI taxonomy): Eukaryota > Metazoa > Chordata > Mammalia > Artiodactyla > Camelidae > Vicugna > Vicugna pacos. Next base: position 2,651,426 of record NC_132993.1, on the reverse strand, counting down.
GGGGAGTCGGATGTGGTGCTTCGAGAGAGCAGAGTGTGGAACTACTTCCCTTTGAACAATGTGACCTCCTTGTTCTGTATCCCTGAGTCCCCAGAAGAAAAGCAGGACGCTTTGGATCTTGAGTACTGCCTGCCAAGTGTCGGGAGCTTTAGGGGGTCAGCTCGTAGTCACCCCGTTACCCTGAAGGCAGGTAGCATCATCCCTGCCTCACAGACACTACTGAGAACTGAGGTCCCTGCCGTCGGGACACACACCTGGCATCTGGCGAGTCTCCTGCTTCAATTCAGGGGACCGACAGTGAGGGCGTGAGGGGGAAGGAGGCGGGCAGCCCGGGCAGGGAGGCAGGAGCAGGCAGGCGGACAGGCCTCATGAGGTCCCCACTCGCCAGAGCCCCCAGTCCTGGGTTGAGATACAATCAAGTTCAAAAGGGAGGACGACCTACAATGTAGCCCAGCCTCATTGTGTTCATAAAAAGGAGCCCAACCGTTTTGCAGGCCGTAACGTGTGCATCCAGACAAGCACCGCTCTTCTCAGGTTGCGGAGCAACTTCTTCCAATGAGAGGATGCAGCTCGGAAGGGTTTGGGGTCCCCCTTGTCATGTGATCGTCATGCAACGGGCTCCCGAGGAATCCACGGCTGCTCGCTCTGTAGCAGGCTGATTGTTGACAGTTGCTGTAATCATCAAACTTAAAGTACCTTCATTACAAAATTCAGCTGTAAATGATCTTTTGCACTTTTTAGAAATACAAGCTAACCTGTTAAACAGGTAACGGGCAGCTCTGAGCTTGTTCACGAGAACACGCCACAGCCTCGGGCCTGGCTGCGCCCACCTCACGCTTTCCCAAGGCGTGTGTCCTGTCAACGAAGTCTTTGTCCTTCATTTAAGCAGCAAATATCAGTTGGCCACTTCCTAGGAGTAAGACTCTGTGCCTTTCCCCATGTGGGAGGCAAAGCTGTATGAAGTAGGCTCCCAAGGTCCATGTACAGTTGAAAAGGTGAGACATAATCACACCGCAGCTCAAAGCAGAACTCAGTGGCACTGGCTGAAGTTCATCACGGGACCCCTGGGTCACGATTCAGGCAGATGGTGAGACGTGTTGTCACAAGTCTGAGAGGCGCGTTAGTTCCAGGAGCTGCGGGAAGCAGACTCGGAAGAGCCTGGACCCCGCCCCCCGGTGCAGATCCCAGCTCCGCCACGCAAGGGACAGATGAGACCACCAGTGTATGTTTCATCGTCTCTCCTGTAGTTTGCCTAATCCCACAAAACTAATAAAACCAAGCTCCTTCTTTCATGCTCTGTATTCTGTGAATTCTGCTAAACAGCTGAAAGCTGCACCCAGGCTGACGCATGCGGGGCGCGAAAGTGCTGCTGCTGCTTAACTGCAGCTGGTTCCCACAGCCTAGCGCTTCTGCGAATCAGCCGCCCAAAGACGCTAGCTGACTCCGGCGAGCATGCCGGGGGCCCCTCGCTTTTTTCTGAAGGGGATGGTTTCTCTTGCCAAACATGCCTGCGTGTCACTCGTCATTTCTAGAGCAGTGGGTTTCATGTGACTGTAAAGGGCAAAGTGACACTCTCCCCGTTGTTAGTGAGGGTGCAGAACAGCCCAGCACTCTGTGACCCCCGCCGCGTGATGTCACTCACCCGGGTGCGTAGGAAACACGCTCGCTTTCCAGTCCGCTGGACACACGAATTGGACTGAAGCAAGACTCAGTGCTGTGGGGTGTGGCAGGGGGACCCCCAAATCCCAGGCTTGCTGTCAGCGATGGCAAGGCTTCGAAATCAAGCAGCAGCCAAGTCTGCAGGGCTGACTAGGGAGGCGTGTCTGTGGAGCAGGTATGTTAGTTGTCGGCAGCAGGTGTAGCAGCTCGGCCGGCCCCGCTTGTCGGTGTGACAGCATCGCCCAGCGTGGAAGCCTTGTGCACCAGGCACACATAATTCACGAGCCGGCGGAGAAGGAGATGCAGGTGCCCTGCCCCACAGGGCAGTGGGCAGTGGTCTCCGCTGGCCAGAGCCTCCCTCGCATCCGCCCCACCGGCCGCTGGTCCTTGAAACCACTCGCATCCACCCCACCGGCCGCTGGTCCTTGAAACCATTCATTGGTGCTAAGAGAGATTCGGGGGGCAGGGGGTGGCCAGACCTCCCGTGTCTCCGTGGCTGACCTACCGTGAGTCTCACTTCTGGCGGAAATCGCCTGTCACAGAGACGCCCTCTGAGGACGCAGCGGGAGGAGTGAGGACAGCGCCGTCTCTGCAGGTTTTCTTTTATGCTGGTGCCTGTTTGGCCGTTCCAGTTCCACGTCCTTTTTAAGCACCTCACTTTCATCTTTGGTTGTCACGTGTCTCCATCCAGTCAAGCAGGTGTAAATTAATCTTCTGAAATGAACGGGACTGGAAACCAGAGACACAAAAATAAACATTTTCTGTTTGCAGGTCTGCAACTCAGCGCTTCCCTTTCTGTAACTGGCATTTCTCCCCGCCTGGCAGCAGGGTCTTTGTTGACCAAAACTACCTCGTGTGTTGGTTGTGGATTCGCTTGCTTCAATTTATCTTCCCCCTTGGGAACAATAGAAACTGGGAAGTCAGGCTTTTAACTTGAGCCAAAATAGCCTCTGCCGCTAACTGAGTGCTGTTCTCTTGGCGGTCACCTCTCTGCGAGCAAAGCTCGGCAAGCGTCACTGTTCCGCGTCGGTGAGCGCACGGCTCTGCGCTTCAGGCTGAGCATTAGCTCTCGCGGGTGTGCTCCGGGGCGCCCCAGCCGTGAGGCAGGCTTGCCTACCACGGGCTTAAGAGGTATTAGGGCGGGGCAGAGAGAACCATGATGCACATGCTTCTGTCTGCACACGTGCGTTCACGCGTGCTTGCCCACGTGAATAGAGGAGCGTGTGCATCAGGGTGTCAGTAGGCGTAACAGCGAGAACCAGATATTTACTAGATGATGGGGATGTGCAGAGAAATACAGCTGTGTGCTTTCATAAAGCAGCTCCTCTAGCCTAAGGCTCGCCGAAAACGTGCCTGGAAGGGCGGCCGAGAAGGAGCCAGAATACTGGCCCTGCTTCTCCGTCCACACTTTCCTCCTGTCCGTCCTCGCGCCCACTGCCGGCTGACGCGCCTTCGTCTCGGGGCGGGGGCTCCAAGCGCAGCGTTCTCGTCTCCGGAAGAGCCCGCGTCCGTCCCCCGGGAGCTGGGGAGAGGAGCCGGCGTCTCCCAGCGCCCAGGCGGCGGCTGTTCCCGCTTGCCTCGCAGCCTCTGCCACCCTTGCTCAGAACAGGCCTCAGCAGCCCTGTGTCCTCCAGGTGAGACTCAGGGAAGAAGAGTCGCTGGGCGGGAACCAGCCACCAGAGCGCCGGTGGCAGAGCTGGAGCCAGGACAGGTCTCCTGAGGGCGCCCTTGCTCACGGGGCGTGCAGACTTTCGAGCCATGCACCTGCCTCTGGTGGCTGTCGGCAAAGCGCGGCTGGGTTCCTGTCCGAGGCTCTGAGCTCCTTGGTGGCAAATGCTTGGTCTGCCTCTGCCCATGTCCCCTGCACCTGGCGCTGTGCCTTGCCCGTGGTAGAGTCTCAGTGTCTGTCAGGCTGAATGACACGCAGAGCAGAAGGAAAGCGCGGAGAGGACGTGTGAGAGGAGGGGCAGCCCGGAGCGCGCCACCGCCTCCCGGTGCCCCTGCAGCGACCGCGCCGTGTCCTGGGCTGGGGCCACGACAGCCTGTGCCCAGGCACGGAGGAGGAGGGACTTTGGGGAGCATTGCCACACAACAAGGGCTTCCGCCGCACAGAGCAGCGCGGCCAGGCAGGCAGCTGTTGGCTGGACGCACCTAAGATCACTTGGAAGAAGAAGTAAAGAAACCGCCCTAAACCGTCCGCGGTGAAGCCCCTCCGGTGGCCCGTCAGCACAGCAGGCTTAACGGTTTCAGTGAGTCGGGAGGGCGCTCCTCCGAAGCTCGGGTGCCGCTCCCGTAGTTAGCGTGTTTCCTCTTTCCTCACGGACGCCCTGGAGGAGCAGCATTCGGGTCAGAGCATCACAAAGTCCGAATGTTTTCGTCTGAGTTGGGAATCTGCTGCTGCTGCTTCATTTCTTATAAGGAAGTTTGTTTTAAGTGTTTTCCTCAATTTTCAGGAACCTACGCGCCACAGCAATCTCAAAACAAGGGGGTAACCTTAAAATTCACACGGGGCAGTGGGCCGGGGCCACCCGGGCCAGAGAAGCCCGCGTGATGGCAGTGTGAGGGGGAGAACGCAGCTCCTGGACCGCCAATGGTGTGGAACGGAGGGCACCCCCTCCCAGAGGACGGCCTGACCTTCAGGCGGCGTCTGGCTCGTTGGATGGGGTTAGGTTACAATCAACAGGTTTAAACTACATACAAGGGCTGCTTTGTCACTTTAGTTCTCTGTCCTCTTTAGTTCAATGTAGTTTTTATTCATACTGTTTCTGTTCGGCTATCTTAAAGAATAGTCTATGTTCAAATGACAGTGAGGATGACACGGTTGTGATGTGGCTCTCAAGAAAGAGTGTAATCCAGATCCTGCCAGTGGAGACGGCTGACCCAGGAGCTTAGAGGAACAGGCGGGGGTGCGGCGTGTCTCAGGGCGACAGCAGCCCGAACCGCAGCACAGGGACACGGGGGTGGGCTTGATGGTCCTCCTCGAGCTGCGGTTAAATCTGCTGCCTTGATACGTGACGGCCAAGTACGCGCTTAGGAACCTTCCTCCCTTCACAGCTGATCCGTTCAGCACACGTTTTGTCTGTGGCGCTGGCTCCCGGTTCAGATCAGGCCCCGGGTGACGTGCACCCCCGGCACAGGGATCCCAGCGTGCATGTGTCTGTCTGTCTGTCTGGGGGGGGTGGACGCTTGGTAAGAGCAGTTGTGTCTTTAAAAGTGAACTTTAGTGTGACAGTTGCTGCCAGGGGTACTTCCAGCACTTTTCAGGCGACAAGTTAGAAAGAACACAGGAGAGAAATCTGCGGCAGTAAAGAGGGCGCCCTAAATGGCGTGAGAGCAGGTGACAGTGCGATTTAAGGGGACAAAGCAGGGAGGGGCAGTTTGCAGTCACACACACACACACGCACGCACATGCCAAACACAGAAAGCTGTCCGACTCCACTCAAAATTTGAAGATTGTAAGTTAAAGCAATACCAAGATGTAGTATTTGCCCACTAAAATAGTTAAAAAAAAAACCATACTTTTTTTTTTTAAAGTTGTAACATAGCCCTCCATACACCGTTAGTTGGAGGCTGATGAGACAGTGTTTGTTGGAGTCCTGGGGTCTGTGCCTGGCGCGGTACCTGCCCTCGTCCCCCTGCCCGCCCTCCCGGGACCACCCTCCCTCCCATCGCATTGGCAGAGGCACCGGAGCGGATATGAACTTCGACCCAGGACGTCCCAGGAGCCGCTGTGCCTTTGCAAGCTCCCTTCCCGTGTCCCGTGGCCGCGAGTGATGTCCGCCCCAGATAAAGTCCGCCCTTTCAGAGAATGAGGACATTGCCTGCAGGAGACCAGCCCAGCTTCCGCCGACCTGGTTACCAGGACGCAACGTTGGCAAGGAAGAAGCTTCCCTTGTGTTGAAGCCCTGAGGTTTGGGGGTGTTGTGTCCAAAACCACAGCTTATTCAGTGAAAACTGACCAGGAAAACCTTTCCACTGCGGCAGTTGCAGTGCTAGTAACCGGCTCCCCCAGCACCTTCTCACCTGTGGGCGAAGACGCGTGTTAGAGGGATTTCTGCAGCACTGTTTATGGTAAAGAAGAAACAAGGAAACAGCCCAAACATCCATCCTCAGGGCATGGACCAGAGAATTGCGGTGTATCCGTGTCATGGACCTTGTGCATCTGTTAAAGACGAGGTCTCACGGCTTGCTGGAAGTCTGTACACAACTGTGCATTACAGTGGGTACCATCCTGCAGCTTGACGCTGTCACTTGAAGCACAGTGCTTCTCACGCTTGCCCAGGGCTCGTGTGCTCTGGGGCCCTCCACTGGCTGAAGAGACTGCACCTGGGTCACCCCTCTCCTGCTTACGGCCAGCTGGGCCGCTGCAGCTCAGACACAGTCGCCGTGAAGGACAGTCCACCACGTGGGCCCCTGTGTCCGCATGCAGGGCTCTCTCTGAGCCAGGAGTAAGTGGCCTGGTTAGGTGTCAAGGATCTTTGGGTTTCAGAGCCATCGCTAAATGGTCCTCCACGGTGGCTGTGCCGTTGGCCCCATCAGTCTGGATATTGAGGCAATGCGTGTCACAGCACATGAGATATGCTGTATGTTATACCGTATATTATTGTGAGTACATCCCATGTGGCAAAAGCGTCTTCTAAATATGCCAGGAAATGACAACTACTAACTTCAAGACAGCAGTTACCTCTGGAAACAGAGCTGGCAGGTCAGGGAAGGGCGCACCGGCGACCTCAGATCTGTGGATTATGTTTTATGTTGTTAAAACGGAGGCGGTGCGGCACACCGGAAATTGACGCAACATTGTGCACTGAACTGTACTTCAGTTAAAAAAACAGAAAACCACACACACAAAAGACATCACCTAAAAATGAAAGACAAACGCAGTGACAGGTGACTTCACAATCAACACAACAGACACCAAAAGAAGAAAGCAAGCCTAGGGCGATAGACGTAACCTTAAGACTTGCTGAAGCTGAGATTTACATGAAAGTGTCTTTTCGGTGGTTTATCTGTGCGTTTGAATGTTTGCGTATGTGTGAACACGACCGCATATTTGCAGAGAAACACTTTGGGCCATTTTTAAAAGCCATTTAAGTTACTGCTGGACAGTGACGGTAAGAAGGGTCTTTAACTTGTCACTTACTCTTTCCTTTAGTGTTTGAATTTTTTTTTAGAAACATGTAGCAAGTTCACGAATTTAGAAATGAGAAGGGACTAATGCAGGCGCAGAAACCTCCCTGTTGTGTGGATGAGAGGAGGACACAAAGCTCTCGAAACCTGTGTTTTCTCATCTGAAAAGTGTGGTTTGAAGCGTCTGCTTTGCCGAGCTGCTGTGAGGATTAGAAATTATTCACACTGAACACCCAGCAGAGCGCCTTCTACATAGTAGGCACTAAATAAATAATGGTTGTTTGCGTTATTAATGAGGATGTAGGAGCCACTCTGTTTGCAAATTGACTCGCCCTGAACTGTGCAGAGCCGTCAGGAGCTGATCTGGTCTCCCCCACGTGCTCCCCATGGGGAGGTGGGTCTTGGAGCCAGAAAACTTAGTTTGACTCGATGATTGAAACCCACAGCTGGTGTTTAGGTCTCTTTCGGTGAGTGCTGTCCCTTCAGGTTAAACGCACGGTGTCCCACGTCACTGCTGCCCCCTCCCTGTCCCTCGGTCGAGGGCATCAGAGTTAGCAAATCAAACGTCAGGACGCCCAGTAACATTAGATTTCACGTGAACAACAAATTTTTGTAGTAAGTCCCAGTGCTGCGTGGGACATATTTATACTAAAATATATATACATAGTTTATCTGAAATTCAAATATAGCTGGCTGGCCTGCACTTTTGTAGACAGTGCGAGCTGTGGGAGAGTGGGGAAGGGGCACATGATGGGGGATGGGACCCCTAGACCCTGGATGTGCACTGGATGGTGTCTGGGCCCCAGCCTGGGCAGTGGGCAGGCCACGAGGTCCATGGCTGGTGTGACCCACGGGGCATCTCACCCCTCAGCGGCACCTCAGACCCATTGCTTTCCTGCCACACACTCTCTGGGCCCTGGGCTAGGATGTCCAGCCCGCAGCCCCCTGGCTCTCAGCTCCCTTGTCGCACGGCCCGTGAGGCGGCAGGAAGCCTGATGATGATTCCAGGGAAGCCACTGAGCAGCGCGTCTCCTCCAGCTCAACGCACCACCCCCGTGGGCTCACAGCACCCCGGAGCCCCCGGCCTGAAGCCGAGGAACAGCCCTGGAGCCTGGGTGGCCCCAGGACGGATCTGGCTCGCTCTGCCCACCGGCCTCCCACCTACCTCCTCTCCCCTCTCTCCCCTCGTCCTCCTGAGTCCCCGGGGCCCAAGGGCGGCCCTCCCCCGTCGGGTTTCTGGTCATTCATTCAGCATTCGCTCCTCAAAGGTGTAATCCAGCCCCAGCTGCGTGCCGAACACTGTTCCAGACGCTGGAAAGAACGGCAGTGAACCAGACAGGTTTTCAGAGTTTCTTCCTGCGTGTTCTAGTGCAGCTGAAAGGGGCAGCGCGCAGATAGCCTGCAGATCCACGCCACGGGGGTTTTCTGGGGTCTCGGTCCGCGCGGAGCTCGGGGAAGAGCCGGCCCCGGGTGGAGGCCGGCGGGACGGGCGTGCAGGGGTCCTTTTCCGCTGGGTGGCTGCGGGAAGCCTTGAGCAGAGACCTAATGAAGACGGGGACGAGCCACGTCAGTGTCTGGGGACAGAGACCCAGACAGAGAGACAGTCAGTGGTGCCCTGGTGTCCCCAGGGCCCAGATGCGGTCAGAGACACCACCACGCTTGCCTCTGAATATACATTCAAAGTACAGGAGAAAGGGCTTAGAAAGGCCTCCTCTCCTTTCTGGACTCTCCTTTGCTACAGAGAAGAGCGAGGTCGACCGGTAGACTGGACTCCCGCTGCCCAGCCTGCTGGGCCTGGGCTGTGGTTGCGCGACCCCCTCAGGGCCGTCCGCCTCGGGACGGCCTCGGGGCTGGAAGCTGAAACACAACTGAGTGTTTGCAGCATAATCCTGCTACACTGGAAGGTTCTTACCGCGTGTCACGGGAGCCCAGTGGAGGGGATGGCTTCCTGCAGGAGCAGCCAGCAAAGCGGCTTGGAAGGTGGCTTGGGACCGAGGCTCGAGTGACCGCCCCCTGTTCCTGCCAACGACGGCCACGTGGGGCTGTGTCTGGAGAGTCAAAAGTAGGTTGTTGGGGTCTGGACCAAATGGACTGCCTTGTGCAACGATGCTGTATGTCATTAGAATGATCTAAAAACGCACGCTTCTAACTGGGCGCATTGGAGCACAGTGTTAGGAAGGCGCGCCCTGACCCCAGGGGCCTGGCCCCTGCTGTCCGTCCTTGGTGGCTGTCCCGCGGAGCCACGTGTGCAGGGTCCCCACGAGCAGATGTCACGAAGACTTGGTTCTCTTTTGTTTTCAGCCAAACTAACCTGTTCTTTCTGTTTCTCCTCTGGTCTCTCTTCTCTACCCGACGCAGGTCCTGGGGTCCCCACGGTGACCGTACACAACACCACAGACAAGAAAAGTAAGTGCTTTTTGGTCTTTTCTGAAATCTCGCTGCGACTCGGGAGGAAAGAAGCAGAACTGTGCGAGCTCACCCAGGCACACAGTCTGTTTGGAGACAGGGATGGGCCATGTCCTGGTGGCTCAGAGTCAACCCCGCCACCACCCACGCTGGTTAGCATGATGGAAGTGGAGGTCCCCGACCCCACCGGTGCCAAGGCCTCGTCTACGACGCTGAGCCGGGCACACAGCCCCGTGACCAGAGCGGCCAGTGTGGGCTCCTGAGGCCCGGCCCTGCCCACATCCTCCCTCCTCTGGACCCTCGCACTGGGGCAGGGCCCCTGGGCGCTCTGAGCGCATGTCTCTGTGGGTCTGGGGGCATCGTCGTGGCACTGATGTGAGGCGGGGGCTTCACGTTCATGCAGCTGCTGGAAACTTTCCAGGGGCTCTTGAGGGCCCCACGCACTCTGGGGTAGACGTGTGTACGTGTGTATTTACGCAAAAAAATGGAAATGATGTTGCAGTCCCAGGCAGACCCTCCATCAGGCTGCGAAGTAGAGAGCTTGACCTGGTCCCTTTCTCAGCCTTACTCTGCCCGAGTGCACGAGGAATCCTGAGCCTTTACTTTCCTTGGTCCCCCACTCCTTCCCACAGTGCCACCCCCTTGGGTACCGCCGTCCCTGGCAGGACCCTGCTCAGTGTCCCCCCCTCTGCACAGGGAGTCGGGCCCCAGGGCGGCCTTTGCAGTCCCCGCAGGAAGCCATCTGCCTCTTATCTCTGTGGAGAGTTTCAGGGGTTCCCCGAGGAGAGCCGGTTAGAGGAGAGTCTTGAAAAGGAGAGCTCCAGAAGCATTCAGACACGGGTTAAAAAGTGGTTAAAGTGTCCAAAAGTGGATAAAACAGATTTAAAGAGGTGGTATTTAGAAATATTCCCAGGTAACGCTAATATTCTGCAAAACTGTCAGATCATTGCTGGACGCCCGGAACTAAAGGTAAGCAGTGATACAGTCAAAAGTAAATAAATAATTTAAATGCAAAGAAAAAAAGGCCCACCAAAACGGACGCCAGGATGGATATGAAGGCCGCTCAGAATCCTCGTGTGACACCCATGGGTACACGGATGGGGGGCCGGCAGGGCGCGTCCTTCTAGCATCCTCCCCGGGCTCGGGGGCAAGTTCTCTAGGTCAGGAGAGGCGCCCGGCCTCCGGCCTCTGCTCCAGCACAGCTGGGACCGTCCTGGGGGCAGTGAGATTTGGGGGTCTGGCCATATGTCCGAGAGAGGCAGGGACCCCCAGGGCTGGAGAGCAATGGTCTGTGCTGCTCACCCGTGGGCGGAGGGCGTGGAGAGCCCACGAGGAGGCCGGCCCGCCAGGGCGGGTGGACCCCCAAACAGGGCACAGCCCGGAGGGGCTGCAGACACCCCCCCAGCGCAATAGGCCTCTTTTAAAGTTCTTCATCTTAGCTGTAGTTTTCACTTTAAAAAACAGAAACTTTTCATACACCATCAACTAGGGAAATTTTTTTTCTTTAAAGATGTGTATTATTCATTTTGAATGTCTGTTAAAACTTAAGAGTACATAGATAATTTCCTAATATTTTATGAAGTTTTTTCCTCCTTAAAAACCTGTAGCCTGATGAAAATTGGGTGAGATGTACGGTTCCTGCATTGCACCAACGTCGGTGTCCTGTCTAGATATTGTACTAGAGCGATCACACCTCAGTCATCACACTAGAGTCATCACACTATAGTCATCGCACCTCAGTCATCACACTACAGCCATCACACTAGTCATCACACTACAGTGACTACCCTACAGTCATCACACCATAGCCATCACACTACAGCCATCTCACTACAGTGACTATGCTACAGCCATCACACCACAGTCAGCACACCGCAGTCATCACACTGCAGTGAGCACGCTACAGTCATCACACTACAGCTGTCACAGTACAATCATCGCATCGCAGCCATCACACTACAGCCGTTCCACTACGGTGACTACAGTCATTATCACGCCACAATTATTGTGCCATGGTTGTCACACCGCTGTCACTGCAGTACAGTGATCACACTGCGGTGCTCACACTACAGGCAGCATGTGGGAACAGAGGGAGGGGGTGGAGGCTCGTGGGACATTTTCCTGCTCTTGGGCCTCAGAATCCTTAACCGTGATCACATCCAGGCCTGAATGTGGCTGAAAGGCAAACTGCGTTCTTAAAAGGTAGGCACGGGGTTAACCCCATGACTTGGACAGAGTAACAGGACTCTCCAAAGAAGTGAAAGTATTTAAGTGATGGCTTTCTTAAGTGGGTCACATCTAGTTTTTAAATTGCCAATTCATAGGAAGTTTCCAGAACAGTGCACTGAGCTCTGTGCTACCCCAGCAGTGACCTCCCCCTGTTCCCACACGCTGGATAAAGTCACCGTCATTCTCCTAAGGCCCACCACGTGTGAGTGAAAATGAAAAAGGTGTGTATCTCAGACATGTCTGAACACACCAATACAATATTTCATTTGTTCTATTTATAAGATAAAGAAACACAGGGGGTCCGTGCGGTGCTCTTGAGAGAGCTCAGGAGAGCTTTGCCAGGGCCCTCCAGCAGGGCAGGACTTGCCGCCCCTGAGCCTGAGAAGCTGCCCAGCTCTCCTGGGCAGCCGAGCGTCCACCTCCTCCCACTGTTGGCGGGAGCTGCGGGAGCCAGGCAGCCCAGGCCGTGCCGTGGGCCGTAGTCTGCGGCACCGCTCCCGACAGCGGTGTTTTGAAGAAGCGTCTGTCTGCAGGTGGCCCGCCCTCCCGTGTTGCACTCCCGGCAGCAAAGGGACGGGACCAGGGGGACGGGACCAGGGGGACGGGAGGTGAGCAGCAGTAGCTCCCGGGAGGAGGCTGCCTTGCACGGGGTGTCCCGTTCCTCTCCGTGACATGTCACAGCAGACCTGCAGGGGACACCCTAGTGCTTCCTCTCAGCTGAGCGCTGGCTGACAGGACAGGACAGCACTCACGTCCTGGACAGCGTGTGGCGTTCTCTCCCGTCACCTTTGCTTTCCAAGCCTCCGCGTATGTTAGAGTCGAGCTCCGGAGCCTAGTTCAGCCTCGGGAGGCGCTTCCTCCTGGCTTTGCCTGTTTCTGCGTTTATAGTTCTCAGTGCAGAACAGGACGTCAGAATTGTTTGGACGTTTGACGTAAGCCACCAAAGTAAGTTGGAAGGTGAGTGATGACTGCGGCTGTGCTGGTGTGGTACCCACCGGCCCAGAGAACACGGGTGTTTGTGTTTGGGGTCTGACTGAGCTCAGACGCGGTGGCTTGAGCGGCGCCAGGAAGACGCTCCCCGCCCATCCCCCCCACCCAGCAGGTGCCGGAAATAGCCTCGCAGAGCCTTCCCCACGGGCCGGGACGCACACCTGCGCGAAGGCTTCTTTTAAAATATGGAAATCTCTTACATCCGTTGGGTTTGCATTTGGGCAAGTGTGACAGGAATCTCCAGGTAGCAGCTGTTCAAACTGGGCGGAAGGCATTTCCCTCCATGTGCCGCTCAGGGCTGCAGTGGCCACTTCGTAATTGTCACCCCCCCACCTGCCCCGCCCAGTGCATGTCAGCATGTAGCTGTCACCCTCCAGGGTGCTTCGTAGTGCAGAGTGGCCTCGCACCTGCACTCTAGGCTGGAAGACAGAGAAAGGGTCACACACACGGGTGACTCCGGTGATGGGGGCAGTCCCTCCGCTGTCTTCCTGAGGAGCCGCCGACACTTCTGCTTCCATCTCCCTGGTTATGACTCAGCCGTGCGTCCGGGCCTGGCTGCCAGGAGCGCTGGGTAGTGTCTTTGATCTGGGCTCCCGCCACCTCAAAGTCAGGAGGCCATCACTGAGTGATGACAGCTGCCCTGACCACCACCGCGATCTCAGTGGCTCTGTGTGTGGCTTCTGGGGGCTGCGGGAGCCCACAAGGGGCTTACAACGGCGAAGTGTGCTGTGCCCGGTTCTGAGGTGCGGGTCCCAGCTCACAGGGTCTGCAGGGGTCTTCCTTCTGAGGCTGGTGGGAGAAGCTGTCCTGGCCCTCCCAGCGACTGCGGGCTGGCTGGCCGCCTTTAGCGTCCTTGGCTTAGGAGACATTGCCCGGTCTCTCCGGCTTCGTGTGTGCAGGTCTGTGTCCACATCGACCCGTCTCACGAGGACACCAGTCACATTGGATCAGGGCCCATCCATGGCCTCAGTCTAACTTGACTTGCTCCGCAAAGACCCCATTTCCAGACGAGGTCACCCTCACAGGTCCTGAGGGCCTGGGCTTCAGCGTCTTTTGTGGGGACACAATTCCAGCCAACACACAGCAGAGCACGGGCTCCATTCCACCCGCGCAGAGTGCAGGCGGGTCCTCCTGGCGCTCCGGGGAGGGGGGGGCCGGGACTGCAGGTTCCTTCCAGAGTGTGGCCCCAGGCTCTCCAAGGGCCGGGCTTGTGGCCCTGTGGGTGGGAAGAGGGAAAATGAGAAGACTTTGTGGGATTTTTGTGTCGAGACCTCGAAGTGGCACAGCCCCATCTGCCCGACCTCCCTCACGTGGGCCCCCGACGGCACGAGGGTCCGCGTGCCTGGGAAGGAGGGGAGACTGACGGGGTCCCGGCCACCGTTGCAGGAAAGGGGAAGGAGACCGAATCCAGGAGGCAAGTCCCTGAGAGGAGTGATCTCGTGGGTAATTACTGGCCGTTTTCGTGTTGGTTCCTTTGCTCTGAGCGAGCTTGTGAGAGAGTTCCCGTGTACCGGACCATGAAGGTCCAGGATTAAGACAGGTCCCCAAAAGGGGGACCCCACCAACAAAGATTCTCTGACTGTGGCTGCGAGCACCAGGGCCAGCAGGAGCCAGTAGGAGGGGGGACCACACAGGGGAGAGGGGCTGGTGTAGACGCCTAAGATCTGACACCTGAACCTGCACTTAAAGGGCTTAGAACCACTTAGGACATAAAAGACATGAAGACACAAGACAGAAAGTGCAATGATTCACGCAGACGTCCAGGAGAAGCCATGAAGACTTAACACATTAATTAGTGACGGCTTTGAGTTCTGGGCCCTTGCCAAACCCAGGGACGCGGTCCCAGCCGACCTGCAGGAATAGACCGACCTGGACTTAAGGCTTCAGAGAAGATTGTCAGGGTCCTTCAGATGTGGCAGGGATTTGAGTGCAGGTTACCCTGGGTTTTTTTTTAAATTATTGTCTTCATTTTCCCTGCACTGCTGTGGAAAACAGCTGCTTCTCTGAGACATCTCTGTGGAAAGTATCATATCAGAGAAATGGGTTTCCTGCTGCCCATCGTGGCCCAGCCCCAAACGCAGAAGCACAAGGTTTGCAGCTGGCTGGAGCTAAAGTGATGAGGGACCCACCGCTGTCCCCTCACCCAGCAAGGCTGCAGGGCGCTCCCCCGCCCTCCCCTCACCAGTTTCACACAAACCTCGCCCTCCGTCTGCTTTCCGCTGCCCCTCTGGGGCTGTGTCCCCACACTTCTGCTTCACTGCTCCTTTGTCCCAAGTCTGTCTGCAGCTGCAGACCAGCGCCTGCTGCCCTGACCCTGGCGGATGCGCTCACACCCCTCTGCTGCCCGAGCACCCCGGCGGGTGCGCTCACACCCCTCTGCTGCCCGAGCACCCCTGGCAGGTGTGCTCACACCCCTCTGCTGCCCAAGCGAGCGTCTGGTAATCGAGTGTCTTCCAGACCTGAACAATAAGCAGACACTGTCTAAAGGAAAAGCAACTGAGGCTGACTGTATGTCTGTGGACACCAGTTTAAGAACATGAGCTTAACCCCACATCCTAGTTCCTAAAAAATGTATTTCAATCCCAAACGGGCACAGCAAAAGAGAATCTTTATACTTTTGGTCAGGAGAAGAATTGAACTTTTGCTTATCATTAAAATGACCAAAAAATAATTTGATTCTCAGTAACAGGTGCCCATTTTTGGAACGATGGGCGGATGCCTGCCCAGTGGTGACTTACTAGTTGACGACACTGGGAGTGTGGGACGCTGTGCACCCCGGGGCTCAGGGCAGAAAACGAAGGACCCATTTTGTTCTGGGAATCAGAGGTTTTAGAGTAAATTGATGTCAGGCAACAAATCAAGCCTCTTCGTTTTGAAGTCTGGAAGCCGGCGCCTCCAGGGCTGCGGTCTCTGCTCCACGTCACACAGTTCACGGGGCGAGGCCTGTCCTTTCTCCCAGCTTATTGTCTTCTGCAAGAACTATGTACGTCGGTCCTGCCTGGTTGTCAGCCCTCAGCGGAGCGCCCCCCGGCTCCCCTATCTGGGAATAACCCGAAATCCCCACCCTCTGTGTGTGTGGCAGGTGCCAGACCCCAAGGCCTTGGCACCCCACTTCTGGGGGTTACGATCACCATGGGTACAGTCAGCTGGTGCGTGACGAAGCCCGTCCACCTCCATCCTTGCCCCCCGCCCGTGACCCCGCGAGGAAGCACATGCAGCCTCAGCCCCGCCCCAGGAAAGAAAATCGAGGTTCAAGTGGCGAGAATCCTGACTGCTCAGACTGCTTCTTCTGGAATTCTGACTGTTCAGGAGCAGATAATCTCAACAAGAGGAGAAAGCGGGAAGAAGCAGGAAGAGGGAGGAAGGGAGAGACGGAAAACAGCGAGAAGTCGGTCGCACAGGGGATGCTCCAGTGAGCTCAGGGGTTTAAAAGTCTAACTAGAATGTTCATTCTTCAGTCATTCAGGCTGGCCGTGGGCCTCATGCTGGGCAGGTGCCAGTCACCGGGCTGGGTCTCAAGGAGACTCTGACTTGCAAATAGTGATCTGAGCGGCAGACCCCACCCTGGACCCCAAGCCTGAGCCACCTGGGAAATTAGAGCTGGAAGTTGCAGGTCCTGATAGCAAGTCAAACCCAGAGCTGAGCCAGCCCCTGGGCATCGGCGCTGGGAAGCCTGCGGGGTTTCCTTTGTGTGTTTAACTTCTGACGCATCTGATTTCGGCCCACGGGGCCTTCTGGCCTGTCTCGTCCCCAGCTTCATCCCCCCAGAACAGAATGCCCTCAGGTTTTGGTTTGTCTGTCAGACTGGGTGGGCCCCTCTCGGGTGAGGGGTGCTGTCAGCGCCCAGGGCCTGGGCCTGGCTGAGGTGCGATGGGCCCATCGAAGCCTCCCGGCGCCTCTGCCCGCACTCGGATCAGGGTGCGTCGCCTGCAGGGCCAGATGGCTCTCAGACCAGCCTTCGGGCCTCAGGTGTATGTCACACTGGCTCTGCTCTTCATGGGTGAAAAGTCGCGCTCAGGCCTGGCTGGCCACGGGGCCCCACTGGAAAAATTCCAGGAGTGTCATGTAGGCAGATGGTGTTCGTCCCCACCTGCACGGACTGCCCTGCCTGTGGTCCTGCGAGATCCGGGCCCCGCCAGGCCCACGCCACGGGTGCTGGTCCTACACGGGGATGCATCCTGAATATCTCAGGGAGACAAGACTGGTTTGGGGCCCGGAGGAAGGCTGGAGGCCTGGGAGTGATGGTGGCAGCAGTGGTGAGCGCGGCCACACCGCAGAGCCCTGGTCATGGCTGTGCGGCTGTAGATTCTCCGTGTCTGATCTCATGTCCCCTCGTCACAGCCTGTGAGGCAGGAGCTCGGCCTTGTGCCCAGCCTGGGCAGTGGAGGAGGGACACCAAACTCTGAAACAGTCATTTCAAATTTCAGAGCAGGGCAGAATTCAGCCCCCTGACCCAGAGCCGCCCCCGGAAAACTTGACTTCCTTCCCTTTAGAAAATCTTGTCTACAGCCAGAGCCTGCAGGGGTCATGGACGTGCCTCGGAATCACTTAGAAGCCGCCTCCTCAAGAGCGTAATTGTGGTTGGGACCGAAGCGTTCCGACAGCTCATGTGACGGGTCGAGAAGCAACACACCCACGTCAGTAGTTGCCGGCTTTGAGGCGAGTGTGGAAGGGGCGTGACCTCGGGGTGCGGACACAATTCGGGGGAGGGCTGTGAGCCCCCGACTCCCCCCTCCAGCGCCGCCTGCAGGACAAAGTGGCCGCGGGTTGGGTCAGTGCGGGGGCGTGTGGACGGCGCCCACAGCGCCCGGCAGCTGCTCGTGGGCCGCCCGGCGCGGCTCCTGCCCGGGAACTCCTGCCCAGGCCTCTGTGTGCTACCTCCTTCTGCCGGGGGACCGCCTCCACGGCCGGGTGGAGCCACAGCGGTTCTTTTTTGTGATGATGCCAGGTGCAGGCTGGGTGCACCCGGCCCCTTCTCACACGGCTCTCTGCCTGGGAGCCACCCCTGCCCCTCCCCGTCTTCCTCCGAGTGACACGCCCCCCTGAGGGGCATCACCTGTCCCGTCAGGCTCCTGAGGACAGGTAGGAGGGACGACAGGCCGGGAGATGCCAGGAGGTGTCGGCAGGTGTGTGGCCGGTTCGCCAAGCCCTCAGTGCCCGTGTGTCTGAGGAGTCTCCTGGGTCCTGAGGCCCCGCACACAGGCAGCCCTTCTGAAGGAACTGAGTGGTGATCGGGCTTGCAGACGGCTCATTCTCAGCCAAAACACGGGCAGTTCGGGGCAAGCTGGCGTTTGACTAATGTAGAGTGTGGAGTGAACGAAGCACATGGCACCTTTCGCCCCTCGGGGGCGCCTCCCTCAGCCCCTGCCATCTCCTGGGACTCGGCAGGGCTGCCGGCAGGTCTGCGGCTCAGTGCCCACTGTTGCCCCTTCCTGACGGGGAACAGAGGTGACAGGGCAGGGGCCGCGTCCGTCCATGCTGCACACAGCCCCTCCGCACGACCCCTGCTTGCCTGCCCATACGGCCGATACCACAAAGGACCAGAGTGAATGCACTTACATCACCCTGCCTCCACGCTGCCTAGAATCCACCTGGAGAGAAAGATGGACACAGCGAAAAGAACAGTTATTACCCAAACTGTGTGACTCTGACTCTGACAGTTGGGAGTTCGGAGAAGGGCGGTCTCCAGCTGAGGGAGGCATCTGGAAAGCCTGGATCCAGTCTGAGCCGCGCAGTCCTGGGGTGGTGTCGGGGATGTCACAGTCTCTGAACTGGGAGGACAGGGTCCTGGCACCACGGGGACAGGCGCACAAAAGGAAGCTGTCTGAAGTACAACCAGAGAGGACTGGAGCACGAGAGGCACCGGAAACCCAGGCGGGCGGGCTGACGCAGGCGGCAGGGCAGGGCTGCCCAGCCTGCGTGTCCCTGTGCGGGTTCAGTCCCACCTCCCACGTCCTGCAGAAACGGGAGAAAGGGCGCAGACAGAAGTGCTTTCCTTTGGGTCAGCTGCCTCTTGGCTTCTCGTCACTAATTCCCCAAAATTCAGCCCAGTGGCGATTCCACCGATGACTGGAACCAGCAATGTCTCAGAACAGCCACGCGGCGTCCGCCCACCGGAACACAGCCGGGGAGGCGGCCCCCGTGAGCCTGCAGCCTCACTGTGTCCGGATCTGATAATAGCTAATTCCACCAAATATTAGAGGGGCTCACATTTAATTAAGGAGTGGCCCTTTGTATGCTCCAGCCTGGAGGCCCCCACAGCCCCAAAGTCAAAAGAAGAACCCTAGGGGAGCAAGCCAGGCTTTTCTTATGTCCTCTGCCGAGCTGCTCCCCTCTTGGAATGCAATTATGGGAACAAATAAAATGGCTTAACTCGACTCCCCTGTGGGGCAGCCAGCTCTCTGCTGATAAAACCAGTTGTGTGGGCAATCATTCAATGAGAAATCTAATATTTAACTAAATTTAATAGTCTGCTGCCTTGGTGCTATTCTGCAGAGGGTGGGATGTCAGCGCAGAGGGACTCGCTATTCAGACGCTGTCTGTGGAGGCTGCGTGCGCTTAGGGTGTGATGTGCGCTCCCGCCCAAAGCTGCGGCTCCAAGGTCCGGGAAGTGGCCACGCCGTGTTTGGTGGCAAGTCTGCGTTAACTCCAGGCCCGCCCGGCTCGCAGGGCGCGGCAGAGCACAGCGGCCGCAGCGTGGAGTCTCTCCTGCAGGACCAGCAGGCGAGATCACCGCTGTCAGAAACAGCGAGTCCCAAGGCCACACGGGGAGAGAAGAGCGAGTTGTGGCCAACCTCAAGAGGCTGTTCTGTTCTCTTTCACTGACATGTGGGCGCCGGGCCGGCCCAGCTGGAGCCCTGCCCGGCCCCTGGAAGCAGAGGCCCGGCGCTGCCTCCCCGACGGCACAGGCCCCACCCTCGGCAGTGGAGGCGTTCCTCTGGTGCTTCTGCTGACCCCTCGTCCTTGCAGATTTCCTTTTCTCTAGTCGGACCCATGGCCGTGCACCCTGGGCCCCTTGCCTGTCTCCACCCGGCTTACCTCGTAGGCAGGCAGAGAGGCAGGGCCAGACCGCAGCCTGGGGGTCTGAGGCTTCCTGAAGCCCCGTAAGATCCATCCTCTGGCTCGTGCGATGCACCTGCGTTTCGGTGGCATCAGTGCATTTCCTCGGTTCCCGGAATTAACTGAATCGTAACTTGGTGTCTCATCAGTCCTTCCAGCACTGGAAACTTTTCAGTCAACTTAGTGAATATGTGTTTTGGTTTCATTTTGGTTTGCCTTCTGCGGGAAGCACTGGTTCATAATCAGCCCTCAGTTGCTTCAACTCTTACCCACCAAGAGGTCCGAATGCCAGGACCCTCTGAGAGCCTCAGGCTTCCTGAAACACCCAGGAGGGCCTCTCAGTCTTTTCTAGGTTCTTCTCCATCAGAGACCTTCTTGGGGCTGTGAAGGAGGGGGCGTGTGGAAACAGGAAAGATTGGGTCAAACCCCAACCTCAACCACTGTGAAGATGAGTCATTTCCAAGATATGAATCGGATTTCCACAAACAGACCTATGCATGTTCCTGGAAACTAGCTGTTTTGTCCCCGGGATGGGACTGAATGCTTGTGCCTTGGATGGGCGCTGGAGGGGAGGCAGCTGGGAAAGTGACCAAACCACTTGGAGTTGGTGTTAAGTGTCCCTGGGGAGGGGTACTTGAGATGGGTGGTCAGGTCTTCCTTTTGAGGAGGTGACTTTGACTTGATGGAGGAGAGGGAGCCAGCAACATTCGTAGGACAGCAAGTGCAAAGGCCCTGAGGCAGCGAAGAGCTTGAAAAATGCTATTCTTTTCATCATCTTGTGCAGCTCCCTTCTAGTCTTCCCACCCCATAAATATGAATGGAACATGGAGAATAAACAGCCACCATTTCATAAGCCAACTTCTCTTCACTACTGCGTGTGCCTGGAATGCTGTGTTAGAGGCGGAGGGCGTTTGGACTCAGGGAAGCGCGTGCTGTCTCTGCTTGTTAGGAGTGCCGGCAGCAGAGGGGCGTGCGCACCACCCTGGGGTCGGGCGTCCCCTCCTGACACACATGTGACCGCCAGGCGGAGGGTGCCGTCTCTGAGCTGCGTCTCCTGGTCTCGGAGTTGAGGTCCAGTCTGCTTGGACCTCATGCACATCCCTTGCAGGCGCAGCTGTCCTTTCCAGCGTGGTACAAAGGACACCACTTCTTGTGTGATGTGGGGGGGGGTCCGACTTCAGATTTTTAAAACTCTGCCCACTTGGCTAGTTTCACCGTTTCTCCCCTCACGTGTTCATCAAAGCGATACATCCAAAGCCGTGTCCAACATTGTAAAACATTTTCTGTTTTGTTTATTTGCTTGTCCCAAGCCCTGGGGACTTTCACCTGCCTCTGGTCCTGCTCAGAAGCCATCCCTGGGTCCTTAAGCCATGTTGGTAGAGCAGGTGGCCTGACATAAAACCCTGAGCAGTGACTCACCGGCAGGGCCTCGAGGCGCACACACCTCACAGCGCCCGTTCCTAAAGGCACTTCTCATGGGGGACGGTTGTGAGATTCGTTTATTCTTTAAAATGTTCGGGAATGTTTCAGAGTGACTTGTCCAGCCAAAGGTAGAGCCCCTTGAAGACAGAATTTCCTTTCAAACGAACCACAAGTTGTCCCCACAGGCAGGGTGGTGGTGAGAAAGGAGAAGCCGAAAGGGTCTTGTTCCGTGTTGGACGGTGGAGCAAGGCGGGGAGCCGTCTCCGCAGGAGAGCAGTGGTGTGGGCTGATGTGGGCAGAGGGACGTGGGGGCCTTTGTGCGTTGTTACAGCCTCAGGAGCGAAGAGCTGGTATGTCTAAGGTGCAGATCAGAATGGAGCCGCCTGTCTGACTCGGAGCAATAAGGGCCAGGGCCCCTGCTCTGCAGACGCGGCTCCCGGGGCCCACTGTCAGTTCCAGCGACCGTCCAAACCCAGGTCTCCAAAGCCAGACCACCTTACGATTAGGACAGAGATCTGAATCCGTCCACTTTTCCAGAAGGTGTCCACCAGGTCCCACTCCAGCTTCTGCTGTCCTTTCCATGGTGGTGTTGTGGCCGCTCTGTTTGGAAAGCCCCTTGGTCTGACAGATACGTGAAGCTGGCTTCCCCAAACCAGCAGTCTGGAGATCAGACATGCCCAAACCGACCCGTGTCCGTGGGAAAGGCCATGGGTGGCGAACATCGCTGGGGGCAGGGGCGCCGGCCACCCCCCTGATCTGCACTAGTCTCTCCCCTTGTCCCGTGACCCAGCACGCCATCTCGGCTCTGCCTTCCTTGATTCCTGCAGGGGAAGAAGCAGGTGTCCCCTGCAGGGCTGAGGTGGGCGTGAGTGACAGGCGGCACTTGAGCACTCGGGGCTTCAGTAATGTTGCTGATGCTAAATGTGTCATTTTTTTCTTTCAGAAATTTTTGACCTAGAAACAAATGAACACGTGCAGAAAGCCGTGAACGACCGCCAGATGCCTAGAGTAGAATACAAGAAAATCGAGATTGATGATTACAGTAAGTGCCACGCTCCTCCTCTGAACGGAGAATGGCCCGGCCCTGGCGGCTGTGCTCCAGGGGACCCCGGCCCTGGCGCAGGCTGCGTCCCCGGCAGGGCAGCAAGCGGGGGGCTCGGGGCCGACAGCTCGGCTCTGGGGACCCCAGAGCGCCGGCTGGAATCGGGCTCCCGTCTCCAGAGGGAGGCAGAGCCCTGGAGTCCTCCTCCTCTGCCCCACCAGCCCACCCTGGAGCCTCACCGCCCACCAGACATCGCTCGTGCAAACCCCAAATGCAGAACGCCCCACACCCATCTCCCACCTTCCTCTGTGCTGGGTCTCCCTCCATACTGCCCTTCTGTTTGTTGACTGGTTTCAAATAACTTAGATTTCAAACCGCAAAGTCATCTTTGAGTCATCCGCTCAGGAACCATCTACCCTTCGTCCCTGCGGCTGGTAAACAGGCTTCCGCCTCTGAGCTGAGTCAGCAGGTCCCCAGGGATGGACGGGAGAGCTCTGAGACTGACGAGGGCTTAGTGGCCTGAGCCTGTGTTTGCCGCCCCAGACCATCCCTGGGAGCTCTATGTCTACCCGTCCCTTCAGCCGGACACCGGCTCACCATGCGGGACCGTGGGCCCTGGAGCATTATCCACACCCCTCGTTGGAGAAGACAGCCACCCAACAGACTGTGAATCCTGGGTCAGGAGCCTAGGCTCGCCCCGTGGAACAAAATCAGACCCCGTCCACACAGGAGGTGTATGGCGCAGGAGCGCAGTGGAGAGCGAGAGCGAGAGCGGGAGCGGGGCCTGGGGTCCCGGGGAGGTTCCCCGGGAGGAGGGACCTGGTGGGCTTCCCGGAGTCGCTTTCAGTTGGCATAGGAGCCTCTGGGGAGTCGGTCCGGAGGAGGGAGAGCAGAGCTGGTGCGGGAGGGGCGTGCGTCGTTCGTTGTGGGGTGTCGGGGGGCTGACACTGCTCCAGCCTCGGATTGTCCCCATTCAGCCGGAACTGGGGCCCCACAGTCCAGGACCGTCACCGGGCCCTGAGCTGGGCCGTGTGGAGTCGCTGTGTTGGGCCGCCTCTTAACATCGCTGGGGACGCAGGCAGGGTTATGTGCTCCCCTCCGACAGCCAGAAATGTCAGGAAACAGGATGTGCTGGAAATCCCCCTCCCCCGGCCCCACAGATGCAGGGGCTTTCTCTTAAAATGGTCCACGTGTGGTCACTTGGATGAAGGAAAGCAGGAGTGGAGGCCGTGACGAGAAATGTGGTCACGCCCAGAGGGGCCTCAACCCCACCGTCTCTCCGGGGTTTGGGTTTCTCTCGACTTCCGTGGGATGCACTCAGATCCCACAGGACACACTGGAACCACAGGCAGCGTCAAGTGTCCAGGGAGCAGAACCCCACTCGACCGACTTGCAGCACGTCAATCACGATCAAAAGAGAAGCTATAGATTAAGAAGAGCAAGACAGAAACTGGGACGTCTGCAGACACCCGTCCTCAGGGCCCAGGGGGAACCATGGAACAGAAGGTGAGGGGCAGGAGGGATGTGGGTTCAGGTAGAAAATGAGGGCTCATGGGGCCCTCAGGAGCCCCAGCTCGACGGAATGAGAACGAGAGGGCGACGCCTCCAGGAAGACGTGGCGAGCGGCACCGTCGGAGCCCGCGCCGGGTTTCACTGGGGCAGAAACCAGCAACCCTGAGTCAGCCGGGCCTGAAACCCGCTCCCGCAGGCGGGGAGGGGACGCCTCTGCTGTGGATGATGCTGGCCTCTGATGGATGCAGCTGAACAACAGCTTGTTCACCTCAAGTGCCACCCGCTTCCCTGTGGGGCCGTTTCCTGCAAGGAGAGCTGCTCTGACGGCCCTGGGGGGATCCTGCTACGGAGAGCCCGATTGCTGAGACTCCACGTTCCAAGGAAATAGGTCCAAGCTGGGCTGCCTGCATGTATGGCGTCCGTGAATGGGACAAACTGCCGCACGGAACCTGGAGCCCTGTGACTCAGACAGAGCCAGATGCACGAGAGCCTCAGGTCAACTGGATGCTCGTCTTTGTGCCTTCCATTTACAAGGAAGAGCCGAGAGGCAGGAGAACAAGAAGACTTTGGATGAACAGTGGGTGGAGGGAGGGAAGGAGCGGGGAGGGGTGAACAGGCAAGCAAGCAACTCCCCCGTGCCCCCCCCCCCGCCTTTGTCTCTGTCTGCAGACCTCACGAGGCTCTGTGACATGCAGGGTCCCAGCGGAATGAAAAAGGGGGGCTTAGCACGCGGCAGAGCTTCACGCCCAGCCGGGGCCCTTGCACAGGCCCCGATGCTGCACAGGTCACGCTCTGGGAAGCCAGCGACCTCCCTGGTCAGACGCCCTCTCCCCGCCCTGCCCCACCCCCGCCAGCCCGTCTCTCTGCACCCTCCCTCCTCGTTTTCTTCCACAGCCTTTGAGGCCACCTATGGTTCCTTTACAAGAGCCCTTCCCACCCCCCAGCCCAGGGCCCCTCCTCCAATCCACTCAGCACCCTGGCTCACTCCGTGCAGGTTCCCAAATCCTGAAGCACTACGGGGTGCATGTCTCCCCCCTCCCCCAAAAAACGCAGGAAAGACCTTTAGAAACAAGTGACCCACTCCCCCCCACCCCTCCTGGCCACCAGAGTTTCCTTCCCATCGTGAGGTTTACTTGGCAGGTAGACGGGGCTGGGTCTGCACATCGCACCGCTGTGTCCCCGAGAAGCTGACGGATGTTGCACCACCGACCTGTTTTTGTTTTGTTAGGGGGCTTTGTTTTTCATTTAATGCTACCAGAGGCCCCGGCTTTCCGTGGGGCAGCAGTCCATCTCCAGGAACCTCTCTGTATTCAGCCTGCTGGCGGCCAAGGTCTGCCCGTGTGCTTATCAGTGGCAGAAAGCGGCCCAGACCATGTTTTATGGATATTTCAGTGATAAAGTCTGCTGTCCCTGGGCCATTGATCTAATTTGCAAGCCATTAACATTCATCCAGAATCAGTAATGAGACTCTGGTCAGCGCCGTCTGCTAAGCCATCCCCCAGCCTGGGGTGTATCTGTAGTAATTGCACGGAAAAAAGCCACTAATTCCAATTTAATTGCTAATCTGGGCTGTGGTTAATGTCAATAAACAATTTCTAACTCGGGCCGGAAGGCTTGTTTGGGGAGGCACAGAGGAAGGCGGTGAGGGAAGCGCCCTCCTCCCTACCCGAGGAGGCGCAGGTTGCCAACGGCCAGAGCTGAAGGCCCTGGGGTGCCTGCCCCGCTTCAGCCCACACGCAGTGAGGCCCTCCCGCCCCGGCTCTGCACGGAGGGTCCCCACAGCTCTCAGCCTGTCCCTCTGGGCCACTGTCCCCTCCTCACCCTGCCCCCTGCCCGCAGTCTCTTCCTCTCCCCGTCCCCACAGCCCCCAGCAGCCCTCCCCACTCACTCAGTGTGGCAGCAGTGCCCCCCACACCCCGCCCCCTCGCAGAGAGAGCCGCACGCTGCCCTGGGGGCTGCTTTTCTCCTTGCCTGGAGTGCTGTCCTTAGCAGGTGCCCAGGGCGACCCACGCTTTTGTTTGTCAACGCACGCCTGTTTGCAAGGTTGCTTTTAAGCTGCAGATGGAGAAACGAAGCCTGAAGAGATGAGGTGCTTTGCCCGAGTGCAGAGTGAGCCTGAGTCACTCTGTCTGGAGGGGAGGCCCAGCCGCACCCCCTCCAGAGCGCCTGTCTCCCAGGCCCCGGGCCCTCCCCGGGAAGGGCCCCCCACGGCCAGCGGCCTCCTGCCCGCTCCTTCCTGGCCGACCTACCCTCTTAACGTGCCGCCTGTGTTCTCTCTCCGCCTAGACTTGCCGGTTCAGATCCTCAAGCCAGCGGTCTTCTCCGACACCGCGCACTACCCCTTGCTCCTGGTGGTGTGAGTATCTCAGTGGGAAAGGATCAGACTCGGAAGGTGACGAGCGGGAGTGTGATCTTGTTGCAAACTCAAAACTTAAAACAATCTAGCTTGTCCTTTCCATGACTGCCCGTGACCCCAGACGTTAAAGGAAGGCAGGGCTGTGTCCCCCTCACCCCAGTCGCCTTCAGGGGATTTGCAGCAGTGAAAGCAGGTCTGCAGTCAGATTCTGCGGGTCGTGCTGCGGTGGCCGGCCAGCGGGCCTGGGGACAGGCGTCAGACCTCACCGAGCAGGGCAGATGCCCGCAGAGGCTTGCGGCGTGCCCGGGGCCCCCAGGAAACGGAGTTGGGCGTGGCGGGCGTCTGGCCTGGACATCCATCTGTCACCGACACAATGATCTCAGATCGGCCTCCTGCTGATTAATGGCCTCGGATTTGGATTTCGAGACCCACTTTTAAGAGCTTACTAAGCACCTCTGTCGGTGTCCTGATGAGGGCTTGTGTGAGTGTGTGTGTGAGTGTGCGAGTGTGTGGGCATGTGTGTATATGATTGTGAGTGAGTGTGTGAGTGTGTGTGTGAGTGTGCAAGCATGTGTGTATGTGGTTGTGAGTGACTGAGTGTGTGTGAGCGTGCATGAGTGTGACTGAGTGGCTGTGAGAGAGTGTGTGTGAGCGTGTGCTCTCCCGGGCAGTTCATGCCCGACCCCCACCCTGAGCGCTATGGGAGGTCAGCGGGCACGGCGGGCACGGCGGGCACGGGGAAGCGGGCTCAGCGGTGAGGCCCTGCAGACACGGATGTTTGAGCTCATGGGCCTTCCGTCCGTCTGTCCTTTCAGGGCTGGGGAGGTGGAGCCGGCGCTTGGCCTCTGGGGGCGTATCCCCGTATCTACCTGCAAGGGGGGCAGGAGAGAGCAGAGGCCATACTGGGGTTGCTTCAGGGACGCAGCGACATCACTCACCCGAGTAAATGTCCTGTGTGACCCGCCCGATGCCCGGTGTCCCTCAGGAACAGAGCGCTGAGACCCCGGTCTCCCACCCCCATCCTGTGCCCAACCCTCTGTCCTCACTGCCTGGGGGTCGCTAAGCATTCACTGGCACTACTGGGCCAGGGGGAGGCTTCTGAACGTGCTCCTTTGGTGGGGATGGGACGGCTCTGTTTACAAGGGCCCTGTCCGCAGCGCTGGCCGACTTCCATGTGTGACTGTAGCTGACAGAGTCATGTATGTGCCCAGAGGGCGAGCAGGGAAGACAGGGGACCAACAGAAGCCACTCAGCTGGGAGCTTGGCTGATACTCTGCCTGCGGCGGGGGTAGGGTGGTGCAGGCTGCCTCCTCTTCGAGGAGATGCGACAGAAAGCCAGCCAGATCCGCTATGCGCTCTGCTTCTGAGCTGACCAGAGAGAATTCCTTCAGACCAAGGGCACTGCTAAAAGGAGCAGGACACCTGGTCACTCACGTGATGGAGACCAAGGAGCAGCCAAGCCTAGGAGAACCCAGGAAGGGTGGGAGGAGCCGGGCCATGTGGTTAGGGACACCGAGAGGAGATGTGGGAGCACTTGTTGGAGTGTCTCCCACCGAGAAGATGCCCTTCAGTGACTGTCCCAGTGCCCTTGTGCCCGGCGTGGCCCTCAGAACACTCACTTTCCCCATCACCCCCTGGTGTGTGGGTGATGCTGGTGATGAGATGGGCCGTGGAGGTGGGCGTGGCAGCCCGGGGTCCCGGCACCCTCCAGGAGGCGGGGGCAAGTCCCTCCGGGGGGGGGGGGACTCCTCAGGACCCGGTGTCTGCTGGGCCAGCCGCTGCCCTGCACAGCGTGCCCAGGCCTGGCCTGTCTGTTGCAGGGACGGCACCCCGGGGAGCCAGAGTGTGTCTGAGCGGTTTGAGGTGACCTGGGAGACGGTGATGGTGAGCAATCACGGGGCCGTGGTGGTCAAGTGTGACGGCCGGGGCAGCGGCTTCCAAGGGACCAAGCTCCTGCATGAAGTGCGGCGGAGGCTGGGCGCCCTGGAGGAGAAGGACCAGCTGGAGGCTGTGCGGTGAGGCCCCGCCCGGGGAGGGGGCAGGGGGCAGAGAAGCGAGAGAGGCGGGGCGGGCGTGCTTCCTAAGCAGGGGGCGCCCTGGGCCTCTCGGGGGCGTGTTTCTTGTCCGTGTGCACATTTTGCCTGTGACTTGCTCGGACTTACAGCGTTCTCTGGGCCGCTCCGGAGTGAGCTCTCGCTGGCGCCGCTCCTGCAGAGCTTTCACGCCAGCGTGCACAGAGCCGGGAGGCTTGTCCATTTACTGCCTGAAGTAGGTGCAGAGACCGCGAGGTGGGCCTTTGCGGCTCCTCAGTTGCTTGGACAGACCTTGGCCGGCGTCCGCACATCTTTGCCCGTTGCCCACCGGGTGAGAGGGAGGAGGGAGGGGGGACGGAAGGAAGAACAAGGATGGGAGTGGGGCTGGAGCCCTGCAGGGGTCGCCGTCCCTGAGAAGGGGACCCTCCGCCCTCCCAGGCGGCAGGTGGGGGATGGGCGTGTTTTGACCCCCGGTGTCTTCACAGCCTCATCCCTGAGGCAGCAGGACCAGGAGAGAATCCCCGAGAACAGAAAGTCTTAGTGCAAGGGGCGGATGCTCACAATTAATATTGAATTTCATTGTTGCCCTGGAAAGAAAGACAGAGAACCTGTCTTAGGCCAGGTGGCCCGCGGACACCTTGGTCAATATGCAGTTTTCACAGTGTACAGCACAGGGTTTGTAGGGCCACACACGCCTTCTCCCAGGAGCGCACAGACTCGTTCTTGGAGGGGCAGGTGGGCAGAAGACACGACTGCCATCTTCACCGTGGATAGGGTGCGCGACGCTGGACCCCAGGCCCTGGCGGAGGACACGGCGTCCTCCAGGCAACCTGCAGGCGGCTGGCTGCCCCCCTCTGAGCTGGGGGCCGAGAGGGCGCCAGGCTGTCTCACACTCGCTGTGTTTCTAAAAATAAGGGATTGGCCAGCCATCTGTTCAGAAACAGGGCAGAACCTGTTCCAGAAAAACAGTAAATAATGTCACCTTTCAAGCCACTGAGGCTTCCAGGAGCAAGAGCGCAAGCCGGCAGCGAAGGCCCAGACCTCCTCAGGGGGCCGGGACCCAGATGTCTCGGGCCGTAGGAAACTCTCCTTGATTCAGGATCTGGTGTTACCGCGTGCAAGCTGGTACTGCTAGCTGCACGACAGGCCAGTAAATCAAGAGATGGGGTGTTGGGCAAGGAATAAGGACTTTATTCAGAAAGCCAGCAGACTGGGAAGATGGGGGACTGCCCCGTGTGTGGTTCTCCCGACTCCCCCTCCTGCTCCTTGCCCGGAGCCCACTTCCATCACAGCTGACCCGAGCACAGCCCCTCCCAGGCCCAGCGCCGTGCGAAAGAAGAGACAGTCATGTGAACGGATGGACTGGACACAGGAAATGCTACACTAGCACTTGGAGCACAGGCTGCAGCTGCAAACAGCCCTGCCTGGAGGGCTTCTGGGAGGAGGTGGCTTTTGGCCAAGACCTCGCCACAGAGGATTAACAGGGATTTGCCAGCAGAAAATGAGAGGCGCATGGAAAAAATATTGTGAGCAAAGGCGGAGGTAATGTAAAGACACAGCCTGTGCAAAGCACACCGACAAGGCAGCGGGCATGGGCCATGGAGGGGCAGGGTAGGGCCAGATCAGGATGCATTCCCACACCGTCCGAAGCAGCTGTGCTTGCCCTGTAAGCGGCAGAGTCCCAGCACAGGACTTTTAGCAAGGAGGTGGCAAGGTCACCTTTATTTTCAGAACCGTACTCCTGGTGGCAGTATGGCAAGTTTTGTGGGCCCGGGTCCTGGCAGGAGACATTCACACCGGATGCTTTAGGGAGAGATGGATGACGTGCGTGTCTACAGAGGCGCGGCAGGGCAGGGTCCCCTGGGCGGCGGCAGCCCCGGCTGTGGGAGTCTGAGCGTGAGAGGCAGCACCACGCCCCGGAGGAGGAGTTTCTGCGGCAAAGCCAACAAGGTTTGTGAGTGAGTGAATGCGAGGTTGGACCAGTCGAGCCGGAGGTGTGTTCTGTGACCCTCACGACGCCGTGCCCGCCCACCGCCCGGAGCAGGACAAACTTACCGACCACGTGTCTCCCCCAGCCACTCCTTGCCACATGAAGTCCTCGGCTGTGAGCCTCCCAGCTCTGATGGTACTGAGAGCAGCCGTGTGGTCTGGAACACCTGCGTCAGTGTGGGTCTCCAGGAGTCGGTGCCAAGACGCAGGTACATGTGCAGAAGGCGTGTTTGTGCCGAGTGCGGGGGCCGGAGCACAGCAGGGGCAGAACCATCAGGCTGCAGGGCCATCCGACCTTGGCAGGAGGGCCTCTGACAGCAGCTGGGCTCTGAGCGTCTCTGTCAGGACGACAGAAAGCCCAGAGCCCAGGGGCCAGTGGAGGACCCCATGCCAGTCACTGCCGGGTCAGCTTGAGCCACCCTGGAAGGTGGGAAGGCATGACCACCGGTGCCCATCAGCCAACAGCAGGCCGGGCTCTCCTGAAGGAAGGAAGGAGGGCTCACCCCTGCCCCCTGTCCGAAGGCTCCACGTGGGCCCACGACACCCCCTTCTCCTCCAGGGTCTTCTCCCAGACCCCCACCCACAAGGCTTCTACCATCCTCTCCAGCTCAAGGTCCTGCCACTGATCCCCTCGGGGCTGTGTCCCAGCTCCCTCCCCTGAGCACACATGTCACACCACGTGATCAGCACAGCCGCGTCCAGGTGTCAGCCCACCTGCCCAGGGACTCGGCGCTCGGCCGGGGCCTCCCCAGTCCTCGCTCTGGGCCTCCGCACGCCCCGGCACGGAGCTGCGCTCAGCACAGGCTCCATCCAGGAGGACACCCCGGTTGACTCAGCCCCACCATCTGCTGTGCCTCGGGCCATCAGGCAGGAATCCACTCTCCTTCATCTGGCGGCTGCACTGTTCACTAGGAAGCAGTTGTCACATGGGAACCGCCGGCTGATGAGTGGGAACACAGCAACAGGATGATAAAAATACCTGACGTTGGGGAAACAGCTTTCCCGAGAGGACTCCAGAGCTCTTTACAACGAGGGCCATTGCTGCAACGAACGGGCTGTGGATCAGGAAGTAAGTCACCAGGGGATTAGATGAACGGTCCCCAAGCGCTGGAAGCTGCCTACTGAGAATAAAACCCGTGAAGTGTCCCCAGCGGGGACGGAGCCCGAGACCCGGCCCTGCCCTCTGAGTGCCCGTGGCTCACCCCCCCCCCCGCCGTGTTCTCCGCAGACTGCTGCACGGATCCCAGCTGTTGGGGTCAGGTGGGCCAGCCACCATGGACCACTCCACCAGGCGCCCCCAGATGCACGTCTGCACGTCAGAGATTTGGCCCCTGTGGAGAAACGTGCTCAGTGGTGCCACGTGTGTGCGCAGGCCAACTGTTCTGAGGCCCGGCCTTGTTGGGGGCGGAGGTGGGGTGTGTGTGTGCGTGCACCTCGGACTCCTAAATCCGGCAGACGCGACTGGAAGTCCTCTGGGCTCTCCTGTGATACCTGCCCCGTGTTTTTAAAGAACAGACGTGTTCAAGGTTGTGTTAGTTTCCTTGGGCCAGAACACCAAAGTCAAGGTGCGGGCAGAGCTGCACTCTCTCTGAAACCTGGAGGGAGGCCCCGTCCTGGCCTCCGCCCGCTCCCGGGGGCTGCACCCCCCGGCTTGCGGGCGCGTCCCTCCATCCCGCGTCTTCACATGGCCGTCTACTCCCTTGTCTCCGGTCTCCTCCGCGTGTAGGACACCAGTCCCGCTGGATTAGGGGCCCACGCTCCTCTGCTGTGACCTCACCCAACTTCTGAATTACGTCTGCAGTGGGCCCTCCTGACGAGTACGGGCACACTCTGCGGTTTGGGGGTTAGAGCTTCATTGTATTTTTCAGAATTCAACCCGTGGTAGCTGCGCACGTCAGCGACACAAAGCCCCTCGCCCTGCACCGCCCACCCCCGTCCTGCTTCCCAGACGCAGCCTCTCTCAACCCCGCCGTCTCCTTCATCACGCGTCCGCCGCCCCAATTCCCCGTAGTCAGGACCACGCAGGATCCCTCACCATGGGACTCCTTGTGGGCAGCCGCCTGGCCAGGTGGACAGTCAGGGGCAGCGCCCTCGCCCAGTGCTCCCCGCGGAGCCAGGGGCCGCTCAGCCCCGCTCCTCTCTGAGCTGTCACTGAGCTGCTCCTGCAAGTGCTGTTGGCCTCTCCCCTGGGTCACTCTCCGTGGGCCCGTTGTCATCTTGCCTCTTGGGCCCGTCAGCGCCCTTCCCAGACGCTCAGACGCACCGGCGCTCTGCCCACCTCGGTGCTCCTCTCCGAGCCGTGGCCGCTTCCTTCTGCTCCACCCGGACCCCGTGTCTGGAGCGTCACCTCGAGGCCCTCTCACAACTTTCTAGGCTGGGCCCCGTGCCAGAGAACAGCAGGTGAATGTCGCCCTTTTCATTTACTTTTCCCTTCAGATGTCTAGAAAACTTCTCAAAATGTCTCCATTCCAGCCCCGCAGTTGAGGTTGCTTTTTATCTGGGTGTGAAACCTGCACAGAAAATCATTCCCACCAGAAGGGCCTGCTGTCGCCCCCCGGCCGTTGCTGCTGGTCAGCAAAACCGCGTCACTCTGTCTGCTGACCGGCCCCGGTGCGTGGCCTGCCTCCCTCCCCCGTTGGAAGAGGGCGCTCTTCAGTCCCGGCGTCTGCAGTTTCAGCCCTTGGGCCGGGCCCTTTCCCTCCGGGGGACCGTTGTTCTCTGGCCTTGGAACACTTTGACTAACACGTTGAGGATTTCTCTTTTCTCTGTTCTTTCTTGCTGGAACTTTCATGATACTGGTTCTGGTGCTTCCGGGTTTGTCCTGGACAAAACTTTCCTCTCCTGTTTTCAGCCTCTCTGGTGAACGTTTATTCTCAGGTGTGACAACGCGAGACCCTAGCCTTCTTTCTGCGCTGAGAGCGTACTGTCCTTGGCTTCCTGGCTCAGTGTCTGTCCTTCCAGATGCATTAGTGACGGCTTTGCACCTGTTTCTGGTCGCTGCATTATCTCTGTCCCCTCTGGATTCCTGGGTTTTTCCGTTTTGTTGTTGTTGTTTGAGTTTTGGTCTGGACTCTCATCTGGAAGGTCCCTTACGGTTCGGATGAAGCTCGGCCGCCTCTTCACCTGTAAGGGAGGCCGAGTGCGGGGCCGGGTCTGTGTGCAGAGGGCTGCCTGCTGGCACGTGGGCTTTGCTGTGGAGCAGGGCAGGACCCAGCACTTCCGGGGGAGACGCAGCGCCGGCAGCGCTCTCCCAGGTGCCTGCGTCTGGCAAGGCCGAGGGAGGCGCCGGGAGGATGCAGGTTCCCAGTCAGTTTGCCGGTTGTGATCCCACACCTGACCCCCTGCTGAGCCCTGGCGTCGGAGTGCGTTCCAATTGTCCACAGAACCGAGACCTGGAAAGTTCAAGTGACGAGTCTGAAGGCCCCACGGCCCCTTAGAAGCTGCACGGGGGTGGACACAGGACATGCTGCCCGCCGCGGTGAGAACGGGAGCTGGCGGAGACAGGGCCCGTTCGTCTGTGAGCACTGGTCCCTGAGACGCGCCTGGAGCCTGACAGGGACGCGCACTCCACGGGCTGACGAGGACGGTGACCGAGGGCCCGGAGGGAAGGCAGCAGGCGGGTTGTCTCGTTCCCACTCGGATTCTCAGACGGACTCAGACTTAGGTCAGTCCGCAGAGTTAACACACGTGAGTCGCCAGTTTTCGACAAATGACCTGGGAAGCTGGTTATATTGAAATGAACAGTAAGGCGCAGTTGTCGCTCGGTACCCACGGGGACGGGTTCCGGGACCCACTCGGATTCCCAAATGCTAGGTGCTCGAGCCCCTTCTGCGGAGCAGGCAGTGTTCGCACACAGCCGCCGCCGTCCTCCCGGGAGCTTGCAGACCCGCGTCCCTCCACCCCTGCCACCTCCTAAGTGCCACGTCGGCAGCCGCGAGTGTGGCGTGGGTGCCGTGTGCAGCAATTCAGATGTCGCCTTTTGGAACTTTTTGGTTTTTCCCCGAGTATTTTCAGTCCGTGGTTGGTTGAATCTGTGGATGTAGAACCTGGGGATACAGAGGACCGACTGTAATGGAGGCACAAAAGTCACCTGAATTTTTATCCTCATGAGAAGTCAGGGAAACTGCTGCTCCACGCGGGGCCCTCCCGCTTCCAGGAACAGGCGTCCGTCCACTTCGGACATCGGCAATTAAAGTTCTGTTCTAACCAGGAGGGGCTGGCCAGGTCCCGGGACGTAGGGGTCCTGGAGGAGTTGGCTGGAGTAGGACAGGGCAGTCTCGGGCCCCAGGACGCGGAGGTCTGCGGTCCCCTGGACAGAGAAGGGCAGTTAGAAGTGACAGCTGGCGCCAGCCAGCAGACACCAGAAAGAAATCAGCAGGCAGCACCTAGGGCGGGAGTCACAAGGAGGGCTCGGCGGCGGGGACAGCTGGCAGGTGGGTGCAGACAGCAGCCTGTCATCCGCCAGCAGGTGGCAGGACTTCTGCGGCTGAATGAGAGTTCGAAAAGCAGAAAGATTCCAGTCACTTTGTGGGGAAACCAGGGACCACGGGGGAAAGCTGGTGAGATGCCAGCAGGGATAAGGCAGAGTCTGGACCATGCCAGGCCTCAGCTGGTGACATCCAGGGCGGAGCCCTGGCAGGAATGGTTCTGCCACCAAATAGGTCCAAGGCAGGGACACCCTCCCAGGAGCTGGGGACAGAGGACACTGCAGGTGGAGGGGAGCCCCGTGCCCTGACTCAGAGCCCTGTAGCGCCCGGAGCGCCTGTTCTCCCAGCTGACCCCAGAGGACCCTCCCAGAGCCTGGGGCACTGGGCATCACATGGACCAATCGGGGGTGGACCCTGCAGGCCTGGGAGTCTCCAGAGCGGCCCCTGCTCTCTGTACCAGGGGTTCTCGGCCCGCGAGCTCTGCAGGCCTGGGTGTCCCAGTTACTGCAAGCGCGCTCTGGGTTTTTAACGAGGGCATACGATGCACCAAGTAAGTAAAAGCAGTGAACACTCGTATTAGAATTCCAATAGTTCCTTCGGCTTAAGTCGGGGTTTTCATCCTCGGCACCGCTGGGACGCACGGCCCTAGGCCACGGGGCTGCAGGACGTGAGCGCGGCGTGCCCTAACCCCTCTCCCTGTTGCCCCTGCAGGCTGATGCTGAAGGAGCCGTATGTCGACAAGACGCGGGTGGCCGTGTTCGGGAAGGTAGGCCGTGCTGACCTGCGTCTGAGCGCCCCTGCTCGGGCACTGACCTGCGCCATCGCCAGGGCCTGACCTGATTTACTGGGAGTGTCTCTGACAGCTGCGTGCGAGCAATTATTTTTTAAGGGAGTTTGGGTGTTCCGTGATTCCAGCAAAGGGAGCCTCGGACTAGCTCACATGTCACTGCTGCTTTTCATGTTATCTGGAAGGAAAGACAGAAAAGAGGTCAGGTTCTAATGAGGATGCTCTGTTAGGCTCCTAACTGCTTTCCGGACACAGGCCTGCCGTGGTTCCCGGGCTGGTACCCCAAGAATGAAGGGGAGGCGAGAGATTCTGTGTGTCTTTACGGTAGGAGTCAGGTTAGCTCACCGGGTTCACTCGTGTGGAGGGGAGTCCGGGAGGTTCACACGGAACCAGAGAAGCTCCCATGGTGGGGGCCCGTCTGAAGGCCGTAGGGGGAGTGGTGGCACCGTGGCTGGGAGTCAGGTCTGTGGAGGGCCACGCCCTGCTGCCCTGGCACGCGGCCTCCCGTCGTCAGACCGCCCGGACCTGTGGCCTGTCGATCTCGAGAAGGCAGGAGCACAGATGGCAGACACGGACCCGTCTTCCCTCCGGGGAGCACCTCCCAGCACAGGCCCTCAGAGGGGCCTCGGGGGCCTGGATGCAGGTGGAGGTTGCAACAGGTAACCAGAGCAACACCTCTGCGGCATCACCTCCGAGCCCAGCGACCGGGGGGGCTGGGTGCATCTGGGACGCAGCACCACCCTGCAGGGGTCCCACACCCCAAGGGGAGGCAGGAAAGGGGGGGCCCAGAGGGCAGACCGGAGCCTGGATGCAGAGTCCTGGGGCTCATTCTGTGCTGGCGATGACCCACTGCCTGCCTGTGCAGAGTTGGAGCCAGTGGGATCATTTACGGAGTAACTTTGGGTGTCAACACATCACTTGTCCCCACGGCAAAGGTACTGCCCAGCAGAGCAGCCGCCGGCTCCAGGCGGGGCGCCCAGGCCCAGGTCAGCCTTCGTCCAGGCTTTGCTCTTCCCCGAACTCGCCGTCCCCTCCCAGGAGCGTGGTCTCCCTTCTCAGGCCCCTTTCCAGGGCGGGCGCCTGAACCCCGCCCCACTGCCTAGGGCCTCTCAGAAGTCACTCGGGACACAGGAGTAAGAGTCCCCAGCAGGGAAGAGGCTTTCTCGACAAG
Source organism: Vicugna pacos (assembly GCF_048564905.1). Lineage (NCBI taxonomy): Eukaryota > Metazoa > Chordata > Mammalia > Artiodactyla > Camelidae > Vicugna > Vicugna pacos. The sequence continues at coordinate 2,615,214 of NC_132993.1, read as the reverse complement.
TGGCTGGTTCCGCTGCGTGGGCACCGTGTGCTGCGTGGACCAGGGCCCACCTGCCCTTAGAACGCAGCCCTCAGGCACCGAGACAGGCTGCGCCGTGTGTGCAGTGCTGGATGCTGGGCACCGACCCGCAGGGTCCCCCTGCCTCTTTGGCACCTTAGATAGAGGTTTGCGGACTCCGTGACTGCATTTCTCCTGGGAGGGAAGCAGCCATCGGTTCTTTCAGCGTGTGGGTTCGCAGGCTCTCCTCACATCCACCTGGAGGAGTCCGTGTCCGCCCCCAGCACGAAGCACAGGGCCTCCTGGAGCAGCAGGGTGCAGGGAGCTGTCCTGGAGGGGCGAGGGCGAGGCCGGACGCCTCTCACCGAGACCCGAGAAGGCCATGAGGTTCTCTAGGAAAATGTGTTCAACACTTTTTTTTTTAGAACGACCTTATTTGTTGAGAGCAGTTTTAGGTTCCTAGTGGATTTGAGAGAATTTCCCCTCCCCCACAACACGCACAGCCTCCCGGACCTTCAACTTCCGCCCCACCTTTGTTCCCGTGATGGACCTGCACTGACATCCGAATCACCCAGGACCCCCGGGTCCCAGCAGCCTCCACTCTTGGTGTCGTACACGCTGTGGGTTTGGACAGATGTGTGATGACGTGTATTCATCACAGGATCGTACAGAAGGGTCCCACTGCCCTCAGAACCGCCTGTGCCCCCCAGATCACCCCTCCCCCTCCCCCAGCAGCTGCTCGTCTTTTAACTGCCAGTAGTTCTACGTTTCCCAGAACATCACAGAGCTGGAATCACTCAGTGTGCAGCCTTTTCAGACTGCTTCTCTGACTTAGCAACACACATTTAAGGTTGTCCTTTTGTGTCCTTTCATGGCTCGACAGCTTATTGCTTTTTAGTACCGGACAACCCAGGGTCCAGATGTACCCACTGAAAGGCACCTTGGTTACTTCCAAGTTCCGGCAGGTATGCATAAAGCTGCTGTAATCATCCCCGTGGGGGTTTCTGTGTGGCTATAAGCTTCCGGCTTCTTAGGGGAACAGCAAGGAACACGGTCCCTGCTTCGTATGGTGAGGGCGTTCAGTTTAGTAAGGAACCACTAAACCGTCCTCCGTCGCGGCCGTACCCGCTTGCATCCCCCCGTGTGGACGCCTGTCCCGTGCAGGCCCCAGAGCTGAGCCCCACAGCAGACCTCTGGCAGTGACTCCTCGTTGGCCCACCCTCAGAATCACACAAAATGGACTGACTCTGCCGTAGACGGGGAAGGCAGCGAGAAACGCTGCGTGAAGGCGCTGGGTTGGAAGGGTTGACCGTCGCCCTGCACTCACGCAGCGTTTCAGGTCCACGGTCGCCCCCACCCCTCTGCCACATCTCACCCTCGAGTCGTTGGAACACCAGGCCCCAAGGAGGGGGATGCGCACATCACATATTTCATTGGAACAGCATTTGCTTTTCGTCTTTTTTACCTCCCTTAAAAAAATTTTAACGTTAAAACGTTTCTAACGAAAGAACCACAGGGAAATGGTTGCTGGCGTCGCTGGCCTCGTTCGGTCTGAGGCTGTTTTCACGAGGGAATCACTGACTTTTCCTCCCACTCGCCCGCCCCTCTGTCTTCGCTCTTTCCCAGGATTACGGCGGGTACCTGAGCACGCACCTCCTCCCCGCGAAGGGTGAGAGTCAGGGTCAGGTTTTCGCCTGTGGCGCGGCGCTCTCTCCAATAACAGACTTCAGACTCTACGGTAAGGGGCTTGGTAGACACAGCATGGGCCCCACACGCCCCGTCCCCGCCCTCCCTGCAGCCCCCACTCCCGCCGGCCTCCTGCTCAGGCACCCACGGTCGGCTACCCGGCTAACCCGTGGGGGCGAAGCACCGCAGCAGAGCCTGAGGAGAGGAGGGGAGGGCAGAGGGGGTTCCCGGCCACTTGCTCTGAAAGAAGGCGGTTAACCCCCTGAGATGCCCCTGAACCGCATTCCCAACACACAAGACCGGGCGCTGAAACACGACCAGACCAGCGTCTGCGCCTGCGGTGGCAGGAGCTGTGTGGCAAGGGGAGGAGGCGCCCAGCCGTCACCCGTGATCCCCGCCACCCTTCCTCTTTGACCCCGGAGTCGGGCAGGGCCCGGCACTGGGGCTCTGTCCCGGCGTGGGGGTGTTTGTGGGGGGCTGGGAGAGTGGCTGCTGCTGGTCCTGGGTGGCTCCACTCTGCTCCCTGCCCACCCTCCTCCCTGGCAGTGCCCACAGCCCTTCCCAGAATCAGACTCCCAGGGGTGGGAACCGGACCTCTGCCTGCACAATCATGGCTCTGTGGCCCCTGTTTTGGGGTCCAAAGCTCCCTTGTATCTCCTCCCTCTGGTCAGCCAGCCTCTCTTCTCTGCCTGTGAATGGCTTTGTGACATGACCCTGTTTGGAAACATGCAGAGAGGTCTTCCCTGTGGGCTCTGTGAGCTGGCATTCGGGTCAGGATGCAGGGAGGCTCGGCTGGTAGCCCCGACCGCCGCCCTGAGCATCACTGATGGGAAATCCTGAGGGCTCCTGGTTGCTGGTCTGTGGAGCTGCTGGGGCCCCTTGGGTCCAAGGAACAAGCACCTCCCCCATGGCTGCCCCTCCCTGTGTGCCCCATCTCAGCACCCACGGGCCCCACAGAGCGGTCCGGGGACGACAGTGGAGTCAGGCCCCCTGCGGGGTCCTGCAGCTGAAAGGCTCGCAGCTGATGCCCTGATCTGTGCAAAAAGCTATGCCGCCAATTTCAACCTAAAACCGTGCAAGAACTCTCCTGATTCAACACGTCATGGTTTTTCCTGGGGATACGTGTAGCGCAGCCCACGCTCCTCGCAGCCACTGAGACAGCCCCAGTGGTTTTAGTCACGCTGCTTCACGTCTGCCTGACTTGCACGCCCATGAAGGCCACCACCTGTGCCTTGACCTGTCCCCGTGCCCAGGGCGAGGAGGGCCTCCACTCCGTCCCTTTAACCTAACTAAGGGTGTCCCTGCACCCGTGGAAGCAGTTTGGCGCTCTTGCCTCCCTGACTTCCTGCCGGGGTCCCCAGGTCCTCACCCAGGACCCCGACCTGAGCCAGGGAGCGGGTAGAGCAGAGGCCAGCTGAGACTTGTGAGAAATAAGTAAATGCTGTTGGGAATTTGCCCTGTTTGTTCCCTCTCCTGTATGTTGCAGTGGTGTGTGTGTGTGCGGAGGGCAGTTATCCCGTTTACTTAGGGTCCAGATCAGTTTGTTTCTGCTCAGTGGCATTCTCGCGGTACTGCTGTACCCCAGCCACCAACACTAACATGTTTACACGTCACCCGCTGCTGCCTGACTACCCTTGTGAAGACCCGAGAGGTTGAGCTGGTTTTCAAAAGCAAATCGCCACGCAGGTGGCAGCAGGTCCACCCCAGGCCCCCTGCCCGTCCCCCAGGGCGTCCCCCAGAGTCCGACAGGCCCCAGGGCCGAGGGGTAATGCTGTCCCCTCTGCTTCTGTCCAGCGTCTGCCTTTTCCGAGAGGTACCTGGGCCTCCACGGACTTGACAACAGAGCATATGAGGTATGTTTGGGCGCAGTCCCGGCTTGGCACAACTGGGACTCTGATGAAATCGGCCAGCCTCTTCTCTGAATCACTCCCTCCCTCCCCTCCAGCCCCAGCCCTCCCCTTAGCTCCTCTGGGCCTGTGTCCTCTCCTTGCCCACCGTGAGAAACCCTCTGGGCCCTCCCTCCACCACCTGGTGAACCGCCCATCCTGGACATGGAGGGCAAGGAGGAACGCTGGGAAGGCTGAGTGGAGGAGGCTGTCCCGGGTCCCTAGACGTTGGGTGTAGGTGTCCGCTGGCCCCTGTGTCCCCGGGTCCCTAGACGTTGGGTGTAGGTGTCCGCTGGCCCCTGTGTCCCCGGGTCCCTGGACGTTGGTTGTAGGTGTCCGCTGGCCCCTGTGTCCCCGGGTCCCTGGACGTTGGGTGTAGGTGTCCGCTGGCCCCTGTGTCCCCGGGTCCCTGGACGTTGGGTGTAGGTGTCCGCTGGCCCCTGTGTCCCCGGGTCCCTGGACGTTGGGTGTAGGTGTCCGCTGGCCCCTGTGTCCCCGGGTCCCTGGACGTTGGGTGTAGGTGTCCGCTGGCCCCTGTGTCCCCGGGTCCCTGGACGTTGGGTGTAGGTGTCCGCTGGCCCCTGTGTCCCCGGGTCCCTGGACGTTGGGTGTAGGTGTCCGCTGGCCCCTGTGTCCCCGGGTCCCTGGACGTTGGGTGTAGGTGTCCGCTGGCCCCTGTGTCCCCGGGTGCCTAGACGATGGGTGTAGGTGTCTGCTGGCCCCTGTGTCCCCGGCCACTTCTGCTTTGGGAGTATAAGCCCTTGATTGGGAACAGAAAGCCCCTGGACAGCACGTCCTGTCACAGGCGCTCAGTTGGCTCAGTGCGCCACCAGCCCGGCGGGGCCTCCTCTACTGCAGGCAGGGCTGCGGCTTCAGAGCGGAAGTGGGTGCGTGGCCCACCGGACTGTGGGCCAGAGTGTTCCGCCAGTGGCATCAGGTGACATGACGGCCCAGGCTACCTGCAGTGCGAGAAAACTTCTCCCTGCTCCCTTCTCCTCCTCCCCCTTCCTCTTCCTGAAAGGCGTTGAGGTCAGGGAAGGCCGCCCTTGTGAGACCTGCTGGGCGTGGTGCGGCGGGTGGGGAGTGCCCAGGGTCTCCAGGAACTTTGTTTCCATTGGGGCCGGGCCTCTCAGTCGGGTGTCCAGTCCAGCCCTGCCGCCCACCGGGCGGCGCTCACTCTGTGCTCTTGCCCCACGCGCAGATGGCCAAGGTGGCACCCCGGGTGTCGGCGCTGGAGGAGCAGCAGCTCCTGATCATTCACGCGACCGCCGACGGTGAGCAGCATGCGTGGGGCCCCACACTTCCGCCTCCGTGCTGTCACGGGTTTTGACAAACATTTTCCTCTTTTTTTCTTTTCAACAGAAAAAATCCATTTCCAGCACACAGCAGAACTCATCACCCAGCTAATTAAGGGAAAGGCTAATTACAGCTTACAGGTACAGTCTGCGCGCACCTGCTCGGGTCCACACTTGGAGATGCGGTCCTTTCCACGAAGGAGGAGCCGATGGGCACCCAGTGCATCCCATTTCCACTCGCTCTCGGGTGTCCTGATTGTCCGAGATGGGCGCGGCACCACAGATCAGACAAATGGGCAGGGCTTGCTTTTTCTGCTAATTAGGTTAGCTCAGTTCTGCACTCAGGCTGCGTTGAAGCCCCTGTAGGACTCCACCACATCCCCGCCCCCCGTCCAGCCCCCACACCCCCACAGTGTGATGCGGGTGGGGCTCTTGTCCCACGTGGGTGGCGGGTCCTGAGCCTTCTCCCACCAGCCTCCCCTAGGCTGGGTGCTCGGACCGTGTTGGGGCGGCAGCAGTCAGAGAGCACCGCCCTTCCCGAGGACCAGACTCATGGCCTTGACCTCAGTGGCGCTGGTGCTGACCCACCAGCTCCAGCCTGCGTGCTTCCCAGCAATGCATGATGCTGCTTCTGGAAACTTCTTCCATCTCCTTCCTGCCCTCTGGTTGTTGGGTGAAACGGGTATGACCCCAGTGGTCTTTTCAGGTCCAGAGATAAACGAGAAACTTCCTCAGGCGGGCACCCACTCCTCAGAGAGCGGCAGCCCTGGCGCCGGCCACATCCTGCCTCTGTCCCCCCACCTGGCCTTGCCTGTGGGGCCGGTGTGGGCTGTGGGGCCCCATGTCTCGCACGCACCACGGTGGCCCCTGGTGGTGACTTCTCCTGCCTTCCTTGCAGATATACCCGGACGAAAGCCATTACTTTAACAGCGCCTCCCTGAAGCAGCACCTCTACCGCTCCATCATCAACTTCTTCGTGGAGTGCTTCAGGATTCAGGACAAGGTCCTGACGGTCACAGCGAAGGAGGAGGAGGAGGAGGACTGACCACAGGAGCCCGAGGCTCAGCGTGGCTCTTCCTAGAACCGCGGACCCCCGGGAACCCCGCCCCTCCCCGCAGAGTCCTGTGGGGGGCAGGGAGCGTTACCTTCATAGCATGTGTGTCTCGGGTCCTGAAGGCAGTTTTACTTCAGAAACAAGCTCCTTCCCGGGTGGAGATGCGTCATCGCTCACGAGGGCGTCCCCGGAGCCCGGAACCACCACTGCTCCCCCCCCAGAGTGACCAGTGCATCCCGCAACCCCTCCCCAAGGAACAAGGCAAAGGACGAACGGCAGTGAGGAAGCTGGCCCTGGACTCCCCACTCGCAAGCAGAGCTGTGAGACCCAGCCTCCGCCGGGCACCACGGCCCCCCGAGCATCACGTGCTGTCTGACGCCCCCGCGCCGGGAGCACCCAGAGCGCAGCTGCGCGGACAGCGCCTGCTCATAGCTTGGCTTGCTCAGTGCCCTCGCGGGCCGTGCAGAGTGTTCCCGTAGCTGTGCTAATGGTCAGCTTCCGGATTAATTCGTATTTTTCTATGGTTTTTACCTGGCGCTGTCCCTGGTCGCGGGGTGGCTTTGCTGTGCGCTTTTGTTTTGTATTGTTTGGCTTTGTTTTGTTCAGTCAATGTGTAGGCTTTGCACTTGTTTGGAGAAGGAGACGGATCAGAAGTAACTAACCTCTCTCTCCTCGAGGTCATCTTTAGACTCTGTGGAAGCGTTTCAAACGCTGACGGGAACAAGCATCCAATACCATTCACTAAAAATTCATAAATAAAACCTCTCTCCCACCAGGCGCATTAGGATGTGGCTTAGAGTCGCACTGTCCACTTACGTATGTTTTTAACCCCATCCTTTTCCTCCTCGGTAAGTTGTCGAGTCTTCATACGCATTTGGTTAGAGAGACAAAGTGTTGACCCCACCTCCAGGTCCATCTCATGTGCTGGGGTGACAGAGGCCCTCGAGGAAGGCGGGGGCTGGTGTTGGTGTCACCCCCACCCTGGGGGGTGGCCCTGTCCCTCATGCCACATGCCAGCAGCCACATCGATGCTCTGTGCTAGCCTTGTAAGATAGCCTCTGACCACGCGTACGTACGGCCAGCACCCCGTGCACATTTCCTGGTGGTGTGTATAAAGGCAGGATGCTGGTCAGACGTGGCGCCGCGCCCCCTGCCCACTGCCCCGGTTCTCAGCGTGTTTGGCTCGCGTGCCTGCGCTCGGGCCGACCTGGCTCTCGAGAAGTGCTAGTGTGAACAGACCGTGGCCTCGGGAACCCTCGACAACCTGAACGTCGGTTCTGATTTCTCCAGCTTCTGGTCCTGCTGAGGGTCCACAACACCTTGTCGGCAGAGGAGACACGTCCACGTCGCTTTTGGGGGGGGGGTCTTGGTTTCACCTACACACGCTTTGAACGTCAGCTGCGCTTAGCTGCATTAGAAGAGCTCCGTCACGGGTGTTTTCAAGGTGAAGCATCACCGTTTGGGACGAGGATGAATGGGCTGACCACCCTCTGCACACTGTGGCCGTGCTCTGCCACTTCGCGGGCTCGACTACTGCCAGGCCAGTCGGTCCGAAAGGGCGCGCCGGCCCCGGCCACGAGGTCTGGCGGGAGGGCAGCGGGAGCGCGGCGTGGTAGTGTTTGCTCATCTGTGGAATAAAACAGCATTTTCTTTTGCACTTGGAGAACTCCTTTCTTGCTTACCCTCCACCATCTCACCTTCGAAAGTGTGCGGATGCTCAGGAAGACTTTAAGGGGCTCCTTGTGCCCCAACCAAGTCCGATGCGTGTCCTCAAGACCCCGTGTGCAGCAAGTAAAGCCCGCGTCCGCGGTAGCGGCGGCCCCGATGGTAAGAAGGACTGGACCAGCCGAGTACACCGAAGGCTCAAATCCACCTGAGGGGAACTTGCGTTTTGCCGTGAAAGTTTAGGGTGAAGACTCAGATATGCCCCAACACTCAGAGTAACGGTTGCCCTCAGGTGAGGCCATAGAATTGCCTGCCAGAAATTTTTAGAAAAATCTGCATCTTTTGGAAAATTGTTCATTCATTTGTTTTTGTTGTTGTTATTTCAATAAGTCTGGTGTAGCCCGGCCTGAAAGACTGATTTAATAAATCCTTCCAAACCAGTGAGCAGAGGCTCCCTCAGAGAGAAAGGGGATCAGTCCAGTCACCCCTGCTGAATCCTGTCCCCCTTCTTGACCAAGAATCAGGAAGCAGAGGAGAGAAAACAAAAAAGCCAGAAGCAGCAGACATCACGCCAGCCCGGTGTGCCTGCCCTCCCCACCGCAGTCACCGTGGGCATCCTCAGCCTCTCCCAGCTCCACCGGAAGGGGGCTGCTTCCTCACCACCTCCCTCTGCTGAGTCTGCTTCTCCTGGGCCGGCTTGACTTGTGGGTGGGAGTTAAGGGTTTCACGAGATTGCTTATTTCCCCCTCCTGGAAACACTGTCTAAGGGATGACAAGCTAAGACCTTGGCCCCCTCCGTTAGCACACAGGTGTCAGCTCTTGGGATAATCACAAGGGGAAAGAACAGCTGTTACAGACCAGTGTGCAAACTGAGAATGTCCAGTCCATGTATGAAGTCAGAACGCTGCCCCGCAGCCTGCAGCAACTGCCCCCAAACAGCCAGGCCTTGGTCAACATCTGACAGTTTCCCAAATTTCTGCCCCCACTTCCAACTGAGCACCAACTGAGGAGAGCCTAGTACACTCCCCTCTTCTAGTTAGCTGCCCCAGCTGCCCACACCCACAGCCTCCCTCAGGGCACCCCAAGACCCTTCTCCCACTACGAGGCTGCCCCATCCCCTGGCCCACCTTCATGTCTCCACCAAGCACAAGTGATGGCTGACTCCTGGGCTCCAGCCGGCTCTGAGTATGCAGCCTCTGCCTGCTCTCACTTGGGTGTATTAGTCAGCTCTGCTGCATAACAAAACACCAGACTGGGCAGCTTAAACAACAGGAATTTATTTCTCACAGTTCTAGAGGCTGGAAGCCCAGGAACAAGATGCTGGCGAATTTAGTTCTGGGTGAGAACCACTTCCTGGTTCATAGACAGCCTCCTCTCTGGGTCCTCACCCAGCAGAGAGAGAGGGAGGGTGCCGTTCTTACAAGGGTGCTAATCCCACCGTGGGGGCCTCACCCTCACAGCCTCACTAAACCTATTCACCTCCCAAAGGCCCGTCTCCAGAAGCCATCCCGTTAGAGGTTAAAGCGTCAACACGTGAATCTGGAGCAGGAGGGAGACGCACCTTCAGACCGTGACACATGGTCCTTCTCTTCACGCTGCGGAGGGGCAGGTGGGGAGCCTGGCAGGAGGCCGGCGGAGGACTTGGGCTTGGGGACACTGCTCGTGGGTGGGGCTTCTCCAGGGGTCTGGGTGGGCAGGTCTCTGGATGCTGGTTCTGAGAGCCCTGGGCTCCCTTGTGCAGGCCACAGGCTCCAGACAGCCATTCACCGTCCAAATCCCGGGCCCCCCGCACACACGGGATCAGCAGGCGCCAGGTCACACGGGCAGGCAGCCCGACGGCACTTGCCCGTTGGATCGTCTTCCTCCACGAGAAGCTCTGAAGCCCAGGCCTCCCTCCCAGGTCTGGCACCTTCCCCGGGGGCTCTCCCCTCCCTGGCACGGGGCCCCCAGCACAGCCCCAGGCCCACACGGAGCCTCGCTTGGTGGAAACGGGGGGTGTCAAGCTCTGGATTCTGAGCAAATGACAGCTTCACGGGTGCGTCCAACTCCGGCTCAGTGCGGGCCTCCTCCCAGGAAATCTCACTGGTCCGGCTCATCAGTCACCCTGTGACGCGGCTGAAGCTGTGTCCTTGTGGTTTCCCAGACTTGGATCTGAAGTGACTACAAGTAAGGGAGTGACACTGGGAAAAAGATTGGTGGCCCTCAAACTCTGGTGCCCCTCAGAATCCATCTGGCACCTGGTAAGAGAGCCCCCGAGCCCAGGATGGTGGGGGCACACGAGTGTGCACGCGCGTGCACACACACACACGTTTGACAGCAGTGTGCTGAGTGACCTGGCCCCACGGAGCCTGAGCAGGCGTCCCCCTGGCGTAGACTTTGCCCCACAAATACTCAGATTCCTGGAGAAGACTCTGATTGTGGAAAAGGCCCAGAGCAGCCAGCACGTCGGGCCATAATCCTCTGTCCCGCTCAGGCTCTGACGAGCCTCCGGCTGCTCTTTCCACCCCCATCCCTCCTCCCTCCCTTCACTTCCTCCTTCACGTTAGGACGCCCGGTTCTCTCTTTACGGGATGAGAAATGTTGCCAGGACCAACCGTGCCTCAGAGCCTTCTGTCTCCTGTAAGCCAGTGTCCACAGCCCTTGCCTGTGCTCGCTGCGCCTCCAGTGCCCCCATTTCGTCACTGCAAACTCGTCTCCTGTTACTGCCCTGGACACACCGTCCTGCCCGGTGCCCGCGCCCCGGACTCACCTGCCGCCCCTGCACTCGGCGATGCCTGCGCTGACGCAACCGTGCCTCAGCTGCCCTGGCACTTCGGGCCGGGGCCGCCCTGCTGTGGGCTGCCCTGTGCACCAGAGGTGCCAGGGGAGTTGCTGTGCTCTGTTTACCAGACGCCAGCAGCATCCAACCCCCACCCCTGCCGATGTCTCCAGGCATTGTTGCATGTCCCTGAAGTTGAGGATCAGGTCTGACTGCATAGACCATGTTCAAGGGCTCGACCCTGAGAGGGGGCTTCTCCTTGGATCTCCTGCCCCCAGGGCCTTCTCTACAAGGCCTTCCCTGGCTTCTAACTGGAAGGCTGAGAGCATGGTGTGGAGTATTTATTTTGATTCATTAAACACCCAGTTGCTAGATTTGAAACCCTCTGTCTCTACTGGTGACCCTGCCCCAGGCAGCCCCTCCTGTGTGGAAGGAGGCCTGACCTCTGTGACACGGAGTCCAACAGAGGTGACCCTGCACCTTCCCGGGCAAAGCCGTTGGAGGTCCTGCAGCCTGTACCTTGTCTCCTGGACAAGACGCTCATTCCGGGGGGGGCCAGCAGCCCTGCGTGAGGACGCTCGAGCAGCCGAAGGAGAGGCCGACGTGGGGGGATATGAGGCCTCCCACCCGCAGCCATGTGGGGGGCCACCTTGGAAGTGAATCCTCCAGCCGTGTCCGTCCTGCCAAGGCCTGTGGCCAGAGGCGGTCCTGAGGCCACACCCAAACCCCATTCCCTAGAAAGCATGAGAGATAATAAAGGAGTAATTGTGTTCGAGCCACCAAGTTTAGGGGGTCCACTACATAGCATTCGGTGACTGGTCACCACCCCGACTGTCTCCCTTTCTCCAGGTTCCACCGGCACCTGCACGGCTGCCCCTGCATGACACCCCTCCTGTCAGACAGGGAAGAAGTTAGGGACATGTGACCCTCAAGAGTAGAGAGCCTCCTCCCTGGCTGCCTCCCCACCCGGTTCCCAGCCCCAGGCACCAAGTCCCTGCTCGGTCAGGAAAGGTCAACAAGGGGCAAGGAGAGGGATGGGGGAGCGACTCCCGCCAGACGTCCCGGCGTCCACCCACCACCTGGCCCCCTCCTCCTGGGGAGTGGAACGCTGCTGTTGCTGGGCCCGGCCCGCATCACCCAGAAGAAGGGCAGCTCTGAGTCTCCTTTGCAGTTTGAAGGGTCCACAAGACTAAGCTCTGGCCACTTGGCAGCTCACACAAACATTCTTGCGGGGCCCTGTCTGCCTTCTCCCCCCTCCTCTCTGGTCCCTGAAGGTCACAAGATGGGGGCTCCAGGCTGAGGGCGGGCAGAAGGAGGAAGCGCCTGGGCTCCTGGAGTGTGGCTGGCTGCCCGCCCGCCCCGGCGCCCCCGGCTCATCTTGGGCTTGTCCACGCCCTGCAGCCACATGCAGGCCCAGGTCCCGTGTCCCTGAGGCCTGGCGCCCGCAGGCCCACCCCGCAGGAGCACGGTGTGCCGGACCCCCAGGTGCAGTTCTCAGAAGGCAGGCGTCCTAAATTAAGACAGTGGTGGGTTATTTCCACACACAAGACCTCATTTTGACCCAAATTCTGATGGGCCCCATAAGTTCCGGCGGATTTCACTGCCAGGATTCTTTGTGAGTAAGAGGGTATTGTAGAAGACATACATTTGGTGCATTCATATGTACAAACACGGCAGATTCATCACCTGGGGAGGACCTGGGCTCCATGATGCCTCCACATCCTGCTTTTGAGCACCTTGTTCCACAGCGTGACACGTCGTAGCCAGACTGTCGGCCTGTCCGGCTCAGATTGCATCAGCAGATTTCTGGTTTCTAAGCAACCACTTCTACGGAAATCTTAAATCTTTTCTCAGACTCAGGACAGCCATTCACTGAATGAGGTGCTCATGCTTTGAAGGGAAGAAGCCCGCCTGAGCTGGACTCGGAGGACGTCTTGGTGGGGTGTAGACTGTGTCTCTGAAAGCAAGCTCTTACAGCGGTGCCCTCCGCTGCCGCCAGCTTCACACGACCCACCCGACGTCCCTAAGAACAGAGTTGGGGAGTGAGGTGCAAAATTCTGTCTCACAACACTTTTATTTAGAGCTGGTGAGAGTCTGGCGGAGACCATTCACGGGGCTTCACGTGGGAACTCAATGGTTCGGGGCTTCTAGAATGGCTGGGGGAACTAGCTAGCACACGGAGGAGTTCTGGGTGGTTAACAAAACCACACTCTCCATCCTGGCCCTGGGGGATCTTCCCCGAATAGAGCTAGAATTCCACTTCCACCCACTGATGGAGGACGAGCCCCTGGGGCAGGGAAAGCCTGTATTTCTTCTGGATCCTAGTCTCCTCTCCCTCCGCGGGGCCCAGCTGTGAGCAGCAGGATGGGGGTGGGCATCTGAGGAGCCTGCCCGAGTTGTGGGGGGAAGTATTGCTCCAGGAGGCAGGACCACCACTTGCTTTCCCATCCCACGGGCGGACCCCTGCCGCGGGGTGGGGGTGGGGTGGGAGTGGAGGCAGGAGGAGGAGCACTTTGAGGGGCTGGGGTGCCTCTGGAGTTTTACCGAGTTCACTCACTGGCCGCAGGCTGTCTGGGAGCCCGTGCCGAGGCCAAGGCAGTGAGCAGTGGATGGGGTCTCCGGCTCTGGGGTAACAGCCTCATGTGTAATTCACCAGGCTTCAGAAACAGGAGCGCACACAGCTGTGGGTGCTTCGGCCCAAGCCCGGCAAGTGCGCCTTCAGTGACTCATCACTGGGCTCAGGGAACTTGCCAACCGCTTCAAAGTTCTGTTTTTCTAAAGAATCAGTTACAGAAGAGTTCCAGGGCGGAGTTCCTCTGCGTGGAGAAGTAAGATTATCCCTCTACCCCAGGGTGGGGTTGTGGGGAGCTCAGAGGGGGCCAGTGGGCTGGAATGCGGAGGGAGGGGGACGGATGCGGCCTGCAGGAGGGGAGGCAGCTGGTGGAGGCGAGTGGGCAGCGCGGCAGGGGAGCACTGGCCCCCGCGCCCTGGCTGTGGGACCCAGGCCCTTGCTAGTCTTTCTGAACTTCCATCGCATCATTTGCAAACTGAGCCCCGCAGGTCTCCTGGGCGCGGGGGCTGCCGTAACAAAGCGCAGCAGACTGGGCCCCTTAAGCACAGAAATGTCCGCCCTCGCAGTTCTAAACGCCAGAAGTCCGGGATCGAGGTGTCAGCAGGGTGGGACTCCCTCTGAAGGTCTCCTCCCAACGCCTGGTGGTCCCTTGGTTTGGGGCAGCTAAACCCCGTCCTTGCATGCCTGTCTGTGTCCACGCGTCCCCTTTTTATGAGGACACCCCAGACCCTGTATCAGGACCTACCCTAATGACCTCATCGTCATTTGATCATCTGTGATGATGAGGTAAAGACCTCCAAACCAGGCCCCAGTCAGAAGTGAGGGAGTGAGTTAGGACTGCGGTGGGCGGTGCTGTGACCCAATTCAGCACATAAGAGCAGCGGGTTTCCCACCAGGGAAAAACTGGGGTGTGTGGGAGGGAAAGAAATCACAGGGGCTGGAGGGACAGTCACAAAGACAGAGGAGCACCCCCCAGGACTGCAGGAGCCTGTGGTTCTGTGAGTCTGCCCTGCCCCTCCCACCCTGTCCCCCTCCAGGGGGAGCAGCTCCAGGGGCCAGGGTGGCGAGCAGACAAGAGCTGGGCCTTGCTGTGCCCTCTGTGCTCCTGGGAAGGATGCAGCTGCTGCCCCTGCCCCCCGACTCTGCGGGGCTCCGCCCCTCCTGACCGTCCGCCTGGCTACACGCTGGACCCCCAGGGTCAGCCCCAGGCATCTGCAGCACTTGACCCCTGGGCTTATTAACCACACCCCACGGGAGCAATCTGGCTACAGAGAGAAAACAAAAATAATGTCCCCCATTTGGGGTTGTGAGTGGGTGTTTTTTTAAAGTATAGTTGATTTACAATGTTGTGTTAGTTTCTGGTGTACAGCACAGTGATTCAGTTATGCATCTGTATTTTTTCTTTTCCATTATCAGTTATTGCGCACTGTTGAATAATTCCCAGTGCCATACAGTAGGTCCTTGTTGTTCATCTACTTTGTATATAGTAGTTTGTATCTGCTAATCCCAGAAGCCCAATTTATCCCTCCCTGTTCCCCTTTCCCCTTTGGTAACCAGAGTTTGTTTTCTTTGTAAGTATGTCTCTGTTTTACAGATAAATACGTTTGTGTGTCGGTATGTTTTAGACAAAATGTGTTGTAAACTGTAAACTTCTACATTGGATCATGGGGTCCAAAGTTGTGGAGTGAGGAACCCCCGCTCAAGAGCTGGGAACGGGGCCAAAGCAGACTCAGAGCAAGGGAGATGGGGTTGGCAGGTGGAGTGCAGTGGCTCGGGCACGTCCCGGGTCAGAAGCTGTGCCTCCCTCACTGGGACCACCTGCCCACCCACAGCCCACCATGGCACCCGGCGACCATGTCCCTCAGGTCCCAGAAGATCCCAGCTTTCCCCTCTGGGGAAATTCTGCCCTGTTCTGTCCCTGGTCCCGTTCAGGCCATGACCCTGGCTCTCCAAAGTGGCCACCGGCTGATCTGATTTATTTTTGTGCACATGCTCAGGGCCTGAGAGCAGCTGCTGAGCATGCCCACTTTGCATTCCAGCTGTGGAAGGAAGGACAATTCAAAGCGAACAGGTCTATGAAGTTAACGTCCTGTGTCGACTTGCCTGGGCCATAGTCCCCAGATAGTTAGTCAAACACTGTCCTAGATGTTCTGTGAAGGTGTATTTTAGATGAGCTTAAACTTAAACCAGTGGACTTTGAGTAAAACGGATTGCCCTCCAAATGTGGGTGGGCCTCGCCCAATCAGTTGAAGGTCTTAAGAGCAAAGGGCTGTAGTCCCCTGAGGAAGGGTGGTTCTGTCAGAAAACGGCCATCAGTCGCGGGCAGCAGCAGCAGCTTTTCCCTGGATTTCCAGCCCTGCTGACTTCAGAATCCTCAGCCCCATGATCCCATGACCTAATCCTTAAACTCTCTCTTGAGGGCACGGTTCCCTAACACAGGTACAACTGATATTTGGGGGCTGGGTAATACCTCATTGCTGGGCTGTCCCGTGCTCTGTGGGGAGTCAGGACATGTGCAGAAGCGAGGGCAGGGGCGTCGCCTCTACACCCTCACAGCTAGAGATTTGGATGTGGGTTTTCTGTATGGCCACCATCAGAAAAGGCCTGTTGCAGCCGGATGGAGACAGCCCCCAAAGGTGGGAAATGAGAGGCCACCCTCGGCGGAGATGGAGTGAGCGGAGTCCAACTCCTGCCCCCAGGAAGCCCAGTGCGGGAGCAGATGGACAAAAAACAAGGTACATTTGTTTCATTAGAAGACAAGAGGCCCAGAGGGAGAGCAGAATGGGAGAAGTGGGTGGGCACGCCGAAGGGGGGGGGGCATTTTAACAGACGGGTCCAGGAAAGCCCCGTTGTGGGCCACCATTTCCACAGAGGCCTGGAGGAGGGGAGGGACAGGGTGCTCAGGGCAGGACCCCAGGTTCAGGGGCCAGGGGCCACATGAGTGAAACTGGAAGCAGATTCCCCAGCTCTCTGGTGACTGCAGCCTGGCAGGGCTTGACTGCAAATTCACAAGGTTCCCCAGCCAGAGCCAGCCAGCTAAGTGGCAGCCGGTTACCTGAGCCTCGGAAACCAGGTAACTGTTGGAGGTTTTAAGCTGCTAAATGCTGAGGTTACTGGCTGCACAGCAGTGTTACGTACCACAGCCGCAGACACTAGCCGTCTGAGCCCAGACTCACAAGGAAGCCACTGAACGGCCCCCGCTGGTCCTCAGACACGTGGCCTCCGGCTAAGCGCGAACTTCTCCAGCCCAGAGAGCCACGCCCAGAAGCAGGAACGCTGCACGCCTTTGGGAGGCAGGGACTAACCAAGAGGGGATGACGACGGGGCCGTGGGCGGGAGCTCCTGGAGTCCTGCACGGCCTGCAGTAGTCAGTAAACTGAGGCACAGGATTCTTTTTAAACCAAAGAGCTGGAAGGATGCCTGACAATTTGCATTTCAACTTTCTTAAACTACAACCTGAAAAATCTTTGGGAAAACAGGTTTCCAGGCACTGGAAGTGAACCTGCTTCAGTCCGTGGGAACGTGACTTGTGGGCCAAAGCGCCCCAGGGCAGCGGGTGGCCGTGAGGGGCCAGGGTGAGGCCCTCCTGCGCCTGCGCCGTTCGCTCCCGATGCGCCCAGGGCGGCGCAGCACGCGCTCCTGGCGGGGTGGGCGGGCCCTGGCGGAGGCGAAGCGCGGAACCCCGGGGGACGGGCGGGGCTCCGCCAGCCCCGTCGGAGCCCCCGGGAGCCGCGGGCCGCGCTCACGGTGAGGCTGCGCCCGGGCGCTTCCAGACGCCGGAACAGAAGCAGCGCGCGGCCGCAGGTGGCGCAGGGACCTCGGTGTCTCCAGGGCTGCACGCTCGGGCGGCCAGCAGGGGGCGCGCAGGACACGCGGAGCCCGCGTCCGGGAGGAGAGGAGGCCTGGCGCGGGGCGGCTGGGAGCCAGGAGCTGCGGGGCTCAGCCCCGGGACGGGATGGCGGAGCGACCGAGCTGGGTGAGGACGCGGGCCTGGATCAGAGCTGCGGCCGGCCGACGCGCTAGCGAAGGGAGCCAGGGGCGCGGGGGCCTGGCAGGAAGCGCAGGGCACTTCGCTGCCACCCGAGGGCTGCACCCGCCCAGCTTTACGGCTCTGTCCGTCTCGTGCCCCCTCCTCGTGCTCTGGAGCTGAAGCTGCAACCGGAAGCATACCAAAGACAAGGAGCCCCCACTGCAAGGAGCCCCCACCCAGGTCCTGGGTGAGCTGCTCAGGGACCCGGCACGCGCTGGTCAGCCCTTGTTGAGTCCCTATCATAGGCCGGCTTGGGGTGAGGAAGCAGCTGGGGACTAAGGAAAACCCTGGATCACATCAGGGCACATGTCACGATTCCATTTCCCGACCCGCTGGTGAGCCCCTAAGGCCCCAGAGAACCCCTGGGGTACCAGCGGCAGGCCCCGGCCTTGTGTGGAGAGTGATGCCCAGAACACCTGATGACCACACACCCTCCAGCGGAACCCCCGGAAGCTCAGACAGCTGAGGACTGTGAGGCTGTGGGTACTTAGTCAAATCCACGTCATCTGCCTTCACTTCTCAAGATCGTTTTAAGACTCGCACATCCTTCACGCAGCACGTGGCCTAAACAAGATGTTTTCTGGAGTTTTCTAGGAACTTGAAGTCAGCTGCATCTGGTTCCAGCTGAGCTGGTTGAGACTGGATGGGACCACCGATCTTCCAACTGGGCCTGCGCGAGCATCAGCAGGGCCCTTGTGACCGTGGGGAGGCTCGCAGCCCAGTTACGCCTGCGCAGAACAGCGGTTCGGCACCTGTTTCCCATAACCTTTCCTCGCGCTTCGCACGCCGGTCCGCCCCAGCCTGCCCTCCTCCTTGTTGTCTATCTGACACAAACCCCAGCCCCTTGCCCTCCCGGAGGCAGATCTGAGATTCTTCCCCCGTCTTCCTGCTTGGCCGCCTTGTAACAGACGCCCGCGTCTGGGCGCTCGGCTGGCTGTGCTCCAGGCAGAGGGAACCTGCTGGGTAGCAAGCTCCGCACCTCCGCCAGGACGCCGCAGCCCAGGCCCGCGGACGCCCGGCTACGTCCACCGCTTTGCCGTTTTGGAGACATCAGGTAATGTCGGCTTCAGGCAGACTGTCCTTCTTTGGGGTGTCTCTGTGAGTAAAACGTGCATGGCCCGAGTCCTGGGCGCTCCGTCGGGCCCCCACGGCCCTTGGCGGCGGCTGTACCCTCGCCCGGCCTCACTGGTTTCCAGCCGTTCATTGAAGCTGAGAGTCTGTCATCCTGCGGTGTGTCTGGTTCTTTCTGGAATAAGCAGTGTCCGTACAGGGGCTTCTCCTGGGGCCAGGGGTCGGAGGGAGTGCAGGGGGTCGGGGAGGAGAAGAGGGGATTGGGGAGGAGGGGGGAGGGGGGCAAGGGGGGAGGGGGTCTAATGAGGGCTGATAACTGAGCAGCTGATGAGCAACTATGAGTTCGGCTGTAGGTGCTGAAACACGGTGAGTGACAGTCTGTGGGTTAGCGGGTAAGCCCTCTCTTCTCTGCATTTTTTAAAGATGTTTTCCCGCAGGGGCTGCTTTTGTTGCCTGTGATTCACTGGTCCCAAAGCAGCAGTGTTGCTGGTTTTCCTGAGCTGTGAAAGCAGGAGTTTGGGGGCCCTATGAGGCATTGCAGTCTAGCTGTGAATTGCGCTCTGGTAACCAGTTCTTAGGCTCTGATACGATTGTGTCCAAACACAGAAGGTAACTTTGTTCCGTATTATACACAGGCAGGTTTTTAAAAGTTCAAACCTTTCTCTGGGTGAAATAGATGCGTGTGCAAAGGCGGCAGCATGGTGTACTGTCTGCCAGCCCTTCTCTGGATAACCTTCCATGTGCAAAGACATTTTCCTAAGGGAGAGGAGCATGACTGCCCGCAGCCCAAGCCTGGGGTCATCTCCTTTCTGTGTCTGATGGCACCAGGTGATAATGATGACAACAGTCATACCTAATCTCTGTATTAGAAAAAAAACATGCAAATAGGAGTAAGTTGGAAGAAAAAACAACTACTTTACATGAATATGCAAAACAAAGTTTCATGATAAATCCCAACTGAAAATTATCAGGGCAGCTGAGAGTGCTGAAATAGTCCAGGGGAGATGCCCCGTGCCCCGTTCACGTTTCACCTCCGCAGTGTCGGTGCCGCACTGAAGCCCTATCCGGGAAAAACAAGAGAGCCGCTCAGGACAGTCAGCAGAGGGGAGCGCACAGACGGCGCTTGAACACGTTAGCGGCTGCACGTCTGTCAGTACAAGCCGCCGGCATCTCGGCCCGCTGGCAGCGTGTCCCTCTGGCGGCTGTGGTGGGCGGCCCGGTCGGGGTCATGGTTAATCTGAGGTGCAGCTGACGCTGGAGTTTAGGTCCCAAATCCTGGAAGGTCAGGCCATGACCCTGGGCACACCTGTGCTCCCCTGACCTGAGGATGAGGTGCCTGTTTTGTTGTGGTTCTTAAGGTGGATCTGGGAGTCTGGTAAAGACCCCACAAAACGTCAAAGGGGACTGACACTGAGAACTTGTGAAAACCCCACCTGGTCCGCAGATCCCCCCAGCCAGGCAGCCATCAGCCGCGCAGTGGGCGGGGGTCAGAGGTCAGGGTGCTCCTCTTTCCCACTCAGCGGCCAAGGCCGACCCTGTGGAGAGGGGGCAGGAGGCTCTGTGTTGCTGGGTGTTCCCGGGAGACCTGCACCTCCATCCAGGTGAACACCCCGCTGTCATGCAGCACTGTCGTCGCTGTGTAAACGGCTGTGCTGCTGTCACTGAAACCCGCCGATGCAGTGTGACCCCCAGGGTCTCATCGTCTGCCCTCCGGTAGCTTCCGCATGTCCCTGAGGAGAACGGCATGTCCCTCTTGGTCCAGGACGGGAAAGTGGAGCCATGTGATCTTTGCGTGAGGACAGGAGGGAGTCCGGGAGCTGGCGGGATGGTTTCGGGTGGGTGGCAGCCCCTAGGTGCCCACCATATGTCCTGCGGGAATCCACGAGGTCGGTGCCACCCTCGGGGAGGGGTGGTGATGGGTGCTGCGCCGCCAGGCTCGTCGGGCCCGAGGCCATCGCCGACACGTGGCGGGGTGTGCAGCAGCTCGCGCTCGCCTCCGGCCTCCGGCTGCACATCCAGCCGCTCGTCCAGCTGAGCCTCCCCGCAGGGCAGTGTTTGCCGTGCTTTCGCCTCGTGGAGAAAGTGCCACCTCACCTTTCCTTCCTGCACCGCAGAACCCGCTCCGGAGGCTCCGGCTCGTCCCCTCCGCTCTTCCTGGGGCCAGCGGGCCAGTTCCAAACCTCTGGTGCTCCCTCGGAGAGCAAGACGCCCAGCGCGACCCTGGCAGTTACACTCGGGGCTGCGCGAGCCGCGCGCCTCGCCCCTAAGTGCGCCTGTCAGGTGGCGGGGTTCTGGCCCTCCCCTTGGGCGTCTCGGCCTCCCGCACGCCCCCGCTCCCTCCCCGGCGGCGCCGCCTTCCCTCAGCCGGCGACTTGGAGGAGCCGCGGAGGCGGCGGCCACCCGGCCCCCTTCCCTTCCGGCAGCAGGGCCCCAGCGCATCCCCCGCGGCGCCCCAGGCGCCTGAGCCCCGGGCCCCGCGCCGCTGCGCGCACAGGGCCGCCCGGGTTTGCCCGCTGGGGTCTGGGTTCTCGGGGCCTTTTTTACGGAGCCGCAGTCGGAGGTCCTGTCTTTCCCGAAGCGCTTCTCCACCCATTGTTGTCTGTCTGTCACACAATAAATGTGGGCTCTTTCTGGCTCAAAACCCTTTTCAGATGTGATGTAAGCCACAGGAAAATGTGTACACACACGTGCGTGGACACGCTCTGATACGTTTTTTAGAATTTAATTCTACAAGTGAATCTGAGGCTTTGAACCCTTGGTTTTAAGAGAGTTCGGTGACAGCTTTAAAGACAGAAGGTTGATTAATCAATTAAAAAAAAAAAGGTTGAGCTCAGCTTGCTCCCCGCCCCTTAACTGCTCACTGGCTTAACTGTGTTATCCATCTCCTTTTCTTGTTTATTTTTTTAAAATTGTGAAATACACATAAAACTTTCTAGAACAGCCATTCTAAAAAACTGATTCAGTGTTTTTATATATTGTTAGACAGTCATCACGGTAAGTCTAGTTAACATCGATCACCATACGTAGTTACCCGAGATACCTTTTTTTGTATATATATTTTTTTCTTGAAGTACAGTCAGTTTACAATGTTGTGTCAGTTTCTGGTGGACAGCATAATGTTTCAGTCATACATCAACATACATATATTCGTTTTCATATCCTTGTTCATTATAGGTCACTACAAGATACTGAATAGAGTTCCCTGTGCTATACAGTAGGACCTTGCTGTTTATCTATTTTATATACAGTAGTTAGTATCTGCATGTCTCAAACTCCCAATTTATCCCTCCCCATCCCCTTCCCCCATGGTAACCATAAGTTTGTTTTCTGTCTCTGAGTCTTTCTGTTTTGTGAATTTTTTTTTTAAGATTCCACATATAAGTGATATCATATGGTATTTTTTTCTCTTTCTGGCTTACTTCACTTAGAATGACAATCTCCAGGTTCACCCATGTTCCTGCAAATGGCATTATTTTATTCTTTTTTATGACTGAGTAGTATTCCACTGTATAAATATACCACAACTACTTTATCCAGTCATCTTTTGGTGGACATTTAGGTTGCTTCCATGTCTTGGCTATCGTAAATAGTGCTGCTATAAACATTGGGGTGCATATATCTTTTTGAGTTAAGGTTCCCTCCAGATATATGCCCAGGAGTGAGATTGCTGGATAATATGGCAAGTCTATTTTTAGTCTTTTGAGGAATCTCCATACTGTTTTCCATAATGGCTGCACCAAACCACATCTCACCAGCAGTCTAGGAGGGTTCCCTTTTCTCCACACCCTCTCCAGCATTTATCGTTTGTGGACTTTTGAACGATGGCCATTCTTACTGGTGTGAGGTGGTACCTCATTGTGGTTTTGACTTGCATTTCTCTAATAATTAGTGATATTGAGCATTTTTTTTCATGTGCTTATTGGCCATTTGTATGTCTTCATTGGAGAATTGCTTATTTAGATCTGCCCATTTTTGAATTGGGTTTTTTTTTATTATTAATTTGTATGAGCTGTTTATATATTCTGGAAATTAAACCCTTGTCAGTCTCCTCTTTTGCAAATATTTTCTTCCATTCCATAGGTGGTCTTTTTGTTTTACTTATGGTTTCCTTTTCTGTGCAAAAGCTTGTAAGTTTAATTAGGTCCAATTTGTTAATTTCTGCTCTTATTTCTATTGCTCAGGTAGACTGTCCTAGGAGAACATTGCTGAGATTTATGTTGGATAATGTGTTCTTATGTTTTCTTCTAAGAGGCTTATAGTATCTTGTCTTATGTTTAAGTCTTTAAGCCATTTTGAGTTTAGTTTTGTGTCTGGTATGAGGGAGTGTTCTAACTTCATTGATTTACATGCAGCTGTTCAGTTTTCCAAGCCCCATTTGCTGAAGAGACTGTCTTTACTCCATTGTATGTTCTTACATCCTTTGTCAAAGATTAATTGACCAAAAGTTTGTAGGTTTATTTCTGGGCTCTCTATTCTGTTCCATTGATCCATATGTCTTTGTATCAATATCATGCTGTTTTGATTACTGTAGCTCTGTAGTATTGTGTGAAGACTGAGAGGGTTATTCCTCCAGCTTCATTCTTTTTCTTCAGTGATGCTTTGGCAAGTCTGGGTATTTTGTGACTCCATGTAAATTTTAGGATTATTTATTCTAGTTCTGTGAAAAATATCCCGGGTAGTTTGATAGGGATTGCATTAAGTCTGTAGAATGCTTTGGGTGGTGTGGCCATTTTAATAATATAAATTCTTCCAATCCAAGAGCATGGGATATCTTTACATTTCTTTAAGTCATCTTTAATTTCCTTAGTGTTTTATAGTTCTCTGTGTATGTCTCACATCCTTGATCAGGTTTATTCCTAAGTATTCTTTCTTTGATGTGATTTTTAAAGGGCTTTTTTATTTTTTCTTTCCTTCTCTGATATTTCATTGTTAGTGTAAAGAAAGGCCACTGATTTCTGTATGTTGATCTTGTATCCTGCTACTGTGCTGAATTCTTTTATCAGCTCTAATAGCTTTTCTGTGGAGCCTTTAGGGTTTTCTGTATATAGTATCATGTCATCCACATATAGTGACAATTCTACCTCTTCTCTTCCAATTTGGATCTCTTTCATTTCTTTTTCTTGTCTAACTGCTATGGCTAGGACTTCCAAGACTATGCTGAACAGAAGTGGTGAGAGTGGGCATCCTTGTCTTATTCCAGATTTTAGAGGGAAGGTTTTCAGCTTTTCACTGCTGAGTACTATGCTGGCTGTAGGTTTGTCATATATAGCTTTTATTATGTTGAGATATGTTCCCTCTATACCCACTTTGGTGAGAATTTTTGTCATAAATGGGTGATGAATTTTATCAGATGCTTTTTCTGCATCTGTTGAGATGATCATGTGGTTTTTGTCCTTTCTCTTGTTGATGTGATGTATTACGTTGATTGATTTGCGTATATTAAACCACCCTTGTGTTCCTGGGATGAACCCCACTTGGTCATGATGTATAATCTTTTTTATGTGCTGTTGGATTCTATTTGCTAATATTTTGGTGAGGATTTTTGCATCTATGTTCATCAGTGATATTGGCCTGTAATTCTCTTTTTTGGTGGTGTCTTTGGCTTTGGTATCAGGGTGATGATGGCTTCATAGAATGAGTTTGTGAGCATTCCCTCCTCTTCAGTCATTTGGAAGAGTTTGAGAAGGATGATCTGAGCCCGGCTTCGTAGGTTTGACAGAGTTCCCCCAGGGCGGCCTTCTGGCCCTGGACTGTTGTTTGCAGGGAGGTTTTTTGTTGCCGGTTATGTTTCACTTCTCGTGATGGGTCTATTCAGTGGTCTGTTTCTTCTTGATTCAGTTTTGGTGGACTGTATGTTTCTAGAAACTTGTCCATTTCTTCTAAGTTGTCCAATTTATTGCCATAAAGTTGTTCATGGTATTCTCTTATATTTTGCATTTCTGTGGTGGTGGTTATAATCCCTCCGTTTTCCTTTCTTATCTTGTTTGTGTCCTCTCTCTTTGCTTCTTGGTGAGCCTGGCCAGAGGTTTGTGAATTTTATTCACTCTTTCAAAAAAACCAGCTCTTGGTTTGATTGGGTTTTTTTCCTATTGTTTTTTAATCTCTATTTTATTTATTTCCTCTCTGATCTTTATTATTTCTTTCCTTCTGCTGACTTCAGGTTTCGTTTGTTCTTTTTCTGATTCTTTTAGGTAGCAGGTTAGATTGTTTGAGATTGTTTTTGTCTTTTGAGGAAGACCTGTATCACTGTGAACTTCCCTCTTAGGACTGCTTTTGCTGCATCCCATAGATTTTGTGTAGCTGTGTTTTCATTGTCATTTGTCTTAAGGTATTTTTAATTTCTTCTTTGATTTCATCATTGACCCACTGGTTTTTAGTAGCATGTTGTTTAGTCTCCATGCTGTCGTGTTTTCCTCATTTGTTTTTCTATGGTTCATTTCTAGTTTCATGCCATTGTGATCAGAGAATATACATAAAGTGATTTCTATCTTCTTAAATTTGTTGAGACTTATTTTGTGCCTGAATATGTGGTCTATCCTAGAGAATGTTCCATAAGCACTTGAAAAGAATGTATATTCTGTTTTGGGGAGATGTAATGTCCTGAAAATATCGACCAAGTCCAACTGTTCTATTGTGTCATTTAATATCTCCTCATTATTATCATTGACTTACAGACTTTCTGTCTGGAAGACCTGTCCAGTGATGTGCGTGGATGTTAAAGTCTCCTACTATTACTGTCAATTTCTCCTATTACGTCTGTTAGTATTTGTTTTATCTATTGATGTGCACCTGTATTGGATGCCTGTATGTTAAGGAGTGTAATATCCTCATCTTGTATTGCTCCTTAGATCATTATACAGTGTCCTTCTTTATCTTTCTTTACGGCCTTTGTTTTAAAGTCCGTTTTGTCTGATGTGAGTATTGCTACTCCTGCTTTATGGTCATTTCCACTTGCATGAAATATCTTTTCCATCCTGTCACTTTCAATCTGTGTGTGTCCTTCCCTCTAAAGTGGGACTCTTGTAAGCAGCTTATTGTAGGCTTTTGTTTTATTATCAATCTGCCACTCTGTCCTTTGACTGGAACATTTAATCCACTGACTAAATAATTAATCTATAGTAATTAATAACTAATTTATAGTAGTTATTGATAGATGTGTGTTTAGTGCCATTTTGAACTTTGCTTTCCAGTTGATTTGGTATTTCCTGTTTGTTCCTTTCTTTTCCTTTTTGTTTTTCTTTTTGTGGTTTGATAATTTTCTTTTGTATTAGCTTGGTTTCTTTTTGGTTTTTGTGACCTTATTACATGCTTTGGATTTGTGGTTACTCTATTTTTCAAGTGTGTTAACCCCTTACTATATGTTTGCTTTAGATTGGTAATCCTGTAGGCTCAAGCACATCCTAAAGAGAATGAAGAAAAAAACAAAGAAAAAAAAAAAGAGGAAAGAAAATCTGTATTTTCTTGCTCCCCTCTCCCACCTTTTATGATTTTGATATCCCCTTCCTTTTTTTTTTTGTTTGTTTTTACATCTTTATGTTTATTCTCTTGCAACTCATTGTAGTTATCACGTTTCCAGTTGTGGTTTTCTTCTTTCTATAGCTTCCTGCTTCTTTGTTATTTAGAGTAGACCTTTCAATATTTCTTTTAGAATAGGTTTAGTATTGCTGAATTCTTTTAGTTTTTGCTTGTCTGTGGAATTCTTTCTCTCCCCTTCTATTCTAAAGGATAGCCTTGCTGGATAAAGTATTCCAGGTTGCAGCTTTTTCTCATTCGGGACTTTGAATATATCTTGCCAGTCCTTTCTGGCCAGCAGTGTTGGTGTAGATAAATCAGCTGAAAGCCTTACAAAGTTTCCCTTGAAACTAACTCTTTATTTTTCTCTTGCTGCCTTTAGAATCCGTTATCTTTCACCGTGGCCGTCTTAGTTATAATGTGTCCTGGTGTCGGTCTGCCTGGGTTCTTCTTGCTGGGGACCCTCTGTGCTTCTTGTACTTGGATATCTGTTTCCTTCTTTAGATTTGGAAAGTTTTCAGTCATAATTTCTTCAAATACCTTTTCAACCCCCTTTTCTCTTTCCTCTTCTGGGGCCCCTATTAAGTGTAGGTTGGCATGCTTTGCATTATCCCATAGGTCCCTTATATTGCTTTCACTGGTTTTTACTTGCTTTTCTGTCTGCTGTTCTGATAGGATGACTTCTGTTATCCTGTCTTCTAAGTCACTCATTCGCCCCTCTGTATTGCCTACTCTGCTTTTGACTGCCTGTAACTCGGCTCTTGTCTCAGCCATTGAGTCCCCTTTTTATAGTATTCTGCATCTCTATTCATAGTCTCTTTTATTTCCTTCAGTGCTTTTATCACCCCCTTTTTGAAGTCATGATCTAGTAGACTGTCCAGGTCTGTCTCATTGTTCGTTCTCTCAGGGGACTTCTCTTGTTCTTTTAGTTGGGAGTGGTTCCTCTGCTGCTTCATTTTACTTGCATTTCTCTGGCTCCATGGATCTTGGAGCATCAGTTGTCTGCTGTGGCCTTGGAGGGCTGCTTTATTTTGCGTGTCTTTATGTACAGTGGGAGCGCTCCTGTGCAGACCGTGCGTCTAGCAGTTCGGTTGTGGGGCTGTTCTTAGTGTGCGTGGTCAGCACGTCTCCCTTCTGCGCTGGCTGTTGCCCCTTTGATGGGGCTGTGCTTGGTGCTGTGTGATCGGAGCCTGCCCTGAGTGGTGGTGTTGAGCGGGACCTCCTTTTTTGTTCTGTGGTTGTCACAGCCTTGCCAGGGGCCAGGTCTGCTCCCCTGTTGCTGGAACAGAGGCTTCTTGACCCGTTTCTGAGCTGCAGTGTGCGGTAGGTGGGGCTGGAGCACTTCAGCTGGGGAGAAGAGCCGCTGAGTGTTCCTCTGTAGGAGATGCCCCCTGGGCAGTGCCTCTGTGGTGATGTCTGTCACTTGTTGTGCGGGCTTGCAAAGTACTCTATTGACACTGCCTTTGTCCCTGCCTCAGCTGCAGGAAAGTCGGCCACCTGCTCTGGTGTCTCCCAGGTTCCGGGCCCCAGGAACCAACAGTGCAGATCCGCCAACGTCGGGTGCCAGGACCCGCCAGAGCGAGTGTGACTCCGCGGTGCCCCCCGGGGCAGCGCAGCCCCCGGCCCCGCCTCTGCATGCGGCAGGGTGTGCCGGCCTGGGGCAGACACCCACACTCCCCCCGCTGGGAGTCAACTCTGCTCGGAGGCCCGGGGCCACAAAGAGGCCAGAGAGAGTAAACCCGCCCTCAGGCCTGCCTGCGAGGTTGCGGGGTGTGGGTTCAGCCGCCAGCCCCGCTCTGCGCAGCAGTGATGGCTGTGACCCGGCCCCCCCAACTTCTGTGAACACACCAAGGACGGAGCCAAGCAGACAAAGTGGTGTGGCGCAGCTGCGCTGCACACCCCCCCACACCAGCAGTGGTGCTTTTTTATGGGGGTCCCAGGCTGCTCTGCCCCGCACACGCCCTCCATTCCCCTGCGGCTGCCCCTGTGCCGTGGGCCGTGGCCCCTCCCCAGGCTGGCCTCCAGCAGCCAGTCCCGCTTGTCCTTGCCGGCTCACATCTAGGGCCGGGATCGCAGGGACCCTCCTGCCAGTTTATCTTGGTTCTGGTTGTCAAGCAGCTGCCACTTTCTCCTCCAAGCCTTGGAAGCTCCACCTCTGTCCCCACTGACCTCCCAGCGAGAGGGCGTGTCCCAGCGTGAGGGTGCCTTTCTTCCTACACCGCTCCCTCCCTGCAGGACCCGTCCTGCACCAAGGTTTTCTTTTTTTTTTCCCCCTCTTACCATTTTGTGAGGACTCCTCCTGTATTTCGAAGCAAGAGACACTGCCAGAGTTCAGTAGGCACTCTGTGCGATTCAGCGGGTTTGCAGATTTAGTTCTTGGTGTATTTGTGGGAGAGGGCGAGCTGTGAGTCTCTCTACTCCGCCCTCTTGGCACCTCTCCTCCAAAATAGTCATTTTTAAGTGTACAATTAACTGGCATTAGGGACATTCACGTTGTTGTGTGGCCATCACCACCACCCATCTCCAGAACTTTCCATCATCCCAAACTGAAACTCGTCCCATGAAACACTGACTCTCCACTGTCCTCCCCCACCACCTGCTGTCTCTGAATTTGACCACTAGAGGGACCTCGTGTAAGTAGAATCATACGGCATTTGCCCTTCTGTGTCTGGCTTATTTCACTTAGCGTTATGTCCTCAAGTTTCATCCGTGTTGTGGCGTGTGTCAGAATCTCCTTCCTTCCACAGACTGAGTAGCACTCCGGCGTATGTAGGAGCCACACTTCGTTTATCCGTTCATCAGTTGGCGTACACTTAGTTTGCTTCCAACTTTTGGTCGTTGTGAATAATGCTACTGTGGATGCAGGTGTGTAAGTGTCTCACAGAGACCTTGCTTTCAGTCCTTTTGGGTACATCCCCAGAGGCAGAGTTGCTGCATCATGCAGTAATTATATTTAAACAGTTTGAGGAATGGCCACATCGTTTTCCACGTGGCTGCACCATTTTGCATCCCGACCGGCGTGCATACGGCTTCCACCTCCCCACCTCCCCACCAGCACTTACTGTGCCGTTTGTTTTGTTTTCGGAGAGCAGCCTTCCCGCCGAGCGTGAGGTGGGGCCGTGTGCTGCTCGTGCGCCTCCCGACAGGGAGGGAGGCCGAGCGTCTTCACATGCTGGTTGGCCATTCACACGTCTTCTTTGGAGAAATGTCTAGTCAGGTCCTTAACTCATTTTAAAATGAGGTGGCTTTTTGGGTGAAACATGGTCGTTCTTTTTATGCCTCGGGTATTAGCCCCTTGTCAGACGCATGGCTGGCAGCTCTCTCACCCGTTCTGTGTGTTGCATTTCACTCTGCTGTGTCCTTTGTTTGGTGCACTAAAGTTTGTACTTTCTATGTGGTCCAACGGATCAGTCTTCTCTTTTGCTGCTGGTACTTTGTCACAGCAGTGCAGAGAGACGGCTGGGAGTCACCCCGTGCCTCTGAGGCATCACCGTGTGGGAGGGCGAAGGCTGCGCGGACGAAGAAGCGCCCGAGAAAGCCCGGAAGAGTCGGGAGGAGCTCTGCCCGTCGTAGTGAGCAGGGAAGCTGGCCAGGCCGGCATGGGTGTTAGCTCGTGTGAGGAGCAGCAAGTGAACCTGTGTGGCTGATGGGGTGAGCGGGTCATGGGAGATTAAGACAGATTCGAAACGTCACAGTTCGATGTTTCTTTTTAGCCGGGATGTGACAGCCCGGATTCTATTTCAGAAAAAAACTGCTCTTGCCAAAGGATGGCGGACAACTGGGCAGGAAGGAGGCTGAGGCAGGAGGCAACTAGGAGCCCGCTGAGATTCCTGAGGGGGACGGACATGAGCATGGTGGTGACGGGTTGGGGCGATGTGAGTGCTTCTGTGTCAAGGGAGCACAGGCGGGAGGCACCGGGAGGGACGATGACACGGTGACACACTCTGAGCTGCAGCAACCGAGATGCTGGTGGTGGCCCAGCATGGTGGGGACATGCGGGTAAGTGCAGGGCAGGGGATGCACCCCGCCCGGGAGCACTGAGCCCCTGGAAGGGGTGCTGGCGGCAGGACCCCCAGACCTGGGCCTGGATCCGCGCTTAGCTCCGATGCAACGCAGCGAGTGATCCGGGGGACCACAGAGCACTTGGGTTTGGAGCCATCTCATTGGGTGCAGCCGGGTGAGACGGGTGCAGCCGTCTCATTGGCCTCGCTCTTTCCAAGCACCAGTACTTAGATGGCGCCATGCGGCTGCGACTACAGAGCTTTTCTTGAATTACCAGGTACCTGCAGGATTAAGGTGGGTTCAGTATTGCTGGTGAGGCTGTCAGCCTGCAGGGCGAGGACGCTGACTCCTCCCACGCCGCCTCTCACTGCCGTGCCCTCCAGGGAGCGCACCTCCCGCGATCTTCCCGAGGAGGCAGACGTGAGTGATTCTTCCTGGACTTGCTTGGGTGGAGCAGGTGCTGCCTGCATGGCACCCATGCTTCTTCTGTCCTCATTTGGAAAGTCCAACAGGATGCTGAGGGCAGCTTCCGCCCCCCAAACACAACCAGCCCCCCGCGGGTCACTGCGCGCCAGAGATGTGCTGGGGGTGAGCGGGGAATTGACCTGTTCCTCTTATTTATCATTCATTTTAACTTAAAAAGTGACACACTCAGTTGCTGGAGAACACTTAAACTCAGATTAACCTGGGTATGTCAATCTACTTTTTAAACTGTAGGTGGTATGAAATCTTAAGAAAAAAAAAAGGTAAAACTCAGAAAATATTATTTGTAAATAAAACAGTATTTTAGATATATTAAATTTTAGAAACTAAAATCAAAAAGCTTTTTTTTTTTTTACTGTGGCTACTTGAAACTTTAAAATTACTTGTGGTTTGTATTATTTCTATTAACTCTGAGCCAGACAAAAGCAAGATTAAGTAAAAGACTTCCTTTCTTATGAGAAAAATTTTTCTAACTGAATCAACTTTTCTAACCTAATCAGCTTCTCAAAATTGATTTACTTTTTATTTTTAAATGTTTGTATGTAACTTCCTCTGAGCCTCCAAACCAGAGCTTAGCAGCTGTGCCAGCCAGTTGGCTGTCGACAGCTCCTGGAGTCTTTAAGGATTATTTCTTGGCAGCTTTGGAAAAAGCCACAAGTCGAAAGGTTAATCAGATCAGTCATACCTGCATGTTGCTTAAGCACACACCCCGTCTCCACTGAAGACTGAGCCGGTGCACGCAGTCACCCAGAGGGCACTCACTCCACCACCACCTTCACTTTCCTTAGCGGGTGTACAAGTAGGCAGTTTTCTGAACACGGTGCCGTCAAGATTTTGTTCCAACTTATGAAAGTCTTCTGTTTCTGGGATTTTGCAGACTGTAAATTATTCCATAGCAGCAGTAATTCCACTCGTGGTATGTGAGGAGAAAAGGGTGATTCTCCGTTGACCATCTCTGTTTGCTGAGGTACCAAGGTATGAGCGTACGAAGCCCACACGCTGAGATGCCGCTTGTTAACATCGCAGGCAGGCGCCAGCACGTGGGGTGTCTGGAGGACAGTGCTGCTTGGGTGCATTTTGAAGAGCTGGACAGAGGAATGTTTCCAACAGACAGTAAGTGTCACCCAGTCGCGGTGAGGGAGGCTGAAGGCGCGCCTGTGCGGCAACAGGCGGGTCCCCGGAGCTCAGCAAGTTCAGGGCACTCGAGAGGGAACGGGCAGTGCTGTGAAGACAGGAGCCTCACTTTGAAATCGAGTGAGTTTCTTTCCATTTGTAGGAATAACTCCATGTGCTCCTGCATGAGTTGGGACAAACAGCTGAAGTGATGATGTATTGAATGTGTGTGACCAGTGTCAGAGCCTTACAAGAGCACTGAAGTTCCTGTGACGTGGAATTCGCGCCGTTAACATTGTATAACGTGTGCTCCACCTCAACCGTGTTCAAGAGCCACACTGTAGAGACCGTGCAGTTAGAGGGCGCATTGAGAGCAGTCACAGACGTCTCTAGGAGGGCATCTCAGAATCACGAGGAGGCAAACTCCTCGCTTCAGGTTCAGGAACACACCTGATGGGCAGGGACGGGAGGGTGGTGCTGCGCCGGTGACAGCGTCCGTCTTGACACACCAGTAAATGCCAGTGCATTACACCTTCTGTGTTAGGGCTGCTGGTAAGCTGATGGTCTCTTACTATGTTTCTGTTCCTACGGTCCAGCAGGAAGTGTGTCGGAACCAGATTTGGAGTAGGAACAGTGCAGACAGGGTTCCTGCGGAATTAGTGACTCTGACCGGTGGGTGCCTGTGTCGTGGTAATTGCTAGATGTTCTGAATATGCCTCTGCTAAGAGATTTTATTGCCTTGACAGAAAACGGCTGCCTTCCAGAAATATATTGCTTCAGGAGAAAATTTTACTAGAAAATATTTTGCCTTGAAATTACTTAAAATGTGATCCACTTTGATGCAAACGATGAACACAAAAAATGGGTAATAAAGGATCACTCAATTCTACGTAAAGTTCAAAAGTACATTTATTTAAAATGTGGCAAGGTATCAGTATAAAAGAAAAGAGTATAAGAAATAAAAATAAAAGTACAAAACATTTCAGATCTAATATCCATAATTTAGAGTGAGGTCTTTATTTACACCATTTTATTTGTAGCTGAAGTTCCAGTAACAGTGTTGTGAAAACATTTAAAAACCTGGCAAATGAATCATAAAACCTAATGTGGGCCCTTAAAGTCATATAATACAAAACATAATTTATGTTTCCTCAGGATAAAATCGCACACCTTAATAAGATGCAGTATATTATGCTTGTCTTCCTGCTTTAAAACGCTCGGCACGGGGAGAAAGCAGCTGGAAGACAAGGGCGTCTGAGCTCCGGTCAGCAGTGCAGGTGCCTCAGTTAAACTTATACGTGGGCCCGTTGAGGAAAACAGCCTCCAGACAGCAAGAGGGGGACGCCCGGGACCCGCAGGCCTGGTCAGTGAGCGCCCTTCTCTCGGCCGCTTCAGCCGGGCGGTCGGGCTGCTCGCCCAGCCCCAGGGCGGCGAGGCCCAGGCGCGGGCTCGCCCAGCCTGAGCGCGGGGGCCGCGGGGTTGGGGGGGAACCAGGCTCCTGGGCGAGCCGCCCTCCCCGGGTCCTTTCCACCCCCGAGCCCTGCAGAGTGGGAAGGCTGACACCCCTGACCCCCACCATGGAAAGCCGCCCCCTACCTGCGTCTTCTGGGCCCCGGCCAACCCCGGCAACTGTCAGCCACCCACCTGGGGCAAAACACAGGCTACTCTCAGGCCACAGACATGAGAAAAGGCTCCAAGAGTAACGGGAGCACAGGAAGGGTGCGCGCGGGTGAACGTGGCCGGTGGGAAAAGCCGGAGAGGCAGGCACACGGCTTCCAGCGCGCGGCCCGCGGAGCGCGAGGCCGCGCGCCACCACCGCGGGCGGTGGCCTCCGCACGCGGGAGGCCGTGAGCGCGGCGCGCTCTGGCAGCGCAGCGCAGGGCTCTGCCCCGCGCACCCCTCAAAGGATATGATTCGTAGTCCAGCGTCTGCGTCAGCACCCCAGTGAGGACGAACTCGGCGTTGTGGACATCTGAAAGGCACGGGCCGGGCGTCGGGCCGCGCGTTAGGGCGCGCGCGGCCGCGGGGGCGGGCGGGCGGGCGGGCGGGGCGCTACGTACCGATTCCTCGGGCGAAGTACTCTCGACACAAGTGGAGGTCGTTTTCACAGGATATTAAAATTATTTCTGACAAACTCTACGGAAAAGAAAACGAGCCCCCGTGACTAAGCCGTGAATCTCGTCCGTGGCGGAGGCGGGCTCAGCGCCGCGGCTCCCCCGTCACCTTGTTCTGCTTGTGCTCCATGAGCCTCCGGAAGGACGGCTGCCGGGACAGCACCCTGCCCCCCGCGCACTCCACGATCGCCTTCATGGTCGCCAGACTCGGGCAGATGCCGGGTGTGATGTAGAAGTACTTCGCCTGAAAGTACAACGAGCAGGTGAGCGCTGCGCTGTGAACGCTCCTCGGCCTCAGAGCACGCGGCTCCTGCAGGCCTGCACGGCGCTTTCTGACGGAACGTCTCACTTCACGGCGCTGCACAGCGCGCGCCCCTCCCGGTCCGCGCGCGAGACGCGAGTTCAAGCACTTGCACAGGTTAGTGCCGTCTATGACTAAAAGCAACCAGAACTTACTGTGTTCCTAAAAGACAGGAAGTAGGAACACTTTTGTGATAAAAGCAAGAATGACAAGAACATCTTTCACAATTTCTGTAAATTCTACATTGTATTCATGTTTACTTGTCGGAGAGACTGGCAAAGCACCTGTATTCCTTTCTTTATGATTTGGGCTCAAATAGAGCAGGAAATGATGTCAGTGGTTAAGGTAATTTTCTAACACCCTTGCTTGTAACTGTACCAAACAATACTATTTTGTTTTAAATTGCTCATAGGAAAAAAGTTAAAAACTCAGATATTTAGAAAAACCGGACTTTAGGTAGCATGCTCGTAACTTATTTTGCAAATCATTTCTGATTCCTAAGTTGGCTCAAGAGGGTAAAAAACCCTTTTTTAACTTGGCCACTGACACACACACAAATTTCAAACTATTCTATCTTATCTAACGAGTATTTAAATATTTCAGTCTTGAATTATTAGGCACCCATTCAGTTAATATTTTTCCAAGAATGTTATCCACTCTCCAGCTGAATATACGTTTAAAGAGAACAGTACTAAGTAACAAAGCAGAAAATTCAATTTAAATGTCTTACAATTAAGTTTTTCATAAGCACACTCTCCGAGCCCGGGTCTGTAACACATCTCTCTCACAGATCTCTGTTCACCTTTCTCCGCCCGACGAGACGCGGTGGGGAGCAGCACTCGGAGGCCCCGGGCTTCTCCGGTGGGGGCCCCCAGCAGCACAGCCCAGGAGGACCAGCGCGAGAAGGATGCCGGGAGAAGCCCGCGCCTCGGAAGAGCCTGCCGCTGTGCCCCGTCCCCGCAGCCGCGCTGCCTGGAGCGTCTAGGTGGCCCATGACTTCCCTTCCAGCTGTACCTTAAAGAGCGGAGAGACGTGTGCCCTCCTCAAGGACTCTTCCAAACTGAAGGAGAACAGCACCTCAGCCTCGGCGTCTCGGAGGAGGTAGTTCTGCTCATCTGGAAAACAGAGCAGCGCACGCTCGGAAAAGCGGCCGGCGCCCGGGACGCACGTGTGTGGCCTGCTCTGGGGCTCCCGGCCGGCAGGCGTTTCCCTGTGAAACCTTCGAACACGTAAGTCTCACCTATTACATTTCACTTGCTACCCGCCTGAAAACAAGCAGGCCAAGGGAAGACATTCCTCCTCCTAGGTCAGTGTTTCTTAGCTTCTTGGAAAAGATGTACTGAGAGCTGTGGCCCCACCGCCCCGCCCCCGGCCCCCTCACCGTTTTAGGGAGTTTCCACGCTCTCCAAGCCCACAGGCCCCAGGTTAAGACCCCAGTCCCAGAGGGACAAGCTGAAAGCTGTTGTCACACCCAGGGTGTGATGTAAGGACACAGTGACTTAGAGACATTAGACTCAATCATCTGAGAATCAATTAAATTTTATAGATTTACTAAAAACATTCCTTTTTAAGTATGTGAATGTGCAGGGCAGTTTATAAAGGATGGTCTTGCCAAGTTTTGAAGGTTTCTGAATTAGTCAAAAGATCGCAGTGTGTTTTCGTCTTCTCATGAGTATGTCTCAGGTTCCAAAAACAACCAAGAAGTGTAATGCCAAGGGTTCAAGACAGGGGGCGTCTTGGGTGGGGGGCTGGCCAGGTGACA
This sequence comes from Vicugna pacos, assembly GCF_048564905.1. Lineage (NCBI taxonomy): Eukaryota > Metazoa > Chordata > Mammalia > Artiodactyla > Camelidae > Vicugna > Vicugna pacos. The sequence continues at coordinate 2,579,913 of NC_132993.1, read as the reverse complement.
CCTGCCGCAGGACTTACAGGCCACATACTGTTTCCGTTACATGGCCTTTAAAAAAAATGCTTTAAAAACGTAAAGACCGTTCTTAGTTCACTTCTGAGCAGAGCGATCATTATCACTAAGGAGACGCTGAAAGGAGACGCTGAGGTCTGTTTCACAACTGCTAGACATACAGGGTCATCCAGCAGGTGAATAAGGCTGCTGCACCGTGTCAGGTGGAGGAAGAATCACCAAGAAGCGATGAATTAGAAAACAAACTGCTGTCACACATGAAATATTTGAAATGTCAGCTTCTTGGGCAAAAGTAAAGGTGGCAGGCCTTCTGAAGAACCGTGAGGATCACCAAGGAGTTAGTACTTGTTCTCTCATCATAAATGACACTGAGTAACAGCAGTAAACCAGTCCTGCCCCAGCTGCAGCTGGCATTCTGCTCTTTGAAAAGGAACAGGTGAGTTACACTGACTTGACGGAGTGGTCCTTTGAGGGCTGTGTCACGACCAGCCAGAACGTCCCCGTTCGTAGGAAACAGGCTCAGGTGTCAGGGGTAACAGTACCGCAATTTGGCAACGTGCTCCTGGTCCAGCAGTCACACTGCTTGGTTCGTAGCCAAAGGAGCTGAAAACTTACATCCACCCACAAGCCGCACACAGGACTCAGCTGCATCTGTGAAACCAGAAGCTCGGGAGCAGCGTGATGCCCTTCAGTCGGGGAGTGCTCAGACTATGGAACAGGACTCGGGGCTAAACAGAAATGAGCTGTGAAGCCAGAGGGACACGGGCGGCGCTTAAATGTGTGTCCCTAAGTGAAAGAAGACAGTCTGAACAGGATGCATCTTATATGATTCCACCTCTAGGACATTCTGGAAAAGGCAATTACTATAAACTAGAAAAGTTCTCTTAAGAAATCCTGAAACTTGAAGGATCAAATATGAAACGTTTGGCTCATTAGCGTTGCATGTGAAATGGTTACAGTATGACTGAACCACCTCATGACCCTCAGATCAACACGACAAGCATTAATGCCATATAGAAATTAAAGTCAACCAAACACCTCTCATCAAATAAGAAATGTTATAAAGCTTATAAGCAGATAAAAAATGTTTTTACAAACTGGTAAGCTTGATAATTAAGCCCCTCGCATTTCATTTAAAGAACAGGCTCTCACTGTGAATGTTATAACTTACACAGGACTGAGCACTGACACCCACACTGACGGGAGCTGTCCCTGCGTCTCCCTTCTGCCTGCCCTGTTCCCAGGGCCCGGGGCCTTCGGGTCACTCGTGGACAGGCGTGGGGCCCCCGCCGGGCGCATGGTCCAGCTCACTGTCCTGCTCGTGGCATGTTTAGCGCCACTCTCTCCACGGTCCTGTGTGTCTGTCGGTGGCCCTGCTGCTCCGTCGGCCCCTGAGCATCGTGCTGTCCAGCCCCGAGGGCCAGAGGCTGTCCGGCCTCGCGGAGCAGTGTGGCCTCGTTCAGGCGGAGTCCAGCATGATGGCCGGGAGTTCAGTGTTAACAAATCGAGGAGATAGGGACCCCTGAATGACACGGGGTCTGGGGTGCCAGCCCGCTGCCTCGTAGTCAAAAATCTGCTTATAACTTTACAGTTGGCCCTCCATGTCCTCGGATTCAACCAACTGTGGGTCGTGAGGTCTGTACACATTAATTGAAAAAAATCTGCATATCAGTGGACCGTGCAGTTCAAATCTGTGTTCAGGGATGAACTGTGTATGCCATGAGGCGTCATAAGCCACACACATGCAACAAGGTTTTACTGACACAGACAAGGTGCTGTACCACCAGCTGAGGACAAGGTGACTGAGGCTCACAGGAACCCCCCCTCAAGAGCCACGGGTCAGCGTGCACTCAGTCCGTCATCACTGTAGCCACTTTAGAGAACACGGCACCATGAGTAACAAGAATCAGCTATTACTGCGGGTGTAGTTTTTGATTTATGTATTTATTTTACAATATATTTTAAAAATTGAAGTACAGTTGATGTACAATGTTACATGTTACAGGTGTGTAGGATAGTGATTCACAGTTTCGAGGGTTATACTCCGTTTATAGTTGCTATAAAGCACTGGCCACGTCCCCCCTGCTGCACAGCACGTCCGTGCAGCTTATTTTACCCTGAGACTTTGCACCTCTTACTCCCCCCTCCGCCTTGCCCCTCCCCCTCCCCTCCCCCTCCCCACTGGTACCACGAGTTCCTTCTCTGCCTCTGTGAGCCGGTTTCTTTTCTGCTATATTCGCTAGTTCGTTGTATTTTTCAGATTCCACACGTAAGTGGTATCTTACAGTATCTGTCTTTCTCTGTCTGCCTTACTTCACTCGGCATGATGCCCTCCGAGTCCATCCATGCTGCACCCCAGAAACTAACACAACATTTTATATCAACTGTACTTCAATTTAAAAGCAAACAACCCATTAAAAACAGGGCAGAAGAACTGAACATTTTTCCGAAAGAGGAAATGCAGATGCCCACAGGAACATGAGAAGTTGCTCAACATCTCCAGTATCACAGAACTGTAAATAAAAACCACGAGGCATCATCCCACAGCTGCCAGAGTGGCCATTGTCAAGAACACAAGTAACAAATGTTGCCAAGGGTCTGGAGAAAAGGGAACCCTAGACACTGCCGGTGGGAATGTAAACTGGTGCAGCCACCATGGAAAACAAAATGGAGGTTTCCCCAAAACCTAAAACTAGAATATGACCCAGCAATTCCACTCCCAGGAACATATCCGAGAAGAGCAAAAACATTAATTCAAAAAGATGCATACACCCTGCTGTTAACAGCAGCACTATTTACAACTGCCAAGACATGGAAGCGTCCCAAGTGCTCATCAACAGACGACTGGATAAAGCTGTCGCTCACATATGCGATGGAACACACCGCACCCACATAAAAGAAGAGTATCTTGCCACTTGTGGCTCTTCACTTTTTTTTGTGCTTCAAAAACCAGAATTTTGTAACTGGCATAAACATTTCCATGGCATCAAAAACAATAAAACACCAGAAATAAACTTAACAGAGGAGGTTACCTATACTCAGAAAACTAAAACATCGATGAAGGAAATTGAAGATACAAAGCAATGGAGAGATACCTTGTGCTCTTGGATGGGAAGAATCCACACTATCAAAACGGCCACACTGCCCAAAGCAACCCACAGATCCAGCGCAACCCGTCAAAATACTCGCAGAACTAGAACAAGCAAATCCAAAATTTATAAGGAACAGCAAAAGACCCCAAACGGCCAAAGCAGTATTTTGTAGGTCTGCTTTTTCTTTCTCCTTTTTGTTCTCTTTTCTTGTGGTTTGATGACTAGAGAAGGTCCTTTAACATTTGTTGTAAAGCTGGTTTGGTGCTGAAATCGTTCAGCTTTTGTTTATCTGTGAAGCTTTTGATTTCTCCCTCAAATCTGAACGAGAGCCTTGCTGGGTAGAGTATTCCTGGTTCTAAGTTTTTCCCTTTTATCACTTTAAATATATCATGGCACTCCCTTCTGGCCTGAAGGGCTTCTGCTGAGAAATCAGCTGATCACCTACGGGAGCTCCCTTGTATGTTTGTTGCTTTCCTCTTGCTGATTTTAATATTTTCTCCTTGTCCTTAATTGTTGTCAGTTTGATGACTGTGTGCCTTGGTGTGCCCCTCTTTGGGTGGATCCTCTGTGATTTTGGGTGGAACTCTCTGCGCTTCCTGGACTTGGGTGACTCTTTCCTTTCCCAAGTTGGGGAATTTTTCAGTGATTCTCTCTCCAAAAATTTTCTCAGGTCCTCTCTCTCTCTCTCCTTTTTCTGGGACCCCCTATGATGCGAATATCAGTGTTGTCCCAGAGTTCTCTTAAACTATCCTCATTTTTTTTTCTTCTGTTCTGCAGTAGTGATTTCCACTCATCTGTCTTCTAGCTCACTGATCTTTTCTGCCTCATTCAGTCTCTTCTTGGTTCCTTCTAGTGTGTTACTCATTTCAGTGATTTTATTCTTCAACTCTGCGTATTCTTTGTATTTTCCAATTCTTTGCTATAACTTCGCTCTGTGCATCTGTACTCCTCTTGAGTTCTCCGAACATCTTCGCCATCGTTACTCAACTCTTTCTTGGGTAAACTGCCTATCTCCTCACCACTGATTTCTTCTTCTGGGATTCTGTCTTGTGCCTTGGCCTGGGAGACTCTCCACTGCTGCCCCACGTCGTCTATCCATGTAGTTTTCGGTAGGTTAGTTACTTTCTCGCCCTTGGCGAGGTGGCCCTCTGTGGGAGATGTCCTGTGTGTCCCAGCAGTGCACTCCTCTTGTCCCCCAAGGGCCAGGGTCCTGTTGGTCCCAGTGTGGAGTCTGGCCTGTGTGTGTGGACTCCTTCCACGGGCTTTGGGATTGCTGTTTTCTCATTTCTGGTACCTGCCCTGGTGGATGAGGCTGGACTAGAGGCTTGTGCAGGCTTCCTGACAGGAGGAGCCAGTATCTGCCCACTGCTGGGTGGAGCTTGGTCCTGGACCTCCGGTGGGTAGGGCCGTGTCTAGAGGCCTCCGTGGCTCAGGAGGTCTGATGGTGGGTGTGGCTGTGTCTGGCCTGAGGCTTCCCCACAGGCTGTTGGGTGGGGCTGGGTCTTGGTGCTAATGATCCAGTCGAGACATCAGCCTCCAGGAAAGCTCAAGTAGATGAACACTCCCTGAATGTCCATCACCAGCTTTTATGTCCCCTGGGTGAGCCGCAGCCGTCCCCCACATCCCCAGGAGACCCGCCAGATCCAGCAGGCAGGCCTGGCCCAGGTTCCTACGAAATCACGGCCTCTGCCCTTGGACCTGGTGCACACGAGATTGTGTGTGCGCTTCCCAAGGGAGTGAAGTCTGTTTGCCCCAGTCCCTGGGGCTCCTGGAGCTGAGCCCTGCTGGCCTTCAAAACCAGATGTCCTGCGGTCTCCTTCTCCCAGTGCCAGGACCCGGGCTGGGGAGCCTGACGTGGGGCTCAGAACTCCCTCCTGTGGGAGGGCCTCTGCGACTTAATTGTTCTTCAGCTCGTGGGCCGCCCCCCTGGGCGGAATGGGCCTGATCATACTGTGGGCACGCCCCTCGTGCTGTCCTGCTGTGGTTCCCTTTCTCATGTCTCCAGCTGAAGATCTTTTTTGCTAGGTTTCTCTTTTTTCCCAATGGCTGCTTAGCATGCAGTTGTGGTTTGGTGGTTGTCATGGGGAGAGGTGAGCTCATGGTCCTACCACTCTGCCATCTTGACTGAAGTCCTCGGATTTAGTTTTTTTCGTATTGATTTTCATATTGATGATTTATTCTTTCCTAGGTTGTACTATCAGGGAATTTTAAATTTGGTTCTAACTTTGCTACAAATAGTAAACTTCAAAATCTTTTTCTAAGTCTTAATTCCTCATTTGTAAGATTAGACTACATGACCTTTGAACTTTAAAATGTGTACTTTTATTAACACTAAAGATACCAAAGGCCAAGAAGACACAGATGTAAAATACGTTAACTCACCCATGCCTTGTCCTCACGAGTAGTGAGGAGTTAGTTCAGTCAGAAGAGCACAGGGCCCATGGGGACAGGGTGTGCCCCTGACGTCTCCGTGGGTCCCCTGACCATGCCGCCTGCCTGTCCTTGGGCAGCTGTGTTCATTCCACTACCTAAAGGGTGGGGTGTGAGAAGGCGCGAGCAGAGCACAGGGCCAAGCACGGCAGCACAGCTGGGGGTGCGCGCCCTGTGCCGTGACGGGGACGGGGGGGGGTGGTGGTGGTTAGGGTTCAGTGCCCTCTGACTGGGGTGTAAATACCCAAAACGAGAAACAACACTGGCACTGAAGTGAAGCTCGTTCCCGGGCCACACGCCGCCTCTGCTCCAGCCAGACGGGGGCTGAGGACGTGGGGTGGGCTTAGGGGTTCTGTCCTGACGGCACCCGCGCCTGCACGTCGAGGAAGCCCCCGCTGCTGCTCGAGCCGACGGGGCTGCAGGTCCGTCCCACTGGAGCGCCTCCACGGGGAGAGACGCCACTGGATTTATACTCTGCGCTGCTTCACTAGCGAGGCTCCGAGAACACTCCATACCAAGTGTCAGTGCCAGCAAAGGGGGTTCACGTCTGGTGCTCTGCGCAGCGGGGGTCACACCCTGTCCCCCCACCTGATGTTCACAGGACACTCCTGGCCTCCCCTCACTTTCCTGTCTGCTGTACTGCAGGTGGAACCTCATTCAACAGCCACGTTTCCAAACCAAGTACAGTGATCAGGACACGACAAAGCAGGGGCCCAGAGCTTACTTTCCTACTGACACCATCCAAACCACCACAGCCTAATACGCAGAGCTACCCAGCCAATGTCTCACTGGGACATGGAATAAACTTACAAATTTAAATGGACAACCGTGAGTTAAGAAACGAGCTAGATGTTTGCTGGGATGAAGGTGGAGATAAACTCGTTGAGGGCCCGCTGCTGCGACTCACCAATGAACTTCTGGCACCGGAAGCACTCCTCCAGCCACTCCGGAGTCACGATGTGCTTCACCACGGACACAGCCGTCAGGAACTTCACCGTGCGTGTCACCTTGCTGGCAATGAGGTGGGTGCACTTCTGCGCAGACTCGGCGACCTCCCCGCCAAGGATGTAGAGCTTCTGGAGGTCATGGACACAGGTGAGAGCTAAGTCTGCAGAGCCACAGGCGTGGCTCTGAGGAAGCTAAGGTTACGGAGCGTTCCTAGCCGTGGAAAGTGGTGCAGCTGGTAAGGCCAGACCAAGCCTCCGCCACCACAGGAGAGAAGCAGAAACTAGAACTTCCAGTGTATGTTTCTATGATTGGCGCCCTGCAACAACTCAAGGTTAAAGGCTGAACTCACTGTTGGACACCACTAAGGCCTTCCTGTGAATAAGTAAAACGCCCCGAGGACGGTGCAGCAGACGTAGGGAACAAACGTGCCCAGACTTAAAGCTGAAGTGAGTGTCAGTGAGGCACATTAAGATAGTCTCTATTTTAAAAAATGACATAAAAATTGACTAAGATGACTATAAAGGATGGTCTTAATAACTACTCAATTTTAAAGGTAAAAAATTGTACTAAATTCATAATGGCGTTTATAATTGTTTTTCTTTAAAAAAAAAGTAAAATGTATGAATCCAACGTGATACAGGTCAATTTATACTCTTAATCAACAACCTCCCCTCCCCAAAATAACAAAACAAAATCCCATAAGCCCTCATACTGTTATTTCAAGAAGTGTATTATCTAAATACACAAATCCAGCTCTCTGGCACTGGCCTGTCCTTCCCAAGAAAACCAACCTCGAGAAGACCGCGGACTCGGAACCTGAAGCCGCGGCTGCTGCGTGCATGTGTTTGAGAATGATGTTGCCGCAGCCTTGCAGACGCTCACACGATTATAAAAATGCTCTTGGTCTACTCACCTGAACCCCTTTTCTACTAAAAGTAAGTGGGAAGTCACTGATTTAATGACTTTAAACACTATTACAAACAGTTTATAAATACACATTATAAACACTGGTATAAGTTATTCCTGATTAAATGTTGGTTTAATAAAACTGCTGGCCGAAAGCAAATGTAAGCAGAAATCATCATGCGAAATAAAGTAAAATGTTACCTTAATATACTGTTGAACTTGAACAGGCTCAAATCCAGTGAAAAGCACAAAAGGGGTCAATTCTGGTGTTAACTTTTTGGTGGGTGGTGGTATATCTTCAATTCTATAAAATAAAAATACACAGAATGGTGATTTCATTGTAACAGTAAAAGTGTTCTTTAGAAAATAGGGACTTAACCAGCTTTAACAGCTTTCAGTGTGTGTGGTTTCTTTCCTTCATGGGCCGTGACTTGCCTGCCCTGCCCTTTCCACCATTTTCCCACCGTCACCCCTGAAGGACTGTGGCGCCTCCAAGGGAAGCAGCCCCTCACCTAATGGTTGAGATGCAGAGTCCCCACTTCCTCGTCGGTCCCCGCCCCAGGCCTCTAGCTCATGGTTCTAACACCAGAGTCCACGTCTTCCTGCTCCCAGCTTGTCTTCCGCCCGCCCCGTCTGCTGCCAGGAGGCACGGACTCAACCACACGTTTTAAATTGAACCTCTCAGTCTTTTTACATTTCCTTAAATTTCAAATCCAAGGATCAAGGATTTCCTTGAATTTCAAATATAAGCTGTCTTAGCTTATATTTGAGACAGTCTATTAAAAAATTTTTGTTTGTGGCACTTTGATGGCAGTCTTTAAAATATATAATCACACAATTAGGCTTTTACTAAAATATCCAGTAATTCATAGGGAAGGAAAAAGGTGAAGACACTGGCAGCTGCAGCAGACGATGCTCCCCAGCACCAGGGCTGCCCGGGCCACGCCCTCCTAAGTAGCCCGCCAGCCTGTCTCTACCAGCTGAGACCGGGACAGTCTGCGCGCCCATGCCCAACCCAGGGGCCTGCGGAGGGGTCTCCACCCCTCCCACCTGGTCCTGCTGTGTCACCCTCCCATCAAGGGTCAGGACACAGACCTCAAGGGCACAATGAAGTTGCAGTCCGAGGGGGCATTCCACACAGCAGCTCGTGTCTTGCACACTAGGGGTGCTGGTGCAGCTTTGGGCAAAGACAACTTTTATTTTGGGGGGGAGATCATTGGGTTTATTGGTTAATTTATTTAATGGAGGTACTGGGAATTGAACCCAGGGCCTCACGCGTGCTAAGCATGCGCTCTACCACTGAGCTATGCCCTCCCCCTCAGGGAAGAAAAACACTACTCCCCATTTATCTCTGGCAACAAAATGAGACGTCACAATAGAGGGCTGATGTGATCAGCAAATCTTTCCAAACCTACTTATGTGAAAATTATAGACACTCTCCCAACTGCTACCATTTTCTAAAACAAATCTGTAAAAGGTCACCAACCACAGAAAAAAGTAAGGTGCTTCTTCATACCTGGCTCTTTTGGAAGAAGGCTGGATGTTAGTTATTTCATTCTGTTTCAGTTTGGGAGGCAGCCTTACGCCCTGTAATTAAGATATTATTTACTTTAATCCATCTCCCAGGTAACACGGTAGCATCAAGAGACAGGCACATGCCAGTATCAACCTCGCGTAAAGCAGCTCTCCACGTCAAAACCAGCGTCTGCCTGGGCAGCCCTCTGGGCGGGAGCCGGGCGCCAAGGCCGCCTTCCACGGCAGCCCTCCAGGCAGTGGTGCCCTCTGCTCTCCCCAGACCCAGCAGTTCTTAAAATTCTTCGACCCCTCCCCCTCTCAGTTCTTGTTACAGATTCTATCCTCAACCCTGAACTTTTCAGAACACTTTTCATTTCAATGATTTTATCTTTTGAGTCCCAAGTTGGAACTTGGAAAACATACTCATTTATATCCCCTAAAGAAAAAAAGGCTATTCCTTAAATGAAATTTCACCTGTGAGGGTTAAGCGCAATCAGGTCATGGCACCACGGAGGGCAGGGCGTTGGGGGCCACTTGGTCCCCCAGATGCGGCGCCCATGTTCCTGGGACCAGCGGGAGCCCCCAGGGCCTCCCTCGGCCAGCCTCTCCGTGCAGCTGCTGCTCCCTGCTCCCCCACATCCTGACCACGGACCGTCCACACACACGACTTTACTTTCTGAAGCAACGCCCTCTCAGCCGGAGAGGGGATTGCATCCTCACCCCCACCCCCTTGAAAGGCAGCCCTGCTCCGGAAGCACCTCTAGCCCTGGAACGTCCAGAAGGGCCCGTCCTGGAAGTGTCGCATCAGAGCCCTCAGCCCACGCGGAGCAGCCGCACCCAGGACGTGAGGCAGCAGCGGGCCGCGCCTCCCTGGGAGGAGATGCAGGTGCAGCCCTCCTGAGGCACCAGCGCCTCCGGCCCTGCCTCTAACCCTGTGATGACAGGTGTCTTATTTTGTTCTCCTCTTCAGTTCTGTCAGCAGTCACAGAGCTCTCTGAAGCAAATAAATAATGTTCCTAATACGTATAAACATGAAGATCTGACAACATCAGTTAAGAGAGAACAAGACACAGGGTATATACAGACACCTCAGTGGGAAGGTAAAGCCTTAATCTGTTATGACGACAAATTACTGGAAGAGCTTCTAAGTCACAAATATAGGTATACTCCTGCTGCACCTTCAGGATGCAGTAACAGCCCAAGTTAAGGTTAACCTGACGTACCATCAGCAGCTCTGGTGACACTTTCAATGGCACTCTCCAAGCATCTAGAGAGAAACAGGATATTTTTCAGACATACTGGGTACACGGAGAAGCCCTGCAACAGAAGCCTTGTCAGGAGCGGGTACCCCCAGATGCGCAGCCGGTGTGGCTGACAGCATCTGATAAGGAGAAAGGTAAGGGCTATCACCGAGTTCAAAGGAGAGCCTGGGCGCACAGGAGGGGAGCGGCGGCCCGGGAGGGCCCGGGCCCAGTGCCCCGGACGAGGCAGAACTGACCCAAGCCGCAGCACGTGGCCCAGCAGAGGCACCGCCCACCCCGCGCGTGCTGTCCCGGTAGCCGGCTCTGGGAGCTCCCAGGGTTACAACGCGGCGGCTGACACAGGGTCGCAGCACGAGGAACAGCTGCGGGGACCAACTCGTCCCCCACGCGGCATCCACGCTGAGTCCTGAAGAGCGTGTGGACGAGGGAAGACAGCAGCCTGCGTGGCGGCTTCAGAGCTGGAGTCAGACCAGCAGACACACCCCAGAGAAGCAAGCAGATTATGGCTCAAGATGAGGTGCTTTCTCAGGATTAAAGCCATTCAAAAGCGGGACTTAACAGGCTTGAAGAGAGCGTGTTAAACCGAGTCTGAAAGACCATTTTCTGGAGTAATGGTCAACTCGGAAAAATGTAGTGAAATGAAGTCCTGTATCATATACACTCAGGGTAGCGCTCCTTGCAGACGCTCAGCGCAGCTGCGAGGGGAGGAGCAGGCCCACACCCAGGGAGGGCAGGCCACACCCACGGGCCACGAGGCAAACGGGAGCTGGCGCCAGAGCAAAACCCAGAAGGCGCAGTGCTCCTTCCACCTCTAGTCCGTTAGAAAAAGCAAACCGATAAACCACAAGGTCCGACTGTGTAGCCCACGGAGCTATATTCAGTAGCTTATAATAACCTATAAAGAACATGAAAAGGAACATACGTACGTATAACTGAATCACTGCTGTACAGCCAGAAACTGACCCAGCATTGTAAACCAACTATGCTTCAATTTTAAAAAAGCAAAAAAAAAAAAAAAAACCCCAGAACAAACCCGCAAACCAACAAGCACTCCCGAGCAGCGGGCGCGGAAGGAGAAACTGGAGAGGACACAGGCAAGGAAACGAGCCCTGAGGGGGAAGCTGAAGCCGAGGTGGTGGCTGGCGCGCGCGAGGCAGCGGCGGGGGCACGGGGCGGGGGTGGGCACGGGCAGGTGCGCGAGCCGACCCGCGGGGAGCCCCCTCACCTAGGAGGTTCAACACCAGGTGCGGCGTCGGGGCAAAGGGGTCCTGCAGGTTGAAGGCCGTGTAGCGGCCGTACTGGATCTGCCGCAGGGCCTCGAAGTTCCCGAGGAGGATGTCTCCCAGCCACTGGGCGTTCACACACGGGATCCTCCACTCTCTGGCTTTCTCATACTTTAAACCGGTGGGTCTTTTGAGGAGGTGGGGTGAGGTGGGGAGGAAACACACTTATTAAATGTTAAAGCTGTCCACATTCAAATTTCTATTTATTTTCAACAAGTCAACCCACATTTTTCTCACACTAGAAATGGCCGGGGTGTTTCTGCAAAGCTGACAGCGCCCCCGGCTGGTCATTAAGTGCGCCTGGAAGGTGCGGGTGGGCTATGAGACCAACGCCTCGTCGCTGTTACTAATTTAACTTAAATTCCATCAGCTCTGTTATCTGTTCATCCCAAACTCCTAATTTATCCCTTCCCCCACTTTCCCCTTTATAACCTTGTTTGTTTTCTATGTCTGTGTCTTTCTGTTTCATGAATAAGTCATTTGTGTCATTTTTCTAGGTTCCACATACGTGGTATCACAGTCTCTGTCTTTGTCTGACTGACTTCAGTCAGTACGATCATCTCTAGGTCTACCTGTGTTGCTGCAAATGGCATGGCTTCTTCATTTTTAACTCTGAGTAGTATTACACTGTACAGGTATACCACAGTTTATTTATCCATTCACTTGCTGACAGATCTTTGTATCATTTTCAGTTTTGGGCAAACAATCTAATTCCTTTCAAATGCTGTACAGGTAATTCTGGCAACATCATCACGAACATCACTGCCATTCTCTCAGCGGACTTTGATTTTGATGCTCAAATTTCCACCACAAAACTGTGATATATGAAGAAATACAGAACTGCCGAAGCAGCCACTACACTGTGTGCACTTAAGATGAAACGTGGTTTCCAACCGTGCTTACTCCTTGCAGATGAGGACCGTGTTGCTGCGACACAGGTAGCCTGTGTACCTGGCGCCGGCTAGGTAGGCCATTAACTTGAGGTCATCCCTGTCACTGTCGACAAACCCAGTTACAGAGATAATCTAAGAGAAAGAGCACAAAGGTCAGAGCACAGCAGTGCAACCCAGTTAACGCAACTCCCTCCTCTCCATTCTGGCGGTTTCGCAGACACGTGCTTTCCCACTCTTCCTCTGGTATCACGAGAGAGATCTGGTCACAGCATTCCTAAGAATGTCAAAGCCAGAGGTTTGTTAACGGTTAAAAATGTTACATACTCAGTGTCAAGGGCGGGGGGACCTTTTTTGTGTTAATATGATACTATTCAGAAAATTTTAAGTCATTTTATTAAGCATGTAAATATTAGTCACGTCTCCCTTCTCTTTGCTGATGCCAGTTTGGTGCTCATCTGGGTGGGAGAACCTGTAACCAAGTGAGAAGGTCTGTCTGGTAGTGGCCACTGCTGGTGTAAGACGCTGATTGATTTTAGGAATCTGAATAGCGTCAAGGACTCTGGAGAATGAATCAAACATCTGCCCTGTGCAGGAAGCTGTGATGCTACAGGGGCCCGAGAGGAGTAGGCGGGGATGTGCCTTACGTGCTGGGAGCAGGGCTTCCCGCCCGGGGGGAAGGCCACCGGGAAATGCAGGGCCCGGTGCGGCGGCACCATCTTCTTCTTCTTGAGGACAGCGTTCAGCCAGTGCGCCGTGACGCACCGCCGCCGCTCCTTCATCGCCTGCGGATGGGACAGGACAGAGCAGGACGGGCTTGTCGCCTGGGGTCTCAGCCGCAGGCTACGCGCGCAAGCGCGAGGCTCACTGGAAGCCCATCGATCGGGGGGTTTCACGGGCTCAGCACCCAGTTTACTGAAGTAACAAACTACCGCAGTGCAGCAGGGGACTTACTGCAGCCCAGGCTGTGACTGCCCACAGGGAGCAGGGCCCTCCCGGCGGACGGCAGAGGGAGGCACCACCTCGGACAGCTACCCTGGAAATGACCTTCGTCACGGAAGGAGATGACGTTTATGGTCATCAAAATCACCACACACACACACACACACACACACACACACACACAATGAAAAACTCTAACCGCCCACCTGAAATCAGCCTCCGGGGAACCTCGTAAGTGTTCCCGCGTTTTTAGTTGGAGGTGGAGCCAGTGAGCCTTTAGGAAGAGCTTCCTAGAGGCCCTTTGTCACACACACACACAAAGTGCCAGTTTGCCCACAGATAAGCACGCTTCTAAGAAATGGGGAGAAATGGACCTGGAGGGATGGGAGGAGGTGACGCTGGGGAGGAAGCTGTAGGCCTGTGAGGCTACGCCCAGCCAGACCTGCGCCAAGTTCCCCGCCAGCCGCGGAGCCCTGCGTCCCCACTGGGCGCTCAGTGTGACCTGGGGTTTGAGGGGAAGGGTGTCCGCCCTCTCCTTCCTGTCCCTGTTCCTCAAAGACAGAGAAGCCTGAGGGCCACAGAGCTACCCATCCCACCAAAGATCCATGGAAACTGGAACCAAGCAACTTGCCTATTTCCAGTGGTGGAAACAAACCCTTTCCAAACATGGCATCACTGGAGTCACCGAGAACCCCACGTGGTCCCTAGAAAGGGACATTCAGACCTGTCCCAGCCCCAGCTGAGCCTCCACTCACCTGTGCGAACAGCCCGCTGACCTGGCTCTCACAGAGGAGGTGTGTGCAGCGGCTGGAGAGCGTGGGGTCCACGGTGCCGCCGTGCGCCCGGATTATCTAGACACACAAGACCCAGATCGTCACAAGTCCGCACCCAGGAGACAAGAACTCACTTCAGGTACGACGGCTATTACAGTGTCTGCTGTGTGTTCACACCGTACACTTCCCCCAAATGTGAAAGGTACGCGTCGGTTCCGTGTGCGGACCTATCACTATAAAACAGAAGTGGACAACACTCGTCTCATCTCCATTTCCAGAGGGAAAGAAGAAGAGTGGAAGGTGTCTTTCCAGAACAGGGTCTCTGGGCCGGCACCACTGACATTTCGGAGCAGCTGGTTCTGAGTGAGGGGCTATCCCGCACACCCCGGGAGGCTGGCCGCGCCCCGACTCCAACCACTCTGTGCGACAGCGCTCCCCCAGCTGTGACAACTAGAGTCGTTCCACACACTGCCGGACATCCCCGGGGGGCACCAAAGTCTCTGCTTTTAAGCATCACTATTCCAAAAGGAAAAAAAGCAAATCTCAATGAAGTCGGTGAGCATCAAAAATTTATTTTAAAAAACATTCAGTTTTTTGGGATGAGGGGACTACTCAGTGCCTCGACTGTTGTGGTTACGTGGTTACATGGCACTAGTGGCACGTGTCAAATTCGTAACACTGCACACCAAAAAGGTGAGAACTTCATCATATGTTTAGAAAGGCCTGCCCCACAGAATGACTCTTCATTCACAACTTTTTAAAATTAATTTTTATGTTTCACACAGTGATTCACAAACACAGTTGGACAAGGCCCAGGACAGAACCAGCAGCCTCCTGTCCCACTCATGTCCTCGCCCTGAAGGCCACCACACTGGCTCGTGACCTGTTTCTTCTGGTCGTCACTAACAGACCCTAACTAGCACGTCATGCTCTTCCTGTTTTCTGGTTTTAGATGTTACCTACCAGCCTCCTACTGTGAAGCCAGGGTCCCCCGAATAACACACACACACATACACATGCGCGCACACGCACACGAGCCTTCCTGACTAGGTTCTATCACGATTCCTGCTTAACTCAGTCTCTGGGATTTAAAGCATGTGGCTCAGCCACCTGCTTTCCTAAGGCATACCAGGACAGGTACCAGCTCCCTTCTGGTACAAACTTTTGCTTTCCCTGGTGCTAATAAATGTCTTATTCCTCTCCTTCTCACCTGTCTTGGTCTTAGTTTTCTAGGCACCTGTCACTGTTTCATTTCCAGACTCTTCAAAGAAACATAACGTGCCGCCTCATAACTGTGTGGACAAGTCCCCTGTCACTCCTCCTCCTGAAGCCAGAGCGGGACTCGGCCTGGAGCATGGGCCGGGCTGACAGACCACGGACAGACCACGGCGAGTGTCTCCAGACTCAGCTGGGAAAGACAATGCTGCGCCCTCCCTGTCACAGGTCAGACACCTGGGGAGCCAGCGCCACACCGAGGGGGCCGAGCCACCACCACCGCTAAGCCACTTCGGGTTTTCCCACCCGGGAAGAAATCACAAGACAGTGAACGTCTGCAGTTTAGGTCCCTAAACTTTGGGAGAAAGTGTCACAGCACTGGACAGCTGAGGCAGCATCGTCTGTGTTATGGCTCGCTGGTCACCTGCCACCTTTCCCACATGCCGTCTCTGCTGGACCCTGGCCCCTCTCCACCTCCAGCCTGCTTCCATGTCCATCTGGATTCCCTTCCCCCTCACTCTGTGAGGCCCTTCCGTCTGGGGGCCAGAGCCCCACCCTGGGTGCCCACACCCGCCTCTGCCCGTGCAGTGGCTTCCTAAGAGCGGGCACGTGGGCAGCACGCGTTTTCATGGTGCAAGTCTGAAAACGGCTTGACCTAGTCTCATTCGACTGGCAGGCTGGCTACGGGAGTCTAGGCTGGAGATTCCTTTCCCTCAGAATCTTGAAGACATAACTCAATTGTCTTCCAGCTGCTGGGCTGTGCCTGAGAAGCCAGACACCCCAGCCCGTGATGGCCACCCCTCGGCTCCTGCGCTCTTCCAGCTGCACTCGGGCTCCCTGCACGCTCCCCGCGGCCCCGCTCCCCCGGGGAAGCGCCCTTTGGTCCCTCGGAAGTAGGTGATTTCCTTTCAACTTCCTTGCCTTCGTCTCCTCTGTCTCCAAACCTGTGTTATTTAATGTTGGGCCTCTTGGACTAACCCTTTACCTTAAGCAAAATCAAAACCCCCACAAACCAAAGGCACACCTTTTCTAATCTTCGAGTTTTGTTCTAGTTTTTTAAGGATGGTTTCTAAACATTACCTCCTACACTTCCACGATTTAAAAAAAAAAATTGCTGCTGTGATTCTCAGACAGGCCTCCCTCCCTGGCCCAGCCACTGTCCCTGTCCAGGTTATCACCGTGTCTCCACCAGCCCACTGTGCGGCCATCCCCCAGTCTTCCTTATTCTACACTCACGATTAAAATGTGCATCTCCCCACTTCCTGTATGCTTTAGAAACCACGGGGATGAACCCCAATTTCCATAACACGGCACGTAGTAAGGTCTGGAACAGGACGGCCCCCCCGCCCCCAGGCCCGCCCACCCCCAGCAGTGTGGGTTTCCTGCCGCCCCGTCCCCCTCTGCAGCCACGTGTCTCTGCCTGTGCCACGCTATCCGGGATGTCTTCCCCTGAACTCTGACTCCGACGTGTCCTTCAAGACTCAGTCCAGGAACCACTCCTCCTGCAGACTCCTCTCGACGAGCACCCTGATGGGCTAATGAGTGTACTTTCTCAGGGCCCCCCGCACCTACCGCACCGTCATCTGCGCGTGTGGCTGCTTCCCCAGCTGGCTTACAGCTCCCCGAGCCTTGTGTGGTCACCAGCGCTCCCAAGCCCTGCAGCGGGTCCGGCACACGGCAGGGCCCAGCGCAGAGAGAGCTGGCTGGGAAGCACATTCAACATGTAGCTGACACGCTCACACTCTTTTCTTTTTTAAACAACATTTTGACTCAATTTTGATGCAGTGGTGGCATTGCAAGAAGTGTTTACTTTTTCTTTTCTTTAAAGGCCACCATGCAAAGTAATTAATTAATTAAACCGATTTTTCAAAATACAGTTCCACACCTGGGCTAGAAGACTGAGGCCCCTTCTAACCTGGAGACCAGGGTTTTTTCCCGCTAGCCTTTGGAGCACAGAAATGACCAAGGCATGTACAAGTCGGTATCCTACTCAAGGTCACTAAAATCAGATCTTCCGGCAGCCCCAGTTACACATGAGTAGTTCATGCCCCTTAGAATGTCAAGACTGAAACGAATTTTAAGAATGAGAAAGTCCAACATTTTCCCCTCACAGCGAAGAAAACTGCAGCCCAGAAAAGTGATCTGCCCAAGGTGACAGAGTGTTAATAAAGTGCCCATAAGCACGCGGAGCACGTGTGTGTCCCGGGAACCTCACCCTTTTCCAGGTGGCCAGCAGCTGTCTGTCAGACATCTGCTCTGGGTAGTCCGCAACTGCAAACACGCAGCCCAGTAAGAAGCCTTCTTCTGGAACTGGAATAGAATTATACCAGAAAAGCAAGTCAAAACCCCAACCCCATGAATGTGCAAAAAATAAAAAAGCTCATTCTGCAGAGTTCCGTATGAATTCACCAAGTTAATTAATGACTCTCGGCCGTAAAGTCCCCACAAGCACTCTGAGCACACTCGGAATACTACCACCAACAGGGCTGCCTGTTTATACGAAATGATTTAAAAAGTGAAACCAACAGAGCGCATGCCTAGGCACTGAAGGCTCTAAGTTGGGCCGGGGCGGCCTGATGTCCTACGGACACACAGGGACTACGGGCGCACTGCCCCAGAGAGGCGAGGAAACCCAGCGGCCCCAGGCTGCAGCCATGTGCCTTGTTAGGCAGCGAGACCTACGCTCCCGCCTGGTGAGAGGTGCTCTGATACGGCCCCCCCGCACCCCACCGGAGTGCTTCTGTACACATAGGACTTTAGGAGAAAAAAGGAAACCCCATCACGGACTGTCCACTGCCGGGTCGTGTCCAAACAGCTGGGGCTGCACGTGCGGGGGCTGTGGCGGGGGCTGCAGGCCCGGGGGCGCCGGGCCCTGCAGGGGCGGCGGCGGCGGCGGCTGGTGCAGGCGCTGGAGTTGCTGCTGGTGCAGCTGGGCCAGCTGGTGCTGCTGCAGCTGGTGCAGCTGCTGCTGCAGGGCCGGCGGCGGCGGCCGGGGCGGCGGCGGCTGCGGGAACAGGTGTGGCGGCGGCGGGGGGTAAGGCTGCGGGGCCGCATGCGGCGGCGGCTGCAGCTGCACGATCTGCTGGGGCGGCAGGTGCAGCACCGGGTGCGGCTGCGGCGGTGGCACATGCGGCTCAGGAGTCGCCTTCACCTGCCCTAACAGCACCGCGCTCGCGTGGCCCTGCTGGCTGTGGTTCACCTGCGGCTCCAAGGTTTTCGTAGGTGCTGAGAGGGACTGTAAAATCTGGAAGACAAAGATCAGGCCAAGTCACCATCAAGAGTCGCTGAAAGGCACTCACGTCCCCTTAGTCCAGAGAGTGACAGCCCAGCCCCCACGGTCCCCACCGCCCACCACGGGGACACTCAGAACCGTGCTCCAGTTCTCAGCTGTGTTTACTGAGCGCTGCCAAGTTCAAGGAAGTAAATAAATTTATATTCTGAGACCACCAACATTTGAAACCGAGTAAGAAAAATGGAATAAGCCCATGAATTAAGATACAAAAACCCCTACAGCTGATGCGTTTTAGGGCTGAGTGACACAGTGGCAAAAAACTGATGCTCCTTTCCAAACACCGACTTCCAGCCCACCCCTGGGGACAACCACTGGTAGTAGTTTCTTGTGGGTCTGCTGGGAATTTTCCATGTCCTGGTTATCAACTGGTATTGAAAAGGGAGGAGTCCTGTTCCTTTGACTTCTTAGGCTTTGGGGCGTCGGAGTCCTACACCGCCTGGCACGCGGAGTCCCTCTCCCGTCCACGCCAAAAGCCTTCTCTGAGCCCAGCGACACTCGGGGAGTGACGAGCCAGGAAGGCCTGACCTTGGCCTCCCCTCCATGGCTGGTGCACTAGAGGAGGCCAGGAAGAACCCTCCAGAGTGAAGGCGTGGGACATGAGCAACCCCCAACGGCAGTCGCCAGGCCCCCATCTGTGGTGGCCCCACCTTGCGTCCCAGCACATACACGAGGGACAGAGGAGACGCCAACGTTCCCCCACCTGAGAGGTCATCAGCACAGCTGGGAAGCTGGCCTTCCTCAGAAGTGACTCGGAGCTCTTTACACAGGACAAAGGGCCTCAGGTTGGAGAAAACCCTGACACCAGCCGCCATCCCCTTTCATGCCCCCTGCTTCCCAGTGACAGGAGTCAGCTGAGAGCAGTACCAGCCGCACAGGGAGCCAGGAGACACCACCAGGCCAGGCAAGCCTCACACGGCAGGTCACCCACCACCTCGCGCAGTGTGAGACAGAACAAAACAAACATGTCATACTGTGAATCTCCCCCATGTTGCTCAAATAACAAAGGCTGGAAGTCAGCGTCTTGTGGTCAGGGAAACCAGTAACCATCTTACTGCACTCAAACAACACAGCTTACCCCTATTAAAGCACCCTTGTCATTTAAATGCAACCCCAGAAACTCAACTTTCACATAAACCAAAGCTACATGAAAATCTCACACATGTTTTTAACATGCATCTTACACTTAAATACTGACTCTAAAACATAAAGGTTATATCATTTGCAGTAGTAACAGACTGGATTTAGTGATGAAACAAATGAGTTTAAAACTGAAATAAGTCCAACTCAAGGGCTCGGGTACATCTGTGCAGTCCTTATCCAGGTAAGGCAGCCTCCTAAGGGGACTTCCGGTACGTCATTCAAAACTCCTCTGCGGAGCTCCAAACAGGAAAAGAAGTCTTTAATTTGTAAAGAACAGGACAACTATTTCTTCTCAATGCAAGTATTAAAGAATATCCAGTAAAGTAGATGGAGAATTAACCCCGCCAGAGTCCTGCCCAAGTGCAGAACAGCATCTGGGATGCTGCCGTTTCCACGAGAAAGCTCGTGGGCGGGGGCACGCCTGCCCGTGTGCCTGCCGGGAGCCCCGGCAGCAGCCAGCGGGCGTCGGGGCGGGGGCTGCGAGGGCCACTTTGGAGCCTTTGGCACCTTCTGAATTTTTAAAATCTTGCACATGTATTACTCTTTCACCCTCCGAAATAAGCAACCTTTATAAATCTGAAAGTTAATCAGGAGGAAATAAACGCCTGTCTGCCACGTGCTGCTCCTGGACCCTGGGTTGGGGGGAAGCTCACGTGAGGAGGGCCGCCCCCCTCAGCCCTCACTTCTCAGACTGGCCAGGCCTGGGCTGGACTTGCCCTCTGTCCAGGTGACCACCATCTGAGGGGCAGAGGCGGCTGGGGGGCTACAGGAGAGCAACTGGAGACCACAGCCCAGCCGGGAACGACGGTGGATGCTGGTCTGGGAAGGCCAGCCCGGCGGGCCTGGCTGGGGAGTGGGCACTGGGATGCCTCTGAGCACACCTTCCTTCCCCTTTCAACCCCGAGGTGCCTCTGGCTGAAAACCTATGTTAATCCTGGAGAATCAAAGGAAAAACTCTTAATTGCTTGAGCACATAATTTGCCATACTGCAAACAGTTTTTAATGAATGTCAAGTATGACTTTTCCCCTCACAGCTGTCAAGTCCTTGTTTAAATTACTTAATACCTAGTGCCACAACACAAAAAGCAGCATGACACCACCACGGGGCTGCTGACCACCCAAATCTGTGACTGAAAGAGGATTCTGATGGTTGCTATGCTTCCTCAACCCCCGACCTAATTTTAATCTAAATCTTTTATTTTTAACATTTCAAAGATTCGTTTTCTTCATCTCTAGCAGCAAAATGTCCTAACGTTCTGACAATGCCGAAAAAGTCGCAGGAAACCTCTACATAGCTGTTCTCACTGGTGATCAACCCTGCTCACTCACTCAAAGTGGACCGAGCGCCCCGGCCGCTCCGCGCACACAGCGCAGTGGGCAAGTTCATCCTCGAAGGATGTCGCACCTGCAGGACACCTTCCAAAGTAGAGATGTGCCCTAGGCCCCCAGGGAGTCATCACTGCCATTTCACACGAGATTATTTTCTCTACTTCCAAACACAAGTTCAGGGAACTTGGGATTTAAACCAAGCACAGAATACAGTAGAGGTGCCCGTAACCGATCTGCAGCGCTCTCTACCTGCAGGTGAATGGAGAGCAGAGCACACTCCGTTGTGTGTGAAACAGCTGGCGCCCGTCCCTAGCTCCTCAGCTGAGGGAAGCTGGAGGGTAACACTTCCCAGCCGCCAGCGGCTTTGCACATCGGCTCAGTAATTCTTGCACCAACGCCGCGGGACAGACCTTCCTGGGGGCGCACGTGCAGGTCTCTGCCAGCCAGCAGGGCCAGTCCCCCCGGGACGGTCAGGTCGTCTCTCCAGACGGGCTGCCCGGCAGCCTCCCCCACCTCTAATGTCTAGTTTCTCCCCCTCTTTGCCTCTGGCCCGGCATCCCTACCCGCCCCTCTGGCCTCCCCGGCCTCCCCAAGGCCCGGCTCGGCTGGGACTCTGCTCCCGGCCTTGCTTTACCCGCCGCCACCCTTGCTGGGGGCCGATGCCCATGGGCCCTGGGCTCCCCCTCTCCCCTGCGCTCCAGTGACCCCATCTGACGAGGCCTGGCCCTGCTGTCCTCTGTCCACCTCATGTCAGGGAGCCCCTCCTCCTTCCCTCAGACACTCGCTGCCAATCACCCTCCAGACTGTAGTCTGCTGCAAACTAAAAGTCACCTCCAGGATCCAGCAGGTAACACCGGTGTGACGGGGCAGAGCTAAGCAGGGACAGGGTGTGGGCAGTGAGCACACGGACGTAGCCTCACTTCAGAGGGCAGCTGCTGCTCAGCCAAAGGACCATTCAGACTCCCAAACCCAGCTCCGCATTACACTGCATGCCCCGCTTCTCGAGACTGGCCAAAGGGCCATCTTCATGGAGAATCTCCCAACTTAGGCAAAGAAGTCAAATTTAAATTATTTGGACAAAACTAAATGCGTTGATCAGAATGTGACCCAACAGTCTCCGTCTCGTCATCCAAGGCCAGTGCATCCCCAAACCCGCTAATCCACACACGCCAAGCTCCTACCACGCTGGCTCCTCCCTCGGGGCTGCCAGCTACCCCCACCACCCCGCCCTGTCACCGTCACTGCGGAGGCAGGCGGCTCTCCTGCGCCGGCCCCCCACCTCCCCTGGCCAGAGTCAAACCCGCTGCACTCACTCCTGCTAACATCCTGAGCGGGGGGGCGCCAGCTCACATGGGCTCCTGACCAGCTCCGGCAACGCTGCCTTCCCAGACGCCACCGGTGTCAACACCTGGAAACCTCACTCCTGAATATCCCTGACCCTCTCTTCCCGCCCTGCTCACATGTCTCCCGTCTTCCTTCTAACGTCTCAAGTGTGTGCTTTCTTCAGCCTTTCTCTGGCTCCACCCACTCCCAGTGCCTCAAGACCAGGTATTATCAATTAGCCATTGCTTAACCCAAGGGAGGGCAGGAAGGAAGAAAAAAAGTTTTTACATATCTTTACTCAATAGAGGCTTTTTACAGCCACCACCACCATCAGACTCAACTGTGGTATTGCGATTTAAAGTAAGAAATACCTATTTGGCTACCCTTCAGACAAGACATGGGGCCTGTGCAACAAGGCCCCTTTTCGGTGTCCCTAATACACCCAACGCACCTCGCCTTCAAGTCTCTCTTTTCTTAGAACACAGCAAACTCACGCCTACTTTTGGGTCTTCACAGCGCTGTTCCCGTCCCCTGGCGCTCCCCAGGGCCTCCTTGAGTTAAGCCGCTCCCTCCATGAGGCCCTCCCCAGCATTCAACTTACAGCAGCCTCCTCCCCCAACTGCTATTATGTGACACCTTGTTACTGTCTTCAAAACACCTGTACCAGTCAGAAGCCCTTTTGTTCAGGTTTATCTGCTTACTGTCTGTCTTTCCCACTTAAAACGAGGTCTTTCTTATTTACCATTTTGTCTCCAAGGCCCACAAAAATGCAAACGGGCCAAAACACCACCTCAACTACCTTCTTTCTGCCTTAAATTGAAAACAATTTACTGAAACTTTTCAAGTCCATGCTGAACCAACAAGCTCCAACCATAAACCTGTGAGCTCGCGTTAAGGCTCCTTCAACGAGTGAGCGAGCTTCTGCTGCGTTACTATCACAAGTGAACAAGGGACAGCCGGGAAACCCCGTGCTTCGCTCTGTCCCCAGCACCAGCTGGGCTGGGTGAGAGTGGAGGTCACGCTCCCAGGGAGAGCACTCGTCCCCGGGGTCCTGACGCCACCTCCGCAGCTGAGGGCTCCCCCTAGGTGGGCGCAGTCAGGCCACCTCTCATGACAGAATTTATGACACTGAAATACGTGTGTACGTGTATGTATATAGAAGGCCATAAACTAACTTCCCATGCACATAAACACTGCTGGTAAGCTGACTGTTCTAAAGAAGCAGGAAACAATAAATGAAACTATATTAAGATTGTAAAATCCAGTACTTAAAGTTCTGTTTTTTTAGAGTGACTTACATGTGCTACGTTGGACGGTCGGTTAATCTGCTGAATGTCAGCATTATTAGTGATATTTCTCAGTGTCCGCACAGCTGGACTCCAAGAAGCCATCATCTCTGATCTTTCAGAACTTTGGAGGTTCTGTCCCGAGGCCATGAGGTTACCGCGCACCTCGGGAGGCAGGATGCTCCCCGGAACGGGCGGCACGTTGGCGCACAAGTTAATCAAGCCGGGCTCCTTGCCAGGAGGCAGCCTGCGCTTCGCTGCCGCTAACTGGGGGACTTCGGCTGGCGTCCAGTTTAAATTTCTCTCCTGTTTTTCAGGTGATGAATCTGATGAATCGTCAAACATCAGTTCCCCTTTGGACTTGTCAGTGTTTGATTTGGGTGAGAACTGTCGGTCCCCGGGAGGAGAGCCTTCCTGGGAACTGGGAGGGCTCGACTTCTCATCTGTGCTGCCCTCGTTCTGAGAATCCTGCTCCTCATTTTCTGCCTCCTCCTCCTCTTCTTCCTCCTCTTCTTCCTCTTCATAAATAATGAGCCGGGGGTGATAAAGTGCTTCGTCCTTTTTGCTCTTCTCAGATATGCAGTCCAGGACCCAGTCAGGGGTCACGATCTTAATACCTGCTCTCTTCAAAGCACATTCGTATTTCTCCTGTGGGGGAAACACAAACACACGGAAACAGAGCTGCAGGTCTGGCCAGACGCCCTGGAGCTGAGCATCACAGACAGCACTTCAGGAGGGACGCAGCACCTGTCACTGCCACTTCACACACAGGAAACGGGTACGCCCTCAGCCAGGGGACACGGGACACAACGGACCACGTATCAGTGGCCACAGGACGTCTGGTGCCCGCCGGCAAGGGTCGTAAAAGAGTTTGTTTCCAAATAGCTTTTATAAAGGACATTTTAGACACAATGCGTAGGGCTCGGAACCCCACAAAAAACTCTCTTTGGGATGAAACGTGACGGCCATCAGCTCTGGCTACCACAGACCGACGCTCAACACAAAGTGTAACTGCGGGCAGAGCATCCTCAGGACTTGGGCACCATCACAGGAGTGTGGGAACTTCCTCAGTCAGGTGTTTATTCTACATAAGACACCTGGAGATGATCACTCTACATGAAGTAAGCCAGAAAAAGAAAAATACTGTATGACATCACTCATATGTGGAATACAAAAAAAAAAAAAGACACAGAGGGGAGGGTATAGTTCAAGTGACAGAACACATGCTTGGCATGCACGAGGGCCTGGGTTCAACCCCAGTATCCTCTCCAAATGTAAATAAATAAATAAACCCATTTATCTCCCCCTAATTAAAAAAAGGACACAAGTGAACTTACCTACAAAACAGAGACAGACTCACAGACATGGAGAACAAACTTCTGGTTACCAAGGGGGAAAGGGGGCAGGAAGGAGTAAGTCAGCAGTTGGAGACCTGCATCTCCTGGGGAGGGACGGCAATGCTAGCTGTCTTGACTGTGGTGCTGGTTTCTATCAAAATTCATCAAACTGTTCATTGGAAATATGTGTAGTTCACTGTACAGGAACCACACCACAGTAAAGGTGTTGAAAGGGAAAAAAAAGACAAAGGACACAAAAGCCCTCTGACCGAGCGAGGCTTCCATCTTACAGCTGGAGAGAAATAAACACGCAGAGAACACAGCAGGGAACAGCGCTAGTCACGTGGGCAGGGACGGGAGTTCCGCGGGTGTGGACCGCAGCCCCAGCATCAGCGGGCAGGAGAGGGCGCGCCGGGCAGGGGCGCCCCACCGGGCAGGGGCAAAAGGGAACACGTGGAGGGGGAGGGAGACAAGCGGCAAAAGTCACCCAAGACCCATGTGACAGAGTGGCTCTAGAGCAGCAAGTCTGGGACGCGGCTCAGCCAGCTGACAGACCCCCAGCCTGCTCTAGCGCCGACAGAACAAACCCACTTCCTGTGGGGGGTGGTCTCTTCCCAGCTCAGCCTTCAGCAGAGGTGGAACACGCACACTCAGAAACCAGCTGCTACCCCCAACACTACTCAGCACACTTTGTTTTTCTGTAGATGCTGTTATTAAATAAATTCCTCCGTTCTTCTCAATTTAAACTTTTTAAAAAATTCAGGAATACAAAAGATAGTTTCATCATGCCATGCTGATTCAGACTGAAGGCAATAAAAGAGGAGGTAATGACTGACATGTGGAAACATTAACTAGTCAAAAAAGACCTTCCTACTATGCATACACTATGCTTCTCAAAGTTATAAGTAACTGCTCACAGGAGGGAAAAAGTTTGATTTACCAAAGGTCGGTGCTCAGCAGAACTCCTGGGGGCGGCCGGGGGGTTGAGGGTCACAGGTTCCTGGGCTCCCCGTCCTGGCAGGTTCTGACTGACGGGGCCTGGAACAGGTAATTCTAACAGGTCCCAGGGGAGGCTGGTGCTACTGACCTGGGGACACCACTTGAAGGACCAAAATCCCTACGGCCCCACCAGTGCTTTCGAGGTGAGAGCCCTGAGCTTAAGGAGATAAACACAATTTAAACGTTTGAGGTTATTAAGAAGGGTGTGTTGAGAACCTCACCAAACGCTCATTTGTAATTATATTCAGCACAAGCTTCTTAAAAACTGTGAAGAGGATTAAAAATACATATTTTCACAAATAAAAATGAAGTTCTATTGGATGTGAAAGCAAACTCCAAAGATTCAAAAAACTGTCCTATTTTCTCCATGAAATAAACCCAGATTTCTTTGTACTTAAACATCACATCTGGCTCAAAATAAAACTTATAAATCATCTCACATCCTTTGTGGAATGAAGTCACATATAAATAATAAAACTCATAATAATCAGCTTCTGTAAATGGAATCAAGTGACTAATTTAAAAGTCAGAAGAAGACGTCTGATTCCCAGAGACACCTGAACGGCACCAGGAGGACATACGTGGGGCGCTTACCCCCTTCGGCTCGGGAACGACCAAGTGTGTGCACTTCCTGTTGAGGTTCAGCTGGCAGCCTCCGCCGTGGAAAGTGAGCATCGCCCACAGCGCGCTTCTGTCTTCAGGTGACACCTGGCGGGACCAGAAATCAAGCTTTCATCACGAGCCTCCATCTCTGCTCACCTACTTGCTCCATGATCAAAATGCACTGTGACATCGTAACACTTTTGCTTTGTCAACTTTCTCCCTTATTAAATGAAATCCACCTGAAATAGGTCACCTTTTAGCTCTTTGCTTGTAATAATAATAATAGAAGCTTTTATTCCTATCCTAACAGTTTTATAAACATCACTTTATTTGCTTTGTCACCAAATAAAAAAACTTATATTCACACTCCAGAGACTGAATGGAGGATTATTTCACTCCATACCACAAATGACAGGGAAGAAAGAAGAGAAAGCCGCTTGTCTTCCCGTCGGGCCACTCGTGGGAATGTGTAAACACAATGGTATCGAAATCATGTTGGAGGAGTCCTTAATAATTAATGGGTAACAAGTAAACACTAAGTATGAAATGGATGAAATAACAAGATAAAGACAGTGGTGTATAAGCTCGGGGGGAAATGTGAATCTCAGACACACAAAAATCAGGCAAGCATAGAAGGGGTCACTCTCATGCTTGCATAAGAGACGAGGCCGACCCCAGGCGCGATGGCTGAGGCTGTGAATCACGCTTTCACGACAAGCCAGGATGGCTACCATTTACTGCCTGCCTCCTATGTGCCAGGACCTGTGCCAGGTGCCTCACACCTACCCACAGTCTGTGTGACCCGGGGCAGGTAGGGATCGTTAGCCCCACCCCATATGAAACTCGCGGAAATTACAGCTAATAATTGGAAAAGCTGGCTTTTAAAACCCAGGTCTGCCTAAACTCAGGCCTAACTCCAAACTGTATTTTACCACTGTTCTATACTACTTCTCTAAGGGCAGTTATGGCCAAAAATAATCTCTAAAAAATAAAATTTTAGAATCTGAAAGACAAAAGAAACATTAAAGAAAAACATAGGTGAGTGTTAATTCTAAGATAATCATTTAAGTTGATTTTTTTCTAGATAACCTTTTATAAATTTAGAATTACAGTTAAGGATCCTGAACTTTGTCTCAAGTTAATTTTTTAAAGCAGTGATAAACAGCATGTTTTTCCTTTTTAACTGCCATTACTCAGCTTGCCAAAAACTAACATTCTACAGCTGCCTTCATCCATCTTACAAAAATTTCTAGAAATTACTTTGCATTCCACACTACTCTGTGAATAATAACAAGAGCATATTAATTTTATGAAATCACCTTAAAATCATTTTGTTTAATCTCTTTAATTTAGTTAGGTCAGCGTCACATGTCAGAAGACTGGATCAGAAGATTGCTGTTTTTATTAGAGACTTTCACAAAAACACTTATGTCCTGCAGCGTTTGGGGAGGTGAGATTTAATTACATGATAATACAGATTACTCCAATGAATCACTGTATAATCTTTATTAAAAATGAAATAGCATACTCTAGATATGCGTTTATTACAAAGATGTGGCCACACGTCGGCTGGGTCTCACTTTTATCTCACGGACTGCAGGGACCCAGTCCCGCGCCCCACCCGCCTGCGTCCGGCGGGGCGCGGTGTCGCTGTGGAAAGCCCACTGGGCAGGGAGGAAGCGAGGCCTGGAACAGCTCCCAGAGGAGCTTCTAGCAACTTGGGAAACTTCCTTGGGTCAGATTCTCGATCGACATACGTTTGGTTAATGACTGAATGCCCACAGCAGCTCATGTAATGAATCTGTATCAGCACATAAAACAAGATTTTCCACACCAAAATGTTAAGTTACCTAGAGGTGACAAGTTTATGGACATTTTTATTTTCATTTTTATACTTTTCTGTATTTTCCAAATTTTCAAGAGCATTAATTTTATAACTGGGGAACACTGCTTTTCTTTTTTAAAAAAGCCACTTTCCCGAACTACAACTCTGGTCTCAGCTAAGAGAGCCTGATGTCCCAACACCTTAAGGCTCAGACTCCAGGCGGTGCCTGAGGCCCTGCTCACCTGTCCCTCGCCGCTTGCTGCTCCCGCTCTGGCAGTGCACCCTCCCAGAGCGGCCCTCCTCCTGCCCCCCAGGCCCTGGCCCTGCATTCCCGAGGCAAGGTGCCTGAATCTGAACGCGGACCACTCCCTGAATGCCCCTGCGCGTCCCTCCCGCACTGCCCTCTGGGGGCTTGGAGCAGAGGGCTGCAACTCCCCCGCACTCCCACCTCCGGACCCCAGGAGCGCCCTCCTCCTCCGGGCCTCCCCCAGTCAGATGCTCCTGGGCTGCAGCTCCCGTAAACTCCTCTCTGTCCAGTCTTGACTACGGACCAGCATCCTGCGTCTTAGAGACTGGAGTCTTCTGAATGAATTACATCTTAACCGTCTTTGGAACCTTTGATAGTACCTAGTACAGTGCAAGGCACATGGGCAGGCAGTCAAGAAATATTTGTTGATTGAGATACAGAATGGAAAGGGCTTCCAGATTTAAATCACGACCCTGGCCAGGCTCTCCATCACTCGGAACCTACCCCAGAAACCTACCCAGCACATTACAACAGAGGCCTCAGCCTGCATCAGTACCGGGTCAGGAGAACGCAGCTGATGTCTGTGCTTCCCAACTTCTGCCGGCACAAGCTCCCTTCCCTCCCTCTCCCTGGGAGAGCTCTGGAAGACTCCAACAAAGAGCTCCAGCTTGTATCAACACCCTGACGGGGAAAAGACAGAAGGTCACTGACAACCACCAAGCAAACAGTCCTCTCGTGATGGTTGGGTCCTGCCCGGCGTGTGCACTTGCAGGCGTCCCAGAGTCCTCTGGGTGCGGAGGGAGCACCGTGACCGCCCCTCCTGGTACTGTTCCCACATCCTGACCCACTTCATCTTTGCAAACGTTACAACAGACTGTATTTGTTCACGTGCTGTCTCCCCTTCTAGAATGTACCTTACCCGAGGGGAAAGATTCATGGTACTTTATCTGCACCCCCGGGCACTGTCCCCATCACAGAGTATCACCACGTATCTGTTGAACCAAAGTCCCTTAGATGCACATCAAACATGTATCTTACAACTGAAGTAACATTTTTTAGCAACCACAAAATATTGGTGTCCCCATGCACTTTTCTTAACCAGGCTTTCTTCATAAGTACTATCCAGGAAAGCTTTCCCCATTTTTATCTAAACACTCTTTACTCAAATAAAGCAAAGCTTCTGTATTATTACACATCAGGGATTTCAATTCACCAGCATGAGTGATGAGCTGTAAATGTAAGCGCAGGACACTGATTCTGGGTTCTAATTTTTACTCCTAATGAATTTGCTTAAGAGGATATAAAGCTTGGGAAAGTTCTTGCTACATTCACTTAAAAAAACTTCACATCTTTATTTTTATTTATTTTTTATTTTAGGGGGGAAGATGATTAAGTTATTTATTTATTTATTTTTAATGGAGGGCCTGGGGATTGAACCCAGGACCCTGTGCATGCTAGGTACACACTCTACCACTGAGCTGTAGCCCCCCCCAGTCACCTTTCTGTCCACCGTGGCTCCAGCCACCCTCCACGATGAGCTCTGCACCTGGATAAATGCCTGCTAAAAATAAAATCCTGCTCCTCCAACGTCATCTCTCTTTATGTTCAACTTTCCTTTTTTTCCAAATCTCCTAAACTATGCCCGTCACTCAAGGCTCTGTTCCCGATTTTCTGCTCTCTCTCCCTCCTCTGCAGAACGAGTCATTCTCAGCCCTTCACACCACATCCCCAAGTCCCGGCATCTGGATAGTTGATCCAAACTCAAGGTGTTCCAATCTAACTTCACTATCTTCCCTCAAAAATCAGGCTCCCCTGTTTCCCATCTGCAGCAATGCTCCTAATCTCAAACGAGGAACTCATCAGACTTGTGCCCTCAGTGTGGAGCACCCACCACAGGGTCTGCATGCAGAGGCCCACTGGGAGTGCTGGCTCGTCCTCCTTTACCCCACAGCATTCCCAAGGCACCAAGAGCCATGATTCCCAGCTGATCCTAGGGTCCGTGTTGTCTTCATTTACACAGTGCTCACCTGAATCCAAATCTTCATCAAGTCTAAAATACGTGACTATCCCTCCCGTCAGCCCCCACTCTCCGCCCTGTGTCATGCTTACAGCTCCCAGACCAGCTTTATCCACAGGACTGCAAATTATTTTAATCTGTTTGCTTTTCTCTCTGTTTTCCAAATGCTCTAATGTAAACACTTGCAATCCAAGGTTACATATATAAGGAAGAAAAGGTGAAGAGGCACCCTGCCGGCTACTTTATCAAGCTCAAACTCATACATCCAGCTTCCATGCTTTTCCGTATTTCCTGCCTCCACCCACCTACTTGTCCTTCTCCTCTGCGCCCAATCACACACCTTGTCAAGGTCCATCTCCTCACACCTGGGCTCCCCACCCCCTCCACCTCGCTTCATTTAGAACGCCCTCTCCCAGCCCCCAGTCCTACCGGCTCCGCCGGTTCTTTGCGACAGCCTCCATCAGGGCTTCCTAACCTGCCGTCCACACTCGCACACTCACACCTGGGCCACGACTGAGCGCATCACACCTGTGCACTGTGCACACTGGGACCTTCCACGCCGAATGTATAAAACCTATGATGTAGATCATGACCTCCGCTGAGTGTAACCAAGACTGAAAGGGTGCTCTAGTGCTAGACTCATAGTCAATACTTAACAATGTCTAATCATCTAACTTAAAACCCTGTACTCATCTCATATTCAGATACTCCTGATTTTCTTACTCATTTCGCCAAGTCAGGTCTCCCAAATACCATATCACTGTGACCCTGACTGCAGGAAATACCCACAGGACTCCACACCCCCGCCTCTTCTCTCGGGATAGCGAGCTCTGACTCTCTGAACCCAGAGATCCAATGAACACAAATTCACATTTTAGCCAAGCACATTGTGTTTATGCATAAGGAGTAATAATAAAATGTTTTCATTCAAAAACCTTTTCCAATGTTTCTTACAAGTTTGGAACATACAGAGAAGTATAAAGACACCAATAAAAATGGCATGTAACCGCCATACACGTCATTCAAAGGTCTCACGTTAGTTACCTGTAAAGATCATCGCGTCAGTACACATTCAGAGCAAAAATGTGACAAACACTGAATACAAATACCAACAGGATTCGTGTTCTTAAGGAAAAAAGCCAATTTTTCAAGGATCTCTATTAAATCAATGTAGCAAAAACAAAAGGAGGATTTTACCATTTAAAGAACTTCCAGAATTTACAGGAGACACAAAAGCGTAATAACCATAATTAATCCTCCTTATTGCGTGGACAGAGAAGGGCTCCAACTCAGACCACGTGCACGAACGGCTGAGTCTGGCCGGGGCTCTGACGGCCCGAACCCACCAGCCGGTTCCACGCCTGTGACAAAGGCGTGAGGAAACAGGCACAACTGTACTCAAACTCCTGTCCGACTGCCCTAGCATCCTGGAGGCGGGCCCTGCTCAAACTGAGACGAGGACTCAGCAGGCCCTCAAAGCAGCCCCGAAGGAGCACCCGGGAGGTCGGGGGAGACAGGCGGCGCACACTCTAAACCGGCCTTTTTCCTGCCCAACGGCTGCTCATTTTAAACAAATTATTCCATGTAACTTAAAGAATGAGTTTAAACACCACCAACCTGATTTGTTGCTATAATGTTTAGTTGTCGGAACCCTTCTTACCAGGAGCTCAGGGGAGAGAAAACAAGGGAAGAACGCTGAACGGTCACTTCTCTCACTACCCAGAACTCCCCACCGTTAGCGCCCTGGGCCTCCTTTGGGTACTTCTCACAGACCTTACTTGCTTCTGTAATACTGCACGTAACTATGTTATATCCTGGGTTTTCTTCCCACATCTTACACTTATTCACAAAACAAAGCCCCAAGCCGGCGCCGGAGCTAGACCGCTGTATAAGGTACAGGTTTCCTAAACATCTCCAAATACTGGACAATCTGACTGTCTCCAACTTTACCCTCTTACAAATGCTGCTGCACTGCACACCTTATGCACCCACCTGCCCTTACTTCTATCAACTTGGGGCAAATCTCTGAACACAGAGAGCTGCAGAGGAAACGAGTATTTTAAGGCTCTGACACGGCTCAGCTTTTCTAGAAAAGCTGCACTCCTGCCGGCAGGGATGGGAAGCTGGTCTGCACTGAATACACTGTTACAAATTTGGTAAGGAGAAATTCTTATCTCAGGGCTACTAAAATGTTTTTGCTTACAAAGTGTATCAAATATTCTGTTATACTTATTTCTAACTCCTCTTTATAAAAAGTTGTAAATTCATTTTTCTGCCTTATCTACAGAGGTCTTCTTTTTTCATATTGATCCAAGAGCCCCTTATTTACTAAAAAAAAATCTAAACTTCTGAATTTCATTGTCATCTTTCCATCTCATTTTTGCTATTTTTTCATATTCAAGTTTTAAATCTATGTAATTTTTTAGATTAGAAAGACCATTTTCACCCATTGAAACTTTAAATCTTAAAACCAAGCATGAAATTTAAATAAGTGTGTCATAAGATCATACTGAATACACAGTTTAGTACACAGCATCTCTAAAACTGGTTTACAAATAGGTCATAAATCCAACCTATCAAAACTCACAACCGTCACACGTAAATAAGACTAATTGTAAACATGCTTACCTGAGAGAGGCAGGCAGTGATTCCAAAAAAAATCTGACACGACTCTGGAGAAAAACCATTTACTCTGTTTTACAGTTATTAAGAGTCCAGTGAAATGAGACGAGTGCCACCTGTATTTCACAGACACATTCTGTTCTACGGGCCCATTTGGACCCTGGCCACCCCTCCTTCCCACTCAACCCACTCAGGAAAAGAGGCAGACTCAAGATGACCCAAGAAATGTGCAGGGCAGGCTGGGAAAAAGAGGGGCTGACAGCACAGAAACTGAGGGGTCTTCTGCAAAATGTATCTTCAAGTCCAGTCTCTCCCCTTACATCATCAAGAGAATGGGTATCATATATTCACGGGGAAAACATTAGACCTCTGAGAGCTAGCCAACTACATACACCTATATAGACACACAGGCACACACACACCATAGCCATTATTTTAAAAGCACACTGGAAGTCCTAAGTCCATTTTTCAGAATGAAACATAAGCACAGGAGAATCCTTCATAAAAGAACTGAGTTCTAGGTTTATTACCATCATAGATCCTTGTGAACTTGGGCAAGGCAACTCTGAGCGTCAGCTTCCCATTTGCCAAAAATAGTTAGCATACACAATTCTCCAGATCTTCCCAGTTCGAAAGCTCTGACTTTTAAAATCCACAGACATACCCACTGAGAGCTTGCAGTGTGCCAGACACCGGGCAGAGGGCCCCTCGAGGTGCCTGCACTTTACAGTCTATTCAAAAGCAAATGTGACAACTTTTTAAAGACTTTGGAGTGTCTAGAATTCAAAATGGGTTCAAGTATTACTTCCTCTCTCCAGGAGAAAAGTACACCTATCAAGAACTAAGGGAGAGATCAGACTGAACATCCCACCGCAGTATGGAAGTCTCCCGCACAGGCCCACCGCGAAACCACGCGGAGACGAAGCCTGCCTGCCACTGCGTTCTGCAGGCCCCAGTGCCGTGCCTTCAGCCCGTTATCCAAGATGTTTCCAACCTCCTACCTCAGTTTGGGGATTTCCTACTTCCAAAGACTTGGGGAAACATGAGAAAAGGCAAATTACGAGCATGTTGTCTAACCAAGTCTGGGAGTTTCCTTTCTGTCCCTTTAATCTTCTCAGGAGCGGCCAGCAGGAGCCCAAACAAGATGACAGCTTCTCAGGGTGTCTTGCGTGGAGAGCACTGGACCCAGTGGAGGAAGGGAATGAGCCTCCTATCTTCAAAAACGTCACCCCTGCTCCCACTCTCCCACCTGTGCTGATAAAGAAGTCAAACCACAGACCTCAAACCCCTAACTAACCAAAGCCAGAAACTAACCAGGAGCCAATTTTCTGCAACTCTTCATACTGTGGAAGAGAAATCATAGAATTTTTGAGACAGAGTTGCTACAAGTTGTGCACATTCTCCAAGAACTGCTTATGAAGGGGTATTTTCTCCATCTGAGGCCCCCGTAAGTATTTAATGTAGGAAGCGTCCCTCTATCTGGCAGACGGTCTATTCAGTAACAAACGCACTCACAGGATCGGCCTGGCACGGCTGCAAAACAAAGCAGAGTGAACGACTCCGTCTCTGCCCAGGTCTACACTGGGGCATCATAACTGTATGGGAGCAGGACTCTCAACAGAAGTGATTTCCAAAATCAGATTACGCTCTCCGATGACGCGCATACTTTAGGGTGCACGCTATAAAGCTAAAAATGTTCTGACATTCTTTTCCCCAATCCATTCTTCAAGTAATACATGATTTGGTTCACACAGACTTAGAATTTTGAAATATTCCATCTAACTAGACAGCACAAAAACTGTTACAAAGACCAGAAAACGGAGGTCCAGACTGCCCAAGACCAGAAAGCCAAGTCGTAGGAGAACCAGAATTTGTCCCTCTGTGCCCAGCCTGGAGCTACCTCCGCACAGCTGGTCCCCTTTCCCGTGGGGAATGACAAGGACAAGGTGCACAGAAGTTGACGCGGGATGAAAAAGAGCAGGGACACAGTGCACACAACACAGTCTGTCCTCACTGACGATCGTTTCAGTAAGTGATGCTCATTTCTGTCTCAAACCCAGAGTCAGCCCTCCCCTCCCCGCTTCCCCAAAAAGGATACGGCAGGAGAGCTCCACATTGAACGGACAAAATCACCCAAGAAGGCTGAAAAAGAAAACATTAAAGCAAATCAAAAACAGTTCTAGTTCATAATCAAAACATAATCAAAACTGGTTTTGCTTCTAGAAATTAAAGGCTCTGTTATAACCAACTATAAAGCACCAGGTGACAACCATAAGTATTCAAGTTGTACAAATCCCAGAGTCCAAGATTAGTTATTGGTGCCCAAGATAAAGAGCCCAATTATAGAATAAAACACTACAGATCTTAAAAAAAATTATGTCTAGACATTTAAATTCCTGGTTTACACACTTATTACTGCTTAAGCTTCTAGGCTGGCTAGAAACTGAACTCAAAGCTGGTGAGACGGGGAGCTGAATGCCCTCCCTGCCCCCGTCCAAGGTACAGACTGCCTGCCCCTCCTAAATTCCCTTCTGGAGTCCTGAGTGCAGTCAAGTCTACATTTACGAGTTTTTTCAGTGAAGCCAAGCAGATACAGTGTTTGTAAATCGTAAGTATTTCTGTCTGGTAATCTTTCTATGCATTACAAAACTCAGATTAATTATAAAAAACTCCTTAATTACTACTTTTTTGGGTAACTTGTATTTTTGAAAAATTATGTTGTACTTCTATATTTACTTTAGAAAAATACATTACTCATTATCCCAATAGCTCTCCTTCAAAAATTACTATAAAAAGTGCTGTAATATCCCACTTAGCCAGGTGACTTCCAGAAACTTCAGCCAACTGAAACATATTCATTTCTCATGCATCATGTACACCTTGAAAGAACTTCAGAAAATAAAGCACCCCCACCATTTCTAAGGTGACATAAGCAATCTTCCAGCATCAGGCCATGTAAGCACAACACCTGCGAGCACTGCAGAAACACCAAACGTTTTACAAGATAAAGATGGGTCCTGCTTGGGATAATTATTTCATGATGATGTGAGAATTTCACCAAATGTTTTAACTAACATTGGACAAAGTGCACCAAGCTAAAAGAAAGCATTCAGTGTTTCTATCCATGCACTTTACCCAGTGAGTCTTCACTTTTGACAGTCCCGGGGAAACTCCAGTTAAACCTGAGGAACTGGCCAGCATCAGTGCCCCGTATCAGCTCTGACTCCTATGTTCAGGTCTTCTTCATGTGAGCCAAGCTTATTCTCAGCAGTAACACCAGAGCCCCTCAGTTCCTTGGCACCTGGTGAAGCACCAGGGCGGCTTTCTACACCAGTGTTCCCGATCACCCCTCTGCGGGGCGTCCGGGAGGAGGTTCAGAGCCAGGTCAGCGCGCTGGAATGTGACTCGGATGGTACAGGCACGACTCTCCCGGGCACACTGAAGAGCGAGCGTGACCTGAGGAGGGACCTCAGGCCGCCTGAGGAAGGGCCGTGTAAGGAGGCCAAGAGTCTGGAAGGCGCCCACACAGCACTCGCCCTGGAAGGTGGTCCCCCGGGGCCTTGGGGAGGATTAGTGCGGGCACCCCAGTTGACTACCGCTGGGTGGGCTGTTACAAAGGCTATGCAGAACAGAATCACCCCGGGGTCCGCTTTCAGGTGAGTCTGGGTGAGACAGCGCAGAGTCAGGAGGTGGGACCCACTGCCGGTAACACAGCAGGAGTGGGCAACTGGGAGAGGACAGCAACGAGGAACTTTTACCCGGACGGCAAGCAAGAGCACACACAGGGTAAGCGCACGGCAGCTCAGCGTAGCTGACACGCAACAGCACATACAGAGGTACACTAAAAAGTTAATTAAAAAGTTTTAGTGCCTAAAGAAGCAAGTTCTAAAATCTATAAAATTCAAATATGTGATAAAATTCAAATATGTGATATGTCCCCAGGCAAAAGGATGCCTTGTTTTTAAAATATATTTGTCATATTTAATATTAAGGTCAAGGCCAAGGAATATGGGCTCAGAGAAGCAGGCCTCTGCCTCGAGCTGGACCCAGACCCCACTGCTGAGAGCAGCCCCAACAGCAAAGGCCAGTTAGGTTCAGACAGGAACCTGAGGGTCTGACAGTCCTCTCTGGGAGTGAGCGCAGTTGGACCGGTTCTGGAAAACTCTGTCATCCCGTCACGTAACACTGTAATCCTGCACAGCACAGGTGCTGGCACAGATTCAAAGTAGGCTGGATGCTGAAGAGGATGGAAGAACAGCATCCCCGGGGCCCCTGGGAAACACTGCAGCCAAGACGGGGAAAGGAGGGTGGGGGGTACTAAGCCAGGCGACAACATGGGGCTGACAGGGAAGCTGGGAAACAGCGGTTTTTATGCAGCATATTAGACGGATTCTTCTGGCAATTCAACTTCTGTTGTTTAGCTCAGAATTTTAGCAAGGGTTGATCACCATTCTGCAAAGTCACCCCGCAGCTGGCGCCTGCAGCTGTGGGACGCTGGTTCTACGCCCAGCGGCCTGGGACTCTTTCACGCCAGCCTGCAGGGGATGGAGTATTTACACTGACATGTGCACTTGTTGTTTGTTTCCCTTTTTTCCTCTCCTTTCCATTTCAGTTTGGGCAATTTATACACAGAGATTTAAGTCTTGTGATGTTACCTTACCTAGGAATTTCATTTCAGGATAATAAAGGGGGTGTTACAAAATATTTGCTACAAAAAGGGCTTGGGGAGGTCACCAGATTTAAGAAGCACTGTTGTAAGTGGTCTGGGAACAATGACCTGGGCACCCAGATCTGTTAACAAGCCACCCTTTTAAGGTTCACTAAGAAATCCCCACAACACCTGTGCCATCACTCGGATGATGAGACAGAAGGCTCCAGGCCCCTGCCTGGGAGGAAGAAAGTCTGCAGACAAGGGACGGGATGAGATACTGTCCCTGCAGCGAAGGAGGAAAGGAAGCACACCACAGACCAGAACAGGGCTCAGGGCGGCTGGGGCCTGAGCCCACTGCCTCTTGTCTGCAGCGGGGCCATCTCTCTGGCCGAGAGGCACCAGGAGCGCCAGGCAGGAAACCCGCTGACACTCAGGCTTCACAAGGGACCGCCCGGGGGAGGCCGAGCTGGCCTCATGGAGACACGCATTCCCGCGCGGAACGTGACCGCTGCATTTCATCGCTGCCAAGTAAACAGTTATTTTGACGTAAACAGCAGGTCTGTGAGGGTTTGGTTTATGAGAACCATCTTGTGAGACAGATCCACTTTCAGGTTTATTTTCAAAAACCAGGTTTCTGAGCTTCCGAGGCAGGGTTTCAGGCCCTGGATGCTGGTGAGGTTTGAGACGCCCCCACCCCACCTCCACCCCGGCAGCAAGCCGGCGTCTCCGCCGCCAGCCTGACTCAACGGCATGCTCTCCCAACTCGAACCTCTTGTGTTTCCAAACCACAGTAACTTCCATCCTGATTTTTCTGAAAGTGACACATGAAACAGCATCAAGAAGGGAGAAAAAAACAGTAGTAGAACAGAACCTTTCTCAAACAAGTACATAATACAGGAGCTGAGAAAAAAAAGCTGAAGGACCAAAAGTACAAAATTAAGATTAAAAAACCACATTTAACAGCAATCCATTCAACTACCAGCCGCAACAGAGCTGCACAATACGTACATCAACAAAATCTGACCTATTCACCCACCAGCTGAGGCTCCATTTTCTAGAATAAACTACCCACGGTCAAGCTGGATAGCAGCACAGACGGCCAGCAGGGGACAGTGGAACAAGCGCTCACTGTGACCCTCGCTGGAGAGCAGTGACATGGCCCAGAGGGCGCAGGGCTCCCTCAACTTGTGCACCTGGAAAGCAGGACCGCTTGCCTTGGTGGGGAGGGAGGGGCCGGGGCTCAGGAGCTGCCCTCGGCAGGGCTTCACCTGCTTTCAGAATCAAACACACTTTCTCAGGAGGCTTCACCTGCTTCAGCACGTCCACCTCCTTCCTTCCTTGGCTCGGGAGCTTCCAGACAGTGACAAAATGGGGTTGCCCATAGCAGGTGCATAAGCAGAAACCTTGCTACAGTGCGGCTTAGCTTACAGAGCTTACGCTGAGGTCCCGAGGTGCCAGAAGGGCTTTACTCGTCCGGCGGCAGCCCACCCGGAGCAACACTTGGCAAACACTTTAGAGAAGAGCCGCAATGAAGTGTCAATGTTCTGCTTTCAAGGCACGTCATGAAATGCTCACAACAGGTTAGACTTACTACTGACCTTTACGACAGGTAAATCGAAGACTTCCCGAGCTTCTCCCACCTCCGGGTTGTCCCCGTCTTCTGAAATTATGTGTGAGGCCAGCGCATTGTATGACACTTCCTTAGCTTTTCCAGCTTTCAGAAGCTGAATAACCTTTAAAAACCCACACAGATTAGAATGGAAAATCCTGCATTTCATTCTCATTTTGTACAAATTATTATAAACAACGAAAATTCTAATAAACACATACCATGTTCTCCACATGGCATTAATAACCCTTACTCTGAGTCATATGCAAGGACACATTTGGGGACACCGACAGGTGAGTGTGGAGGTGCTGTGAATCAGGTACTAGCCAGTGTCTGTCCTGAGGACAGAAGGAATGACAGACAAGTAGAACACGACACCAGCAGTGCTGAGACTGAGCTAGCACACAGCACTCCCGTGTCTCAAACATGAGGGCTTGGGGACAGACAGTTCTGATAAACGGAGAAGTTTCTGGAAGAGGAGCTACATGAGCAGAATCCTTATGAATCTAAAGGAGTTAGCCAGGCAAAACCACACACTTTGTGTGGAGGGAGCAGGGTTCAACACACCAGACAGGTGAATATGAATTAGACCATCAGTGGTCTTTCACATACACTAAGCAAAACATTTGTACTTTATGCTGAAATAAGGTACAGAGTGTCTTCTGGAGAGACGTGGAAGGGTGTTACACAGGAATGTGGCGTGATCAGCTCTTACAGGAAGATCACTGTCAGTGTGAGAGGAACGCACTGGGCTGGCTGCAGGACAGGAGCCAGAACACCTGCTAAGGAACAACTGCAGTAACCCAAGTGGAAGGGCAGGTAACTGAACTAAAGGATGTCACTGGGGTGGGAAGATGACATGAACCAGCAAGACTCGGTGACAGAAAGGGGCGGAGGTGCAAGAGAAGAGAAGCGCTGGGGGGACAGGAGCACCACTCACCAGGGACCAGTACCAGCAGAGGTGGGGGAACAAGGAAGTCTTTTAGTTTAGGGCGCGTCCTTCTCTGCCAGTGTAAGATCTAGCAAGACATCCAGTGCATCTGGGACAAGACCTGGGTCCCCCGAATGGAGTCATCAGCATATTAGAGAGATGGGGCCAAAGCTTGGAGAGCGAATGAGACCCCGAGCAGAGAGCAGGAAATGAATGGAGGCCATGAGCCCGCAGCGGAGACCTGAGGGGCAGGTGGAGGCCAGGCGAGGGTCGGAGGAGCAGGCTGTGCGCTCGGAGCAGGGCGTGCACGCCACATCTGGAGGCGGACTGGATGTTCCACACATGTGAACTCTCTGAATCCACACTTAGAAGATTGACAGAATTGAATATTCTGGCTCTAAACTTTTTAGAAAATAGACTGTTTCAGATCAGAGTGGCTCACCAAGGATAGTTTAAATTTTTAAGCCCTTAGATTTGATTCACAGTTGAGTCAATACAGCTCCAGTTCAGCTTGTTCCAGGTTTTAAGTAACATTTGGTTCAAGTTCCCCTTAAGGGCCAAAATCCTAAAATGAAACGGGAGCAGGAAGGCCAGTGGGGAGAAGACCGGTGGACAGCGAAAAAAAGGAAAACCGACACTGGAAAAAGCCACCACCTTGCGGGCGCTCATTTTCAGCACTCTGGGCTCAGCACCGTTTACCTCTAAATTCAAAGCCTCTTTATCTTACACTTAAAGTAGGCAAAGAATCCACCTTTGGGGTCCTCCAAAAGAGTTTAGGTACAAACATAGCCACACACAAGCCTCTAGAAGGCCAGGACCACTCAGCCTTCCACGTTCCCCGTATGCCAACCAAGACTACTCGTCAGCCTGAGTCCGTCCCCACTCATCCAGCCCAGGCCTGAGTTCCGTCCATCAGGCCCCACAGGCCTCTCCTCCAGGCGCAGCACTCACTGCTAAGGAGACACCAAGGCCATATAACTGAATCCATAAACTTCCAGAAAGAGAAAATTGTGAACATTCATCTGAATATTTAACTAAGGTTCATTCCCACCATGGAAGAATAACATTCTGACATTCAAACAGATGCATTACTCAGAAAAGCTTAGGAAAAGCCACAAAATCCTTTAGCACGAGCCCAAATGGCAAGAAATTAAGTGCTTAGTGTGATGGTGTTACCGGGGTATTTCCCACACTTAACTATATAATTCACTCAATTAGGAAAAGCGAGGAATATGAATTCGCCGGTGAACTCAGGCTGCAGACATGCGACCTCGGGAGGCTGCCACCCGAGGGGCGGCTGACTGTCCCCTCTGCAGCCCGGAACTGGGGTCCCTCACAGCTCCACCTGCTAAGAGTTCCCGCGGCCACCCCGTCACCCCGCCCGGCCTGCAACCGCCGCTGCGGGGGCCCAGGCGGCCGGAGCTGGCAGCAGGAAGGGCGTCCCTGGCTGAATCCCGCTCCAGAAAGGAGCAGAGTGGGAAGCGGACGAGGCTGGCGAGGCTGGCGAGGCGGGCGTGGGGGCTCACGGCCACGCGACAGCACGCCGATCCCCCACCGCGCGGGGACGGCGACAATCGACGCCGGGCAATTGGCGGGGACCCCCACCCATGTGCCCTCCTCCTCTCGGGTCTGGGCATGTCGTCTTCAAGTTCCCTCCCGGCCGTGGGTCCCGCAGTCCCCTCCCGGGGTCCCGCCGACCCTCAGACAAGGGGGCACCCCTCCCCTCCGGGGCCCGCTGCCGGCCTGCTCGGCGCCAGGAGGCCCGGCCTCCGCGCAGCCAGGCCGGCAGGACCCGGCGGCGGGGCCCCGACGTCCGCGGTCGGGCGCGTGCCCGCGGCGGGAGCCGGGGACGCGGACGGGGGGCGGCGTGGTACCTGCGGGTCGATGTCGCCCACCGCGTAGTACTTGACCTCCCTGAACATCTCCTCGGGAACTTTGGGCGCCTGGTCCGACATGGTGGCGGCGGCCCCCGCCCCGCCCGGCCCGCGGGGCCCGCTCCCCAACGGCGCGGCCCGCGCGGCCCCGGCCCGGTCCTGCGAGTCGGGCCCGCTCCCCCGCCCTCCGCGCCCCCGCCCGCGCCGAGCGGCCCAAGCGCGGGAGCCGCGCGCGCCCTGCGGGACGCACCATCCCGCCCGCCGCTGAGGGGGAGGCTGACGAGGGCAGGGCCTCAGCTAGCGCTGCCCAGCGCCTCGCTGCGGCCCGCGGCCCCGGGGACCTGGCCACTGAGCAGTCCGCTCCGGAGACAGGGGCCCGTGGCCGGCGCTGCCCCCGCGGGAAGCTGCCCCGGGGTCGCGGGGAAACCCGCTCCCCCCTTGGTGGAGCCAGAGTGGGCCGGTCCCGGGAAAGAAGGGAACGCGGAGGCCCCTCCCGTCAACACGCGCGGCCGCTCGGGTGGCGCATGCGCGCGGCGGAGGGGGCGGGCCCGCGGGCCGGGCGGCGGCGGCGGCGGCGGCACCGGGAGCGCGTCCTGCGCCCCGGGGCCTGGGGTCGGGGCCTCGGGAGCTGAGGAGCGGAGCGTCGCCAGCTACTGCCTGACGAGACCCGAGGTAA
This sequence comes from Vicugna pacos, assembly GCF_048564905.1. Lineage (NCBI taxonomy): Eukaryota > Metazoa > Chordata > Mammalia > Artiodactyla > Camelidae > Vicugna > Vicugna pacos. The sequence continues at coordinate 2,536,887 of NC_132993.1, read as the reverse complement.
CGCCCCAGGCCCAGGAGATCGGATCACGGGCCCGGCTGAAGGGCGGGGGCGCTGGGCCGCGTCGCGGACCGGGCCCCACGGGCTGGCCGAGGCGCCCCGTGGGCCTCCCCTCGATCTCCGACCCCGCTCCTGCGGGGACCTTGGCCGTCGGAACGAGCCCCGTTGCCCTCCCTCCGGGCACCGGTGACGACACCCGGCCGTGACGTGCGGCCGCGCTCTGACGTCATCCGGCGGCGCCGCGGCGCGAGGGGACTCCGCGCTCGGCACGCACCTGCGCGGCTCGCGGGCGCACCTGCGCGGCCCGGCTCCTCGCGGGAGCCGGGCGGCAAGAGGAACGCGAGTCGGGTCGTTTCTTCTCCACGGGGCTGAAGGCATCGCCTACTGTTGCTGCTAAACACAAAGCCACTTTAAGTAAATACACCGAAACTGGTTAAGAGAAACCTTTCAGAATTACCGTGGCACCCTAACGTAGCATTAAGTCACTTCTGAGGCCTTTGTTCCGTCGCTTTCAGTGTTTGATGATCGGTTCTGAAAGTAAAAGTTTGGTTGGTTCATTGATGAGCACTGGCTCTTTGTGGTTAGGTGAATACGGCTTTGTACGCTTGCAGGTATGTAATAAATGATTTTGTACACGCAGAAAGCAAGCACTCATTAAGCCTTTTAAATATACTTACGTTTTCTCTTTCTGATGTTTCCTGCGTTTTGTCTTTTCATTTGTCTTCTGAACAGTCTGGAACAGCCCTATTCTAAAGCTAACCCATTTCTTTACAAAAATAAAAACAATGAGTACTTGCCTAAGTGAATATTCTTCCTTTGAATACCCAAGCATGTATTTGGTATTGACCCTTGTAACATTTTACTTTCCCTGTTAACAAAAATGTCTGAGTGATAAGTTATTTATAAATACCGAACCAAAATTAGCATGCCCCTTATTGACCTGCGTGAGAGAAGAACTTTTTTTTAGCTCTTTTCTTCCCTAAGCAGGAACTAAACATGTGGTTTTATGTTAAAAGTCTTAAAGCATACCTCAACTGGGTGTTTTATTTTGTAAGTTAAAAAAGAACTTGTAACATTGAGCAGGGCAGGTTTACCCTACTGTGACTTGGATAGTCAAGAAGGCGGACGGTGGGACTAAGAAATCTACTTAGAATCCCATCAACCTGTGAGAGGTTGTAAACCATCAGCGTATTGTGCCAGGTCAGTGCTGTACACACGTGTGGGCCTAACAGCACCAGCGTCAGGAAGGCCCTGGTCCAGTGGCCCACAAAACCTTCTGTAGAGTGTATCAAACACTGCTACTTTGCCAGTAATGAAAAACATCTTCAGATGAAATCAAATTTCATGCGGATAAGGGATGTTCTGAAGAAGTATCAGTTCATTTAACAGAAGCTTTGTATTTCTTTAACTTCGCTACATCAATGACATCTAAATACAACCCTTGAGCGTTAATATTTTTACACTTCTCCCAACTGAGTTCAACGCATGCTCATTTTGATGAACTTCAGAGAACAAATAGCCTGTTTAATACTAATTTGATAAATACGGTAATGCATCTTATTTTCTATTTTGCAAAATGAGATAACTCAAGGCTAGGAAAAAAGTGAAATTAGAAAATGGAAAAGGAAAGTTGGAAATACTAACTCAAAGTGTGCCTACTGGTGCGGACTCGAGGCAGTTATTTATTTGCAAATGGCTTTTGAAAAAAACATCTCTGTGTGGGAGACAGCAGTCTCAGTCTTGTTCTCGTGTTCAGTTCAGCTCATCACATACTTCTTAAAGTTAGGTGTTATCAGTGTTTAGTCTGGGTTTATAGACTACAACATGTAACCTTCTCATGAAAGGGAGTACTTAAGTTAGAGGCATAAGCAAGCCAGAGTTTTACCACAGGAGAATCTGGGAGCCAAAAGGCATGTTTCTTCACCAGAGAGATCCTCCTGACCCACAGGACACAGTTGCCACCAGTGGTCATCCAGCTATTCAGTGCACAAAAACTAGAAAACATGAGTAAGGGAAAAATTCAAATTACTTCAAATTCACCCAGAGGCAGCACTGCCTGAACCCTTCCAGACACTCCCATACAAATACATTTTTTCCCTAAAAATAATTATACTCCACACACTCTTCTGCAGCTTAAAAAAACAAACAGAATGTCCTTCCATGTCAGTAGATAATAGATTACATGATTTAATGAATATATAATGTCCCATTTTAAATTGCCTTAATTTAATCAACTCTGTCTTGTTGCACATTTGTTGTTTCCAATTTAACACGGACAATACTGCAATGAAGCAGTTACCTTAGAATAAGCACGCGTGTATAATGTATTACGCGTTATGCTCTAAGGTCAGAAGGTGCCCACACACTGCTCCCCCTTCACTCTGAGCACAGCGACTGGCACCCAGTCAGCCTGTTAGTCAAGAGGACTTAGATCAGTGGTTCTTAAGTATGGGCAGTTTTGCCCCCAAGGGGGCATCTGGCAATTCCTGGAAACATTCTCGGTTGTCAAGACTATGGAGGGGGTACAACTGACATCTAGTGGTCGAGGCCAGGAAGCTGCTAAACACCCCACGATGCACAGGACAGCCTCCACAACAGCTACCCTGTGCAAAATGTCCTTTGCACTGCTGTGGAGAAACCTGGTTTAAGATGATGTAACAAACTAGAGCATTCCATTGGCTGGACCCACGGGCACTCAGGGCTTCAGTTATCATGTGGCTCTGCTCCCTGAGAGCTGCTTGCTTCCAACTCTACAGAAGGGAGAAAGCCAGTAGAATATCCCGCAGAGGGTCCTATGGCCAGCCTACAAAGAGTGGCTTACTCCTTGTCCACCCACTTCCATTGGCCAGAACCTGGTCTTCTGACCTCACCCTAAACTGCAAAGGAGGCTGGGCAATGTAGTCTTGCTGTGTATCCAGGAACAGGAAGTGCGATTGATGGCATTTTGCCAACTTCTGCCATTTTTTTTTAGTTTTCAAAACAAGTCTACAAATTAAGATTACAGAATGCAACACAACATAAAACAAAAAATTCATAATTTTTAAAAAACCACTCATGCACAGTGACCCAATAGATACATGCTGAATTGGGGGTTGTTGGCTTTCTATGGAAAGGGTGAGCAGTGCTCTATTAGAAAGTGATCAGGTGTCTGCTGCAGGCCTCTAATGGACGTGCTGGGTATCCTACGTTCATCCTTCTCCACCCCCAGATCGACGCTCCATCCTCTACCTCGTTCTCAGTCCAGGATGCTGCCCTCACCGGAGTATCTCAATAGGCTCCCGTGTACTCTGGCTCCCAGTTCAGTCAGCTGAGTGACGAACCCCAGCAGAGAGCTGAGAGGCGAGGGGAGGGCGAAGCGTGGGATTACACTATTTCCAGGTTCCTTGTCAGGTGTCCTTGAGCTGGCAAAGTAACCTGTTCGAGACACCTCTCTCCTTCTAGGTTCTGGTCATCCTTCCTTCCTCTTACCCCTCTGGACCTGGGTTACGTCACCATCCACACATCCTGCCTGCACCTCTGTAATACTCCTTTTACTAATAAGCTTTCTCAGACGATGCTAATTTGAGTGTGCTGCCCCAGGTGTGACCCCGATTATACAGTGAACATGAAAACCTGATAGGGACACTGAGAACTTTTTTTCTTTCAAGTAAGATATTATGTTTGTCCTCAAAAAGCTAACAAACACTTGGATACACAAGCCTAACACTAGTGGGACTATTAATAAATGCAGCAGAGATTCAGAGAAGAGCTCCCTGAGTGCCTGGTGCACCCACTGACAGCTGGGGCAACCTTCCTGGATGCAGTGGATACGGAAGGGGTAATTCTTGGAGTGGAGGAAACCACAGATAAGAGGTGTGAGGTCAGAATGTTGGTACTGAATAAAAAGTTGCACATTTTAGATATTAAGTAATTGGTTATTTGATACAAGAAAAAAATGGGAACTAATTCAAAATAAATGCCAAGGATATGCAGATCCTGGGGTCCCAGAGCAAGCTGTTGACTCTGAGGTGCAGAATAGTCCTGCAGCCGTGGTACAGGAGGAAAATGGTTCACTCGCTCCTTAAGGTTATGCACTTTGTGGCAGGCTGGCTATAGGATTGACAGCTGCTTCACTTACGGCCTTCGCAGTGTGTAAAGACACAATCGTCATCGTGAATTGTGCTGACCATTTGATGTCAAGCACCCAGCAGTATTAACATGCCAAGGAATTAGAACACATAGTAATTTAAATCAATGAATTAAGCATTCAAATTTGGGGGGAGAAATTGTGCTCTGTCAGTGGTTTATACAGCCTTGCCCGGACTGGCTGCACTTGACTTCTGTCAGGATGCACAGGCAACAGGTAAGGAAGCACGTACGAAGTACGAGCCTCGGAATCTGGGAGACTGTCTACAAACTGTGGCTACTCACCTTCCTGTAGGTAAGACCAATGTCTGTCAAGGATCCCTTCGGGGTCAAAGTGATCTTTGGTGCTGGCTTTGGGGAATCCATATTAACTTATCACCCAGAGCAGACCCCACCAAAGGGCCTTGACCACAGTGCTCCGTGCCCTTGACAATTGCTAGCAGAGTCCAAAACCTTCTAGCAGGATCCCTGCTTAGATACGTTTAAGTTTAGAAACACCTTTGCCAACGGCACTAAACACCAACTCTAATCTCCATTCTGCTGTTACTCTGCTCTGAGGCTTTTCTTAGAGGCTGGAAATTACATCTAAAGATGATGGTGACAGGCGTCTCTCCAGCAGCCCCGGGAGAGCTGTGCTTCTTTGAAAACGTACCTTCACTCTATACCCACTTTGGCGAGAATTTTTATCATAAATGGGTGTTGATTTTTATCAAATGCTTTTTCTGCATCAAGTGAGATGATCATGTGGTTTTTGTCCTTTCTCTTGTTGATGTGATGTATTACATTGATTGATTTGCATATGTTGAACCACCCTTGTGTCCCTGGGATAAACCCCACTTGGTCATGATGTATAATCTTTTTTATGTGCTGTTGGATTCTGTTTGCTAATATTTTGGTGAGGATTTTGGCGTCTATGTTCATCAGTGATATTGGCCTATAATTCTCTTTTTTTGTAGTGTCTTTGCCTGGTTTTGGTATCAGGGTGATGGTGACTTCATAGAATGAGTTTGGGAGTATTCCCTCCTTTTCAATCGTCTGGAAGAGTTTGAGAAGGATTAGTATGAGTTCTTCTTTGTATGTTTGGTAGAATTCCCCGGTGAAGCCGTCCGATCCTGGACTTTTATTTGTAGGGAGGGTTTTAATTGCTGTTTCTATTTCCTTTCTAGTGATTGGATTGTTCAAGTGGTCAGTTTCTTCTTGATTCAGTCTTTCAAAAATCCACAAATGACAAATGCTGGAGAGGCTGAGGAGAAAGAGGAACCCTCCTACACTGCTGGTGGGAATGCAGTTTGGTGCAGCCACTATGGAAAACAGTGTGGAGATTCCTCAGAAGACTAGGAATAGACTTACCATATGACCCAGGAATCCAACTCCTGGGCTTGTATCCAGAAGGAAATCTACTTCAGGATGACACCTGCACCCCAATGTTCATAGCAGCACTATTCACAATAGCCAAAACATGGAAACAGCCTAAATGTCCATCAACAGGTGACTGGATAAAGAAGATGTGGTATATTTATACAATGGAATACTACTCAGTCGTAAAAACCGACAACATAACGCCATTTGCAGCAACATGGATGTTCCTGGAGAATGTCATTCTAAGTGAAGTAAGCCAGAAAGAGAAAGAAAAATACCATATGAGATTGCTCATATGTGGAATCTAAAAAACAAAAACAAACAAACAAAAACAAAGCGTTAATACAGGACAGAAATAGACTCATAGACAGAGAATACGGACTTGTGGTTGCCAGGGGGGCAGAGGGTGGGAAGGGATAGACTGGGATTTCAAAACTGTAGAATAGATAAACAAGATTATATGGTACAGCACAGGGAAATATACACAAAACGTTATGGTAGCTCACAGAGAAAAAAATGTGACAATGAGTGTGTATATGTCCATGTATGACTGAAAAATTGTGCTGAACACTGGAATTTGACACATTGTAAAATGATTATAAATCAATAAAAAATGTTAAAAAATTAAAAAAAGAAAACATATTTAATTTTATCTCAGATTGTTAAACTAATTACCAAAGATCCTAAGCTGGGACCTGGTTCTGCACTGTAACGCACCGACAAAGATTTTAACCATCTTTTCCAACTCTAGCTGCCTGATCTGTTCCTCCCACTGAGATGTGTTTCCATCTCCAAGACAATGTGAATCGATCTCACTTTTTTTAATACGATACACTGAGGATGAGAAAACTGAGGCTCAGAGAATTTAAGTGACTTGCTCGTGATGACAGTTACTAGCAGGATTTGGGCTAAATTCATCTTTTGGGGCTTCTTCTAATTCATTCTTTAAAAAATTGAACAAGACTTAATTGTATATTAAATAGAAGTAGGAAAAAAGTAAACTTTAAAAATAACATTTGTGGTATGGAAAGTTTAACTACATAGATTGAAAACAGTCCACTGGTTAATATTTTTGTAGCTAACACCTCTTCCTCTTTTGAGCTGGTGGAGGATGAAGAGACGGCTGTTAGGTCTAAGTTCAGAATTTCCCTATTTGAATGTCTTGTGTCAGTTTTAATTTTCTGATTTAATTAGCTTCCTAATTAGAAGGGGTTAAATTAATTAACCTCATTATTTACTATATATTTAATGATTTCTCCTCTACAGGGAGTTACTTAATTTTCAATACATGGAAAGCCATGACAAGGGGGAATATTGCCAAGTTTTACACTTATTGCTTTATGATCAGTGGCCAGAATGGGACAAATTGAAGGGAATTTTAGGTGAGATGTCAGATACAGGCAAAGGCTCCTTCCCACTTGTTCTGAAATGTGGTTCAGGTAAAAACGTGGGTGGGAGTCAACAATCTCTACTGAATTAAAACTCAATGGATGTATCTTTTATGTAAGGTTAAAATATCCTAGAATATAGGATTTTATAAGAAATAACCCTACTTATGACCTTAGTTATAGACAAAATTACAAAGCATTGAATAACGCTGCATAATTCTAATAAAAGGGAGACTCTCTGAAATTATCACCCGGTATATAATGGCATATCAAAATATTCCGTTTCCCCTCAGATTTGTCAACGGGCTAAATGGATAACATCCCAGGAAGTCTCAGTAGAATCATAAGCCTAGTGTCTGTGTGGAAATCAAACGGGCCTTGTTCTTTCACGTTTATATAGGTATAAATATAAATGATTTGTGAATAACTATTTTAATGTAGTGATATACAGAAAATATTAAATAACTACTTTCTAGAGAACAAAAATGAGGCTGTATCTGCAAAATGGCCGGATGCTTCTTTTTGCCACTCCTGAGGTACCTTCGTCGTGGATGGGAGCCATCGGTCCCCTGCAGGGAGAGGCAGGGCACGGACGCTCCGTTACCCCCACTTCTCCATCACCGCTTGTCCAGGCACCACTGCTCCCCAAGAGCAGCTCAGGTCCACTGAGAGCTGCGTGAGGAAGGCTTGGGCAGTGGTACAATTTTAAACACAAACCTAACGTATTTAGTAAAATGAAGTGATCTGATCGTAGGAAATCCACTTCAGTTGAACAAATACCGACTGAGCCCTTAGGTGCACTGCAAATAGGCCTGGCCTAGGAAGCAAGGCTTAGCAAGATGCGCCCACGGAATGACTGAGCTCCATTCTGGGAGCAGTCTGTCAGGTGCCGACGTGAGTGGGACAGGGTGATGGGACAAGCAGGGAGACCCCACGGGGACTGGGGTGGTTAGGGAGGGCCTCTCTGAGGAGGTGAGTCCTAAGAGGGCTCTGAGGGACCACAGGAGAAGGAGAAGGTGGGGGATGGGAGGGGGACCGGGAGGAGGCAGAGAGGAGGAGGAGACCAAGGCCCACTTGGGAGGAGCAGCCTGAGCAGGGAGCTGGGTCTGATGAGCGTGGGGCAGCAGGGCTGGGAAGAGACCCCCGGCCAGAGGACGAGGAGTGGTGGAGCTGTGGCCAACACTACAGAGAAGCAGGTTGAAGCCTTCAGGGAAGGTGTGTGTGTGCAGAAACAGTAACCGCCCCTGTTTCTCACAGAGTAGAACCCATCTGTTATAAATCCCTATCCAAACATTTCTGGGCTGAAACTGAGGCAGTAGAAGCTGGTCTTTTGTTTGGTCCCATTTGGCAAATGTCTGCCCCTGTTCCGCTTAGAGCAGGCAGAGCAGCACCACCAGCCCCCAATACTCAGAAAACTACTAGCCAGACAGGCTCACTGCTCTTGTCCCAGGCTTCCAGGAGCTTCCCACTGCTTGCAGGGCGAAGTGCAATCCAACTGGCCGCCATCCGCGACCTCCACGACCTCCTATTGCTCTCCACCCTCCACCCGACCTGTAACCCCAGAAGCCAAGTGCCCCCTGACCTCCTGCCACTCCCCTGTATTGCGGCCTCTTCCCACCAAACCACGCTACCTGGTTGTCCTCAAACACGTCCAGAACGTCGCAGCCCCGTGGCTTTGTACAGACCATGGGTCCCTCCACCTGAGACAACCCTGCACTGACCCACCCTTCAAACCCTTCTCCTGTGTCCAAGCTCAAGTGGCGCATTTCATCAAGCGCCTCTGGCACCTGGAGACAGAACTTCTCAGTCATTTCTTTGGTCCCTTCTATTTATGGCTATAAATACATTACGGGGCCGGGGGCTCCTGGGCATGGACCGAGGACAGCCTGGCCAACCAGGTGTGGGAGGCTCATCTCACATCGACGGAGCGGCCGGTGTGATGCACTTGTAAACCACCTCAGGGCAAGGAAAACAACCAGGGCAGGGAGCCCAAGACGGGGAGCCTGCCTTCATCCCAGTGCTCACGCTGAAAATGCCAGGGAGGCTTGATTTCAAGACAGCTGGCCGTCCCACATAGCACCCCCACGCCCACGCCGTCCCTCCACCAGTGACTGAAACAGGACTTACTTCTCTTAACAAGTATTCCCCTAACTGTTTAGTTTGGTGCCTGACGTCACGTGGATGGTGGGTAGATATTTAAAGAGTAGATGGATGCATTTTGCATGAAGTAGCATCACTGCCAGGGATTTTTCACCTTGGGCTTAAGGCACCTTCGAAGACTGTCATCACTGTGCGAAGCTGAAACCTACCTCCTCTCATGGACGCAGCTGCGTTGCTGTGGCTGCGCTCCATCTTACAGATGGAGAGGCACGTTCAGAGAGATCAGGTCGGGGCTCAGCAGACTTCTTCTGCAGCGGGCTAGACAAAACATTTCAGACATTACGGTCCATAAAGTCTCGTTCTGACTTAACTCTGCCACTGCGGTGTGAAAAAAGCCAGAGAGGACACGGGCACCGATGAGCAAGGCTGGCTCCAGTGGAACTCTGTTCATGAGAGCAGGCAGCGAGCCAGACTTAGCTGTGGGCCCTGGTTGGCCAGCTCTGGGCTGGGGCATCCAAGGTCACAAACTTGCACAAACTCAGCTGCAAAGACCAACACCCAACAGGTGTGAACTAACTCACAGGCCTCTTGCCCCCAGTTGGCACTTTTTCTACTTTGCTGTAATAACGCGCTGGTCTCCCGAGGGCTGTCTGAATGCTTGACCGTCAGGAGAACAGGGGAATTAGGGCTAATTAATTAGTCCAGACTTTGAAGTCCAGAGAGAAAAGGGCCTCATATTAAGTGCAAACTATCATCCTAAGTAATACATTTGTGGCACTTTCATTAAATTTTCTCTCCAATCTTGAAAAATGTGTATCTCCTGGCTGCCAACATTTTCATCTTTGTATAATTATGAAGCTTCCCCAAATAATCATTTTCCAGTTTGTGATACTCAGTGGGACCCGATGCCAGCTGCTGAGACTTGATGGAGCTGTTTAATTTCAGACTTATTAGCACAGCACAGGTGAAAATGAACAAAGTCTTGGTGAAATTTATTCAGTGTTTCAAACAGAGACGCCTACTGTGCAGTGAAGTTTGTGGAAAAAAAGAACAGTCCTTGTCCAAAAGCATTACAATACTTCAATGTCTGTCAAGATAAACACGGAGATTTTAGGAATATTTCCCCAACATATTAATAAAAAGCCATTTATATTACAAAAAGCAGACATTTCAATATGAGACAACCATTTTTAGGAGCATTTCTTCCCATAAAAAGAAAACGGTCGCAAAACCAGGTATGCGGTTCCTTAAATGAGCGAATAGACTTTTTTTTCTTCTGTCTCCTAAATGAACAAGAATTTTGCACTTATAGAACAGATTTAGGGACTGTGAATTAAAAGATGCTCTCTGTTCATGCACATTCCATTCCCAGGCAATTCTGAGGACAATTTCTTGAGACATTAAAAACCCAGAGACACGGAAGTTCTAACACTGCGCTCTCTCCCCTGACTAGGGTTCACAGAAATTCTTTCCTCCGTTGTAAACTGGTCATTTTCCTCGTTAAAAACATTCTACTGGAGATTTCTGGTCAAGATGACAGCAGTAGGACCATGAGCTCACCTCTCCTCACGACAACAAAACCACAACTGACTGCTAAGCCACCATCGAGTAAAAAGCCTGGAGCCCAGCAGAAAGGTCTGCTCCAGCTGGAAACATGGAGAGGGAACCACAGCAGGGCAGCAGGAGGGGCGTGCCTGTGATATAACTGGGCCCCGTTACCCCCCAGGGGGGCGGCCCACGAGCTGAAGGACAGTTTAGTCGCAGAGGCCCTCCCACAGCGGGTAGCGTGCTGAGCCCCACGTCAGGCTCCCCAGCCCGGGTCCTGGCACTGGGAGGAGGAGGAGACCGCAGGACATCTGGTTTTGAAGGCCAGCAGGGCTCAGCTCCAGGAGCCCCAGGGACTGGGGCAAACAGACTTCACTCCCTTGGGAAGCGCACACACAATCTCGTGTGCACCAGGTCCAAGGGCAGAGGCCGTGATTTCGTAGGAACCTGGGCCAGGCCTGCCTGCTGGATCTGGCGGGTCTCCTGGGGATGTGGGGGACGGCTGCGGCTCACCCAGGGGACATAAAAGCTGGTGATGGACATTCAGGGAGTGTTCATCTACTTGAGCTTTCCTGGAGGCTGATGTCTCGACTGGATCATTAGCACCAAGACCCAGCCCCACCCAACAGCCTGTGGGGAAGCCTCAGGCCAGACACAGCCACACCCACCATCAGACCTCCTGAGCCACGGAGGCCTCTAGACACGGCCCTACCCACCGGAGGTCCAGGACCAAGCTCCACCCAGCAGTGGGCAGATACTGGCTCCTCCTGTCAGGAAGCCTGCACAAGCCTCTAGTCCAGCCTCATCCACCAGGGCAGGCACCAGAAATGAGAAAACAGCAATCCCAAAGCCCGTGGAAGGAGTCCACACACACAGGCCAGACTCCACACTGGGACCAACAGGACCCTGGCCCTTGGGGGACAAGAGGAGTGCACTGCTGGGACACACAGGACATCTCCCACAGAGGGCCACCTCGCCAAGGGCGAGAAAGTAACTAACCTACCGAAAACTACATGGATAGACGACGTGGGGCAGCAGTGGAGAGTCTCCCAGGCCAAGGCACAAGACAGAATCCCAGAAGAAGAAATCAGTGGTGAGGAGATAGGCAGTTTACCCAAGAAAGAGTTGAGTAACGATGGCGAAGATGTTCGGAGAACTCAAGAGGAGTACAGATGCACAGAGCGAAGTTATAGCAAAGAATTGGAAAATACAAAGAATACGCAGAGTTGAAGAATAAAATCACTGAAATGAGTAACACACTAGAAGGAACCAAGAAGAGACTGAATGAGGCAGGAAAGATCAGTGAGCTTGAAGACAGATGAGTGGAAATCACTACTGCAGAACAGAAGAAAAAAAAATGAGGATAGTTTAAGAGAACTCTGGGACAACACTGATAACTCGCATCATAGGGGGTCCCAGAAAGAGGAGAGAGAGAGGACCTGAGAAAATTTTTGGAGAGAGAATCACTGAAAAATTCCCCAACTTGGGAAAGGAAAGAGTCACCCAAGTCCAGGAAGCGCAGAGAGTTCCACCCAAAATCACAGAGGATCCACCCAAAGAGGGGCACACCAAGGCACACAGTCATCAAACTGACAACAATTAAGGACAAGGAGAAAATATTAAAATCAGCAAGAGGAAAGCAACAAACATACAAGGGAGCTCCCGTAGGTGATCAGCTGATTTCTCAGCAGAAGCCCTTCAGGCCAGAAGGCAGTGGCAAGGTGTATTTAAAGTGATGCAAGGGGGAAACTTAGAACCAGGAATACTCTACCCAGCAAGGCTCTCGTTCAGATTTGAGGGAGAAATCAAAAGCTTCACAGATAAACAAAAGCTGAACGATTTCAGTACCAAACCAGCTTTACAACAAATGTTAAAGGACCTTCTCTAGTCATCAAACCACAAGAAGAGAGAACAAAAAGAAGAAAGAGACACATAGAAACAAAAGACCTACAAAAGACTGCTTTGGCAATTCGGTGTCTTTTGTGGTTCCATATAAATTTTGGAATTGTTTGTTCTAAAAACAAACAAACAAACCAACAAAAAATATTCTACTCTTTAGGAATACCTTAGAAAAACAAAGACCACAGTTAGAGGGTCAGTGGCCAGGGAGGAGGAGGATGAGTCAGCAGGAAGTCACAGGAGAGCAGGCGCCAGAGCGCTGTCACTGGGCGTCAGCAACTTTCCGCTATTTCAGTTGTAATATGAGAAAAACGCACAGGCTGAAGGTAAGGGATGTCGGCGTTTCCCTCGCGCCTGTGACCCTCACGTACTGACGTGGAAGAGCCTGCACTGTGCCTGCGCAGAGGGGGGAAAGTGAGACCACAGATAGCAAAGGACCACCTCAGTGAACACAAACACAGTGTATTTTTACGGCTTTTTTGTACAACACTTTGCCTGGGGAGTCACTTTGATGATTAAATGATTTAGTTGAGTTCTGGATAATAATACTATGTTTCGAAGTGGGAGGCTTTTCTCAATCTATTTGCCTGTGTGTGGCAGCAATGAGAACACTCATTAACGTGTTTTGCAAATACACGGGTGGGGTTGCGACCCGAGCTCCTTCCCTGCAGGAAATTTCCAGTGCGTTGGGGGATGTGTACAGAGCAGAACCTTTACATTTTATTTTAGGCTTTGTAGTTTATGTATTTCACCGCATTTACCTACAGTGTGTTCGTTAGAATCAGAGAAAGCAGCTTCATTTATCGCTGGAGAGGGTGTAGAGAAAAGGGAACCCTCCTACACTGTTGGTAGGAATGTAACTGGTGCAGCCACTGTGGAGGACAGTGTGGAGGTTCCTTAAGAAACTAAACTACCATATGATCCAGCAATCCCATTTTACTGGGCATGTATCTGGAGGAAACTCGAATTCAAAAAGATACACCCGCCCCAATGTTCACAGCAGGACTATTTACAATAGCCAAGACATGGAAGCAACCTAAATGTCCATCAACAGATGACTGGATAAAGAAGTTGTGGTGTACACACACGTGTACACACACATACACACACACACACACACACACACACACACACACACACACACACACACAGAGGAATATTACTGAGTCATAAAAAAGAATGAAATAATGCCATCTGAAGCCAACGTGGATGGACCTGGAGATGATCACACTAAGTGAAGTCAGTCAGACAGAGAGAGACACATATATGATACAGCTTATATATGTAATCTTTAAAAAAATGAACAAATAAACTTATTTACAAAACAGAAGGAGACTCACAGACATAGAAAACAAACTTATGGTTACTGGGGTGGGGGAAAGGGGGTGGGAAGGGATAAATTGGGAGTTTGAGACATGCAGATACTAACTACTGTATATAAAATAGATAAACAGCAAGGTCCTACTGCAGAGCACAGGGAGCTATACTCGGTATCTTGCAGTGACTTATACCGAAGAATATGAAAAGGAAGGCGTGTATGTTCATGTATGACTGAAACATGATGCTGCGCACCAGAAATTGACACAACATGGTAAACTGACTGTACTTCAATCAGTTTTTAAAAAGTTAAAAACACAGCAAACACTCACCCCAGATGGGCGTACTAGAAACTCAGCCCACTGCTGTTTGCCACAGTACGTTATTCTAGGCAGCCCTTTCTCGGAACCCGTCCTTGGAGCAGTTGCTTTATTGTGAATCAGATATTTTCAGGCATCAAATGATTAATTCCAGCCTTCCTAATGCTTAATGAAGATACAAAATTGCAGAGAGACAGAGAGAGAGGGAGAGAGAGAGAGTGGGACTGTCAGGACCCCGAGCTGGCCTGTCGGCACTCCCCCTCCCTCCATGCTCCTCCCCAGCCCTTCCGAGGCGCTCTCTCTGACCCTCTCTTGCTTGGCTCGGTATGACTGCTCCTCTTCATGTCTTTAATGCCAAGACGGGAAACCTGGAGAAGGGTGAGTTGTAAAGTAAAACATGCTAAAGGCAGGCTTAAGTGAGGAGAATCGGACGTGGATACACGACTGTTTTCGCCTTGTGTATCGCAATACTCATTTGGCTCAGGATAACTAAACACTTCACATTTGTCGCTTGTCAGTACTGCCACTTGTCAAGTTCCTGCAGGGGCCTCTGTCACCTCTATTAACTGCATCAAGTTCCCAGACCTGTTTTTCCCGTATTCCATCCAATAATAACCTTGGTCCACCTCCCATTGCCTCACGGCCGACTCGCACATCCCTCCTCCTCCGACTGCACATCTCCTTCTGGATGGCAGGGGACCGCTGGTATTGCCACCCCTGTGATGAAACCAGTGGGAAGCCGGACAGCCGACACCCAGCCGAGGTGCTCAGCAAGGGCACAGGGGCGCAGACGGACCAGCAGGAGACAGCAGCAGCCAGCTCCAGCAGTGACCACGAGACGCGCTGCAGAAACAAGCACTGTCACGGGTGCGACTGTTTCTTCCTTATTTTGACATGAAAATGTTCACGTATACGTTAGCTGACCTTTCCCCTTCTCCCTCCCATCCTCCTTCTATTTAACATAAGAGTAGTCAGCCTCACATCTCAGGGTCTAGTTTACAGAATATCCAAGGTGAGATGAGACTCAGAAGAGGAACCACCGTCATCTAAAGTTGAACAAGGGTCTCTGTAACCAGGTCTAGGGGAGGATGGGCGTGTTTTACTGGGGAAAGGATAACTGCGTGCTGTTAAGACGGTGGATGCATGTTTGCTCCTGCTCCTCCTGGAGTCTAGCATGGTTAAAAGCAGTGCCTATCTTTGCCAAGTTGACAAAGGATGGACGGTGGTGGAATCGCATCACGTCACTTCAGCTAAGTGGGAACCATGCCTCCGAGAATTTTCTTCCCTGCGTGGTTGGGGGTTAGCAGAGGCCACAGGAGACTTTGCTCAAGGTTTGGAAGGCAGGGTGGAGCCCGCCTTTTTACGCCCCCACGGCCAGTGCGGGCAGAGGTTCGGTTATGGCAGCTTGTCTGGCGGCTCACTGGGTCCCCCTTTAGCTCCTCTGCCTCCTGAGCCAGGGGTGTGTTTAAGTCCTGCAGCATCTCCTTGAGGCCCCCCACAGCGAGGGAAGACAGAGGCCAGTCCCACTAAGCTGCTCCCTCTGTCCCTGGAATGTCCCCGCCCCCTCCCCTCCCTGACGCCGTCTGGCAGACTGGAACCAACCGCCCCACCTCGACGGGTCGATCGGCACCACCGCGGTGTAGGGTCCCACCGCTGTGATAAATCCCTGGCTTATCGCCTGGTTTCTCTTCTCTGATAAGACTAGACTCAGGGTCTGTGACACACAACTTCACCTGCACGTGCAACTTCCTGTTCTCTCGGTTACAACTGAAAACCGCCTCCTGGATCTCTCCAGCTGCGCACCCTTCCCGTCTGCCGACGTCCTCAAGGGGCTCATGGAGCTCTCCTCCTCCCCCGGAGGTGCAGCCTCTCTTTACTGGGTCCTCCAAAAAGCTCTCCAATAAGCTCATGCATTTAAACACTCCCACTTTACAAGGTCCTGGATCCGGAGTGGCCACGAGAGCAGCTCATAGGAGAAACAGCGTGAGTCAGAAAGAGTCGTGAGCCGTGGAGACGTCAACTGCGGCCGCAGCCAAGTCTGGCCATAAAGCGCAGGGCTGGAGATGCGAGTGCGGGGGTGGGCCGGAACCGAGCCAGCGCTGGCCGCTGGGGAGGATTAACTGAGGACAGTCCGCCGGCGGCCAGCACCCACCCGCTGGGATGGGTGAGACAGCCACTGCTTCCATGATCGCACCTTCCTCCTAAGATCGAGAGTCCCTGGAGAGAGCATCTAACTCACCAGACCTGGGTCGATGCCTGTCCTGTGTGGACCACAGGGGTCAGAGCGTGTGTATGAAAAAGCGAAACTGTCTGCATATATACATACTTGTACATGTGTGTGTGAGTGAAAGCGGCGTAACAAAATGTTTACAATTGGCAAGTCCAGGTTAGACACACACATTCTTATTTTATTATTCTTTCAACTTTGCTGAAGCTGAACATTTTTCAAAACAAATTGTGGGAGAAAGGTAGTCTGTCCAGTTGCAAGCGTGGTATCTCTCATGCCTCTGGGTTTTCCAAGGCTGACATGGGCGGCCCGATTTCTTTGTCCACCACCACACCTGTCTCCCGATGTCCAGCTTCCAGTCTTCCCGGCCCTCATCCATGCGGTGTCTCAGCCTTGGGTCTTCACCCGTCCTCCGGTGCCACCCATGAGCTAAATTCAAGCCGGTGTCCAGCACTTAGCATGTCTTCTCTGGTAGCTGAGTCTCTCCTTACGACTTGCTTGGGAGAGCTGGGCAGAGTGGCATCAAGTTCAGGTTAGTTTCTGTGTATAAACTCCAGGGTGGCCAATAGTCCAATTTTGCCCAGAACTGCCCTGGTTTTAGCACTGAAAGTCCTATATCCAAGGAAACCTCTTAGACCAGAGCAAAATGAGATGCTTGCTTACCCTAAAACTGCCTACTCAGCCTCTGTTAAAGAGAAAGTTATTCTAACACTTGTGGAAATGGCAGGGAAGACTTTATTCAAGACTACTGCGATGGGAGCGAGATGGGGCTCAACTCCAAATACAGCAAAGACGGCTGGGTGTGTGCCAACGAGCAGAATGAGGGGTCAGCGATGGAAATCACTCAGAGGCGGCAGCAAGGATGGGACCCCTGCTACACTGACCTAACGGGACCCTTGCTGAAGGCAGGCTAAGACTCGGACATCAGAAGTGGTGGATGAGACACTGGGTCAGGTGTCAGTGTGGTCAGGTGTCAAGAGTGGGGTGACCCAGCAGGATTCTTGCTAAGTCTGGGCAGCTGGGCGGGCCGGAGACAGGGCAGGTCAGGGGGCTCGGAGAGGCTGGACCACAGCTTGGTGAAGGAGACAGTCTCAGTCGTCTCCACGTCGCTACAAGGGCAGCCAATCAAAGTTCCCAACTGAAGTGGTGGTCTAAGGGCGGTTACTGTCATCCTAAAGTGAGGTCGTCCCTTCAGGGAGGGACAGACGACTCCCGTGCCAGCAAGACCAGGGGCGGAGGGGCTGCCACTGCTGCCGCCTCTAAGCACGGCTCCAGCTGCGCCGGGGGGCAGTTCATTGAAGACTTGCAGCACGGGTGACCACTTTCCTTAAGGCTGGCCATCTGGCCTACTAGGGTTACTGGGCAGATGTCACGGAGGCCCCAAACCATTAATTACTCTTCCAAGTGTCCCTGGCCTCCCAGCAGAGCCTGGAAGAGCACCAAGGCCGGCCTTGCGTGAGAGCCACGTGACCTCACAGTCTGGACAGAGTGCTAGGAAGCGGTTTCCACGAACATGTTAATTAAATGGGCTTCAGACAGACTCCTTGAAAGGAGACATACACATCCAGGGGAGGGCCGTCCACAGAGAGAGGTTTTACGGCGTAACGAAAAATACTTGAAATAAGAATTTTTACTTGTAACGTCATTCTGGGCCTCAAAAAATGCTTTTTACCAGAAGATCCACTTTCTCCTATTTTACCATAAAAGGCTCAGTGGCTATGCTTTCGAAGCTGCCTTTGTGGCAGCCAGCTTGAGGTCAGCGCGGCCGGACACAGAGTGGCCCGGTAGACAGGGCCAGACCCACAGCTGTCGCCGGCGGTAACGAGCGGTGGGAACCACAGCGGACTCAGGCTGGATTTACTGATTGGCTGCAAACTCCCTCAGCAGGTAAAGCTCAGTCCGGTGCTGCAGGGAGGGCTGGGGAGCCCAGACTGACAAAAGCGACAAAGGCAGCCGATGTAATTCCAGCACAACACTGGTTCTTGGTTCCCACACAAAAGACGCCGTAATTGTCTACCGAGCACGGACTCCGGCTGGCTAGAAGCACGTCTGAGACGATGAATCTGCGTTTCCATCTCCAGCTCTCAGGGAAGATGCCACCTGGCTTCTCTGCAGGATGGACACCCTGCCTGTGAAACTCCAAGGCAGTGCTTCTTTGGAGTGGGAGACGGGGCACCGCCTCCTGAAGGAGAGGTCACTCTGCCAGGACCACTGCTGGGACCTTAGGGGTCACACTGTTCAGAGTTCTGGAACGGATCCGTGCTGGGTATAGTAAAAGAAGGATTTATAATATAATGTTAAGTTTTCAAAAAAGCAGGAGAAACTGCGTGATACAGTGGCAATCATTGCAAGCTGGCTCACTTAACTTCATTCCTGACCTGCTCTGCCTTCTCCTTCCTCCACTATACAGAGTGGAGCGTTGATTTAAGAGCTTCCTAGTTACTACATCTCTTAACTTCTTCTGTAGCAAGCATTGGCCATGGAATAAAACTCTTGCCAATGAAATATAAATAGGATAGAAAAAAATATTTTTATATATTATATAGTTATGTATCTTTTATATTATATATTGTTATATATGTATACATTTATTTAATACACAATTAACATAAATATTAGTGTTTATTGGAAATTAACTATTAAATAATACTAACATAAATATAGAATATAAGTATTAATACATAATAAAATATGCAACGAATGTAAATGGAACATAAATAGGAGACTCCCAGAGAGGCACCCTGGGATCCGCATGCTGGGTTTTGGGGAAGGCAGCAGAGCTACGTTGCGTGTGGCCCTCACCACTCTCCCTCCCTTCCCGTGAATGGACGAGGCGTTCAGACGTGCAGAGCTGATGCACAGCGGCGAGCGGCGAGCCAGCCTGCAGAGGTCAGGGCGCAGGGCAGAGAGGGCTGAGTCCCAGAGACGACACAAGTCACAGCTCTGACCCTAGACCAGCGTCACGGGACGCCTGCACCTCGGAATCACTGCTCACCGGGCACCCTGCTGCCTGTGGCCAACCGCATGCCTGGTTCTCCGCCACGGGTTTCAGGTGACTGCAAAATAACACGTGAAGCGGCCGGCGGCTGTCGTAGGCACACGGCATTCTGACTTTTGAACGTTGTCATTATAACCTCCCGACGTGGGGTAACACTTCATGCTGCTCAGGGGAATACAAAATGTGACATTCTCAGTATTTTTAAATAAGTGGTTTCGTAACAGCCATGAGCGCTCCTTTCTGCTGCGGGTCATGGTGCTGGAGGGGGCGTGATTAATCGGAAGATATTCCGAAGAGCAGTAAGAGCTGCTCTTACTGTTGGCGTCTCACTGAAGCACAACATAAAGCATTGTGTGTGTGCGCGTGTGTGTGCGGTAATGTCACAAGCCGAACGTGTGCGGCTCAGAGGATTCCACGAGGTGGACACACCGTGTAAGCTGCAAGGCCTGCACACCCTGCCCCCAAAGCATAGCCAGCTATCCTGATGTCTGACACTTTGCAGCCGTTTTCCCGTGATCAAATTTACGTAAGCGGAATCACCTATTTGGTGTCTGTCTTTTGCTCAGTCAGGTCTGCGGGCTCCATCGGTGGTACTGCCTGCCATTACAGGCCCTTCAGCCACACTGCTGGGCCGTGATCCGCGGAGAACGCGCTGCGGTCTGTGTACCCACGTAACTAGGGTTGGGCATCTAGGCAGTTTCCGCCTCGCGTCGTTACGAACAGGCTACTACAAGCATTTCCACGCGTGCCCCCGGTGCGCAGCTGCGTGCATCTCGGGGCGCACACACACACTGGGGCAGTGGATGCTGGGGCGCAGGGTGTGCGGATGTGCAGCTTGGAGAGATGCTGTCAGTGTCCCAAAACGGCTGGACCATTTCACTCCTGCTGGTTGTGCTGTCCTTTCCATCCTGCCCGTCCTGGTGGGCGAGCAGTGGTGCTATGCTGCAGTTTTCATCTGCATCTCCTTGATCAGTGAGGTTGAGGACTTTGACGTTTATTGGCCGTTTTGGCTGTTTTCACATCTGTTGTATTTTTACTCATGTTTGAAACATTCTCTTTCTCTTTTTGTATCTTCATGGCATTGGGGTGGAGCCTGCCTTTCCTTGTGACTAACCCAGCCGTGTCCCTGGGGGTCCTGTTCCATCCACTGTTGGGAGTATCCGCAGGCTCCGCCATGCTGGGGAATCCCCGCTGGGACCCACCAGTTCTGGAGTGCCCATGTCCATTTTGGGCCTCCGGGATGCGTGGCCTTAATTACTGAGAAGGAAAACACACCAGCAATTGTTTCAGAACTAGTATCCCCAACACACCATTCTGGCTAAAGCTGTTAAAAGTTAGTTTTAGGTGTACCTCTACTGATTTCTAATCAAATGTAATTATGCAAAAAATTACTTTTTATGCAAAGTATTTCCCCCCCTTTACAATTAAGTGCAGTGTAAAACTAGTAAGAAAAACAGAGTGTTTGGAGTTTTAAAATTTGAGACATCATGTTCTAAATAGTTATGCCATCTTTTTTATTTATATAGATTTCATATTCTGGCTGAAGTACATTAAATTCTCCACTATAAAGGAACTATGGAAACCTCATATGTTTTTCCTGTGAAAAGTGATTTTTGAATGCTAAGTGAGAGAAAACTAAATGCTATACACTAGTTTTGTTAACTTCGAATAATCTGAACCTAAACACCTCAAAACTTAATTTCTTAAACATTTTATGAATATTTTCACATGCTATGCATACATGTGAATATATTCAAACATAAACAGAAGAGGGTGGGCAGAGCTCAGTGGTAGAGTGCATGCTTAGCACACAATAGGTCCTGGGTTCAATCCCCAGTACCTCCATTAAAACCTATTTAAAAAGTAAATTTTAAAAAAAAGTTTAAAAATTTGGTAATAATCCTAAAAAAAATTAGAAGAAAAAAAAATACAGCATTTGCTTAGCTACGCCAATAGATTCTCTCCCCAAATGACTGAGCTTAACCTTGGAGAAATCTAATGAAAATCATGGATAGAATAGAAGTCCTTGACCCATTATCATGGTTTTTGCTTTTTTCTACTCATATGAGCGTTAGCCATCAGCCCACGTGCCTCAGAGAACGTGCTCATAGCTCGTTTCTTCCTGGAAGAGCTGGAAAGAAAGAATGCGTGAGGATTGCGGTGGAACTCTTGTTCTGAATCGGAGGACGGGAGACTTAGTGAGACCGTGAGAAGGCGGCAGGAGATTAAAAGAAACAAAATTAAGACCAGAACATTCAACAGAGGCTCAACGTTTTACTTTGGTCCAAGGGGCGGGCACTCACACATCGCTCGTTTGCTGAGGAAGGGGGCAGGTGCTCACGTTCAGAGGAGGATGGGAAACAGACGTGGACATGAGCCTTCACAGTCATCAGAGGAGGGCGTGAGCTACATGCAGTTCCACGCTGAGGAACACCGCCCTGGATGGAAGGCTAGTCAGCCTCTTTCCTGCGTGTGGGCCAAGCCTTGGTGGGAAGAGTTTCAATCACCGCCTGTGGTAGCCGTGACACTGACTGCATTTTCTTGCTGGTTTTAATTAGATTTTCCAGCTAATTAAGAAGAGCAAGGGTCGGCTGGACCTGCATTCGGCAGGTAGCGCAAACATTTGTTTTCAGTGAGGATACTGTCCCCATGGAGATGGTGAGGTCTTCAGTTTTGCAGAGCAGTCCTTCCTAAACTGGTGATGGCTGCCCTAGCTTGCCCCGACACAATCGGATCAGGACTGTGGTTCCCGCCTCTGAGCATGGTAGGGGAATGCTTGGTGCTAACAAGGCCAAGTTAGCGGGCCTGGAGGACTCTGAATCTGGGAGGGACCCAGGAGATTAGCAAAGAAAGAGGTGTTCAGTTGTTTTCAAAGCAATACCTTATATAAAACTCCAATTTGGTTCTTTGAGAAAATTTTATCACAACTTACTTGATGTCTCCTGTAACACAATCCAGAAAACACTCTTACCAAAAATCTGAACCCAAATCTGACCAAGGCTCCAGATCTGATTAATAATTTACAAGAAATACATGCGACAGAGGGACACATTGAATGACACAACTCAAGATGCAATCAGCCAAGCTGAGAACATGGAGGTTTTCAGCCTTGCTACTTACAGTGTGACCAGCAGGGGGAGTGGCAAAGACGGCAGAGGAGGAAGTCCCTGGGCTCACCTCCTCCCAGGCACACCAAAATTACAACTATAGAGCGACTATCAGCTCTGAAGATGAACAGAAAAGACGCACAACCACAGATACACAAGGAGCGCCAGTGAGGTGGGGAGGAGGGGTGGAGTCACGGCACAGGTGATCCCACCCCCCCCCCCCAAGGTGGGTGACCTACAAACCGGAGAGTAATCGCAACTGCAGAGTTTCTCCTCAAGGAGCGTGAAGTCTGAGCCCCACATCGGGCTCCCCAGTCCAGGGGTCCTGCACCGGGAAGATGAGCTCCTAGAATGTTTGATTTTGAAGACCAGTGGGGCTTATTTTGGGAGAGCCATGGCGCTGGAGGAAAGGGACCCCACTCTTAAAGGATGCACGCGTTCCAGGGCCCAGTGAAGAAGCCATGCTTTGAAAGAATCCTGGGTCAGACCCACCGGCTGATCTCAGAGAGACTCCCGCAGGGGGAGGAGGCGAGTGGGACTTACCCTGGTGATGTAGATGCTGGCAGCAGCCGCTTCTGGGAGCTTGTTCTCCATGAGGACACTGATGCTGCAAGCGCCATTTTGGAGTCCCCTTCTAGCTTGTTAGACCAGGACCCAGCCCCCCCACCAGCCAGCCAGCACTAGGGCTAGGACCACCCAGGACGGAAACACAAAAGATCCTGAATAGCCAAAATAATTTTGAGAAAGAAGAACAGAGCTGAAAGTATCATAATCCCTGATTTCAAAGTATACCACAGAGCTACCGTGGTCAAAACAGCAATGGTTCTGGCACACAGACACACAGATCAACGCAACAGAACAGAGAGCCCAGAAGTGAACTCGCACTCATGCGGGCAATTAATCCACAACAGAGGAGGCAAGAATATACAATGGGGAAAAGACAGCCTCTTCAACAAGTGGTATTGGGAGAAAGAAAAGAAAAAGACAAATGAACATAAATACAAAACAGAAGCAGACTCATGGACATAGAAAACAAACTTGTGATTGCCGGGGGGAGGGGGTGGGAAGGGACAGACTGGGAGTTAGAAACTTGTAGATACTGACAGGTATATATAGAATAAACAAGATTATACTGCATAGCACAGGGAAATACATACAAGATCTTGTGGTGGCTCACAGCAAAAAAGAATGTGACAACAAATACATGTATGTTCATGTATAACTGAAAAATTGGAAAAAAATAACTGGAAATTGACACAACATTGTAAACTGACTATAACTCAGTAAAATAAAATTTTAAAAAACAGTGTTGGGAAAACTGGACAGCTAATGCAAAATAATCAAACTGGACTACTCCCTCACCCCATGCACAAAAATAAATTCAAAGTGGATTAAATCCTTAAATGTAAGACCTGCCACCATAAAAGTTCTAGAAGGAAACAGAGGCAGTTTGCTCTGACGTTGGTCTTAGTAGTCTTTTTGGGTATGTCTCCTCAGGCAAGGGAATCAACAGTAAAAGTAAACACGGGAGGCTACATCAAACTAAAAAGCCTGTGCACAGTGACGGAGACTGTCTGCAAAAGGAAAAGGCTGCCTCCTGCGTGGGAGAAGGTATTTGTAAACGATACATCCCATCAAGGTTAATGTGCAAAATATATAAAGAATTCATGAAACTTCACATAAAAAACTCAAACAACCCAATTTTAAAAATTAGAGGATCTGAATATTTTTCCAAAGAATACATACAGGCACATGAAAAGGTGCTCAGCATTGCTAATTATTAGAGAAATGCAAATCAAAACCACAATGAGGTATCACCTCACACGCATCAGAATGGCCATCACCAAAAAGTCTACAAATGGGAAATGCTGGAGAGACTGTGGCGAAAAGGGAACCCTCCTATACTGCTAGTGGGAATGTAAATTGGTACAGCCACTGTGGAGAACAGTATGGAGGTTCCTCAAAAAGTTTAAAATAGAACTACCACAGAATCTAGCAACTGCACTCCTGGGTATTTATCTGAAGAAAATGAAGACACTAATTTGAAACTATATATACTCCCCTATGTTCACTGCAGCATGATTTACCATAGCCAAAATATGGAAGCCCCCATCTCAGCTCTGTTGGGGGAGTGATTCATATAAGAAAGTGTATCTGCACTGATGTGGATCTCTGGGGCCCCCACACACCACCACAGTCCCCCAGCCAGAGTGGGAATGACCGAGGCCAGGATGACAAAACTGTAGCCCAGTCCATCACAGCCTGGGTCCAGTGAGCACGCAGATGCGGTTTCTGAATGCGTCGTTAGGATGGAGACACTTACAAGGTGCAGAGTATCCACACCAACTCCGGGACCCACAAAGTAAAAACCAGGATGGGAAGGGAGGGCTGGGAACCTGCCCCCACCCTCGCCGCCCCTCCCGCGCACGTCCTGGGGGCTTGCAGACACGGGGCCCCTGAGGGCTTGAGGAAGGGGCTCTAACAACTGAAGACAGGTCTGACCTCACTAAACTCCATGGTGGTTGCTACTTTTCCCAAAGCCAAACAGACAAAACGCCCGTTTTTAAAGGCACGTCGTGAAACGGGGCTGTCACCGGGGAAGCAGTCAGTCTCTGCCGCAGGCAGGAGGGCAAGGACTGGGGGCGCTCCAGCCTCTCCCTACGCAGTGCTGCTTCCCCTCACTTTTATTCAGATGCTTGAGGAACACACTGGGGGTGAGAAGGCAAAGTCTGCCGGGCTTCCGCACCTGTCCTAGGAGGTTCGCACACATGCTCGTGTACAGGAGGTGTCACTCACCCGCCCCGTGGAGGCCTCGCAAGGCCGTAGTTTAACTTTCCGAACGTGATGGCGATGTGTGCGCTCATGCTCGGCCCCTTACATCACAGGGGACTTCGAGGCTGGAACAAGGGAGAATTGTTCTATTCTTCTAGCGTTAACTAGTTCAAAATCTCATCACAATCCACAATCCATTAGCTTCAGGCTAGTGAGTAACTTCAGCCAGCAGAAAAAAAAAAAGCATGATTTTTCTTCTCCAGAAAATCGGCGCTCCTGGGTTTATGTTTGTCTGAGCCTTTGCCGCGCCACGCACTGACACAGACGTGAACTGTATTAGGGACCCAGCTGGTGGCGACATCATGTCCTTCCAAGAAGGGATGTGGTGCGGACCGCTGCTCTGAGGTTGTGTTCCCTGGAAGCAGATTTTGAGACAGAGGACTGCAAGTAGGTTTCTTGGGAAGTGCTCTCAGGAGAGACACCCACAAGGGCGAGGGTGAGGAGAGCAGGGCTGGGGGAGGGAAAAGCTGGCCAGTGCGCATGACGGAGGCCTCAGGCAAGCCTGCTGGAGCGCTGGGGAGGGGCTGCTGCTGGAATGTACCGAATTGAGGCAAGGGGCCTGGGACTCCATCCCCCTGCATTGGACAGTCACTGGCTATGGGCCAGCCCCTGGGATGTGATGCAACCTTGGGCAGAGCGCAATTCCCAGCAAGGGGTGTAGCTCCGACCATCAGCCCACATCCCATCCCCTGGGGAAGGCAGCACTGGTGCTGAGGGAGGGAGCTGGAGAAACTCCGTGGTGTCCACCCCAGCCCGCTCCTTATGCCCTCGAACCCACTTGCTTCTTGCCCTAAGTTCTTCCCATCCAAGGTTCTGTTGGTGGGACACACCAGTCCCCCTGTCGCAACTGGTCTCCAGGCTTCACGGTCTTGTTTTCTCTCTCTCTCTCTCTTTCTTAATGGAGGCACTGGGGATTGAACCCAGGGCCTGGTGCATGCTAAGCAGGCACTCTACCATGGAGCTATACCCTCCCCCGCCCCCAGGCTTTATGGGTGCTTATGTCTCCTGCTCCACTACTGTCTGCAGTCCCGAACCTCTGCTAGCTCTGTAGATCTGGATGTCAGAGCTACCCCACCAGACAAGCCCTCGTCCCTGAGGGATCTGATCCACTGGCCACCAGGCTCTTTCCAAGCCACGCCGGCTGCATCTCTCCCTTTACAGTTAAAACCAGAACACATCTAAGTGACGTCATGTGGTATTTGTCTTTCTCTGCCTGGCTTACTTCACTTAGTATGATCATCTCTAGGTCCAACCATGTTGCTGCAAACGGCTAACTGAAGTAAGTCAGGCAGAGGAAGACAAGTATCACATGGTATCACTTTCATGTGGAATCTAAAAAATAAAATGACACAAATGAACTTAGTTACAAAACAGAAACAGACTCACAGACATGGAACACAAACTATGGTTACCAAAGAGGTAAGAGGGGGATAAATTAGGAGTTTGGGACTAGCAGATACAAACTACTACATATAAAATAAACCACAAGGTCCTACTGTACAGCACAGGGAACTACATTCAATATCTTGTAATAACCTATAGTAGAAAAGAATATGAAAAAGAATATATACATATATATGTATAACTGAATCACTGTGCTGTATACAAGAAACTAACACAACTTTGTAAATCAAAACCACTTCAAAAAAAAAAAAAAAGCAGAACACAGCCCAACCACTGCAACTTCCATTAGTGTTCATCACAAAACCTGAGTGGCGTCCTTTCCTATTACAGGTGTATCTAGTACCAGAGGGCTCGCTGAGTCTCCAGGCCCAAGCAGGACTTCTGGTGGGGCCCCTTCCTGCTCCTGGCCCTGACAAAAGTTTCCCTTTTAGTGGCAAGAAGTGCATAATCTTCCTTTATATTGGAAGTGTCCCAGACCACTGAACCCCAGCGTCTTTACTTCACCCCCAGCAGGTGCCTGGCTCTTCAAAGGACTTATTCCCACCCTTCGCAGGACACATATCTACCATGGACTTTAACACTCTGCATCAAAGCAGCAGGTCGACGTGAGGCTCTGACAAATGCTGGGTCTCAGGAACCCCTTACATTCTTCAAAATCATGGAGAGCCCCCGAAGAGCTTTTGTTTACATGGGTTATAGCTATTTGTATTTGCTGGAATATAAATTTAAATGGAGATATTTTAGCATATTAATTCATTAAAAATAAAAGAATAAACCCATTCAATGTTTACATAAATAATGTCTTCACGAGAAACTGGTGCTCTAGTTCATGGACCTTCCCCTGTGCTTTGTTTTTGGTTTAGCAATTCCACTTTCAGAAAATTCTTCTGTAGAAATAATCAGACCACTGATCAAATATGGATTTATGGAGAGGTTTATCATAGCATTGTTAAATTGCAGAAAAACTGGACAGAGGTCAGTGTTCAATGATAGGGGCTTGGGTAAATTCATTATGATAACCCACATAATGGAATTCTATGGAGTAACTGCAAATAAACACACAGGCACATACGCATTCTTTCTGGATGGTGTTAGCAGTACACTGTTAATGAGAAACACAAGTTAAAAGTATTCGTATGTGAAAAAGTCAATGAACACGAATAAGAAAAAGTCTTGAATATGTATGTATATGCTAACAATGTTTATCTTTGTGGTAGGACTAAAGATGATTAAAAATGTTTTTCTGTCATGAATTTCCATAATGTAGGATGCAAGATTAATTAGTGACAGGGAGTATTTTATAGCCATAGAAAGTTTGTATTGTGTTTGTTATGACTCCTGAGACTCTGAAGCAAATATCTTCTGCCATGTAGGATACATCATATATGTATAATCCACTAAAATCTTATTTCCATGAAAAAAAAGTCTTCATGAAAAATAACTATATTTTCCAAAACAAAAAAAAAATTTTGTGAGTGGCATCATTTAATGTTTTTGCAACTCTCTTCAAGGCAGCTGGAATCCCGTATCTGTTTCTGCATTCCATCTGTTGTGGTATGTTATTTTGGTTTAAGTTTATAAAGAAAAATCCAGCCTCACCGAAACAGACAGCTGAAAAATGGAGGAGAATATTAATAATCTTTTCAGACAATTACACATATTTTTCTGTGATGGTATATCAGAACTCTACCAGTGGTAGATTATTACTGCAATGTGGAATCTGAAGCCGTATCATGCACTTCCGTACGCTGTTAGATTAACATCCAATGGTCTGTTTTGCTCTGTGAAATGGGTATTTTATTCTCCTGTGGTTCCGTAGCATCATGAACTGGTCGTGTGGATAACACTGGCTCACTGAGTTACCCAGATCTCCCAGATGTTGTATGATATAAAAAAACCAATTGTTAATATCGCCACCAATCTCATCAGGAAACTTCAAGTGCTGGGAAGCACTCAAGTTCACCATGGTGGATATGAGTTTTCCAAAATTCTAATTTCCACCTGAAAGCTCAAATTTTAGCACAGTCAATAAGTACCATCAGCTGTTCTCCTTGAAGCAAACGCTAACTTTATTCATTTTCAGAAGGTATCTCCCAAATAGCCAAGACTGAGTAATGACAGTTATTGCCTGTTGGTAGTTCTCTCAAGTGAAAAAGGTGTTTCGTTTAAAAAAAAATAGCTGCTAATGCAGCTCAAACTGAGACAACCACACAGGCGCTTTTCCTCAGGAAAACCATCTTTGGGTGTACTGGAAATGCTGTGTGCACACCCTCCAAGCTGTTACCAGAATATTGAAAAGGTGTCTGTTCAAACATCAAGATTTAATACAATTAATAACTTTACCGCTTCCTGAGGACATCCTTAAGTGAAACAGGCAGTTTCTTCCTTCCTTCCTATGAGGGCACGGCAGTGAGGAACGCCAGCGGTACCGCCACAATGTCACACCACCGCCCTGGTCCGTGCTCAGGGGCCCCCAGGCTTCCTCCCCGCTGTGACTACGTCCTCGAGGTCAACACAGTGAATAAAAGCAAATGATATCTTTCTAATACTGTGAAAACAGTCCGGACCTTGCAGCCCCATGGAAAGGGCCCCAGGGTCCCCTTGGGGTTTATGAACCACACTTCACAAACCACTGCCGTAGCTGATCCAGGGTCCTTCAGACCCTCACATGACAGAGGGAGGGAAAGTTCACGTAGCCCTGGAGCCAGAACATAAATGGTTGCTGTTGGCTGTTCCAGGCGAGCTCGGGCTGCTTCGGTTCGCCCGCCTGAAGGAACGGAAGGGAGCTCGGCACCCAGATCAGCAGCTGCGGACCAGGAGCTGAAGGCCGCGTCAATCCGCTCTAGCAAATACGCCAGTTCCCTGGCCCCGCACGGACGGACGGTGCGACTGCTGAGACACGACAGAGCTTGTGAGGGTCACTGTCATCCGCCAGGACCAACCGGTGCGGTGGAGACCAGCTAGCGGCCTGTGTGTGGGTAAGACAGGGAGGCCTTCTCTCTGCCTCTGCCCCTCAGCTGTGTTCACGTGGTTTGCTGTCTTGGCTGCCAGGCTGGGGAGACGTTCTGGAGACTTCCTCCTGGCCTTCCTTATTACAATAGCTTTTACCCTGCAGATCAAGGATTCAATGTGGGGGTTTGCCAACTACCATTAAGTGCATTGCAATTATATACTTAGGAACTGGAGAAATAACTACGGGGAGGGGGGTCCACCAACTCAATGCATCCACTCCGAGCTGGCCCCTGACCAGCATCCATCCACAAGCTGGCCCCCAATAACCACGGCTCTCACAGGGAGACCACAGCGGTACCCTGGATTCCAGAATATCAGTGCAAATTCAGACTCTGTGTGCAGCAGACCTCCAAGGGTCTGGATGCTTGCTTTCCTCCGTGCAGTTACTGTGACATTAGCTGTAGGTTCTCTGGGGGAGGACTGAGGATATTTTTAGTGAGCATGCCTCGTACTGTGTGGCAGGATTGTTGCTCACAGGCACCTGGCCTCTCCTTCAGTCAACGGGTTCTGGGCTGAGAAGTGGTTTAGGTCTAATACTGGGCGGGAGATTGTGGCTTTTTATAAATTAGGCTAACTACCACAAGCCTATAATTTTTTTTAAAATTTTACTCTTTTAGCAAATATTTGTGGTATCTAATACACTTAAGACCCTTTGCTGAGTGTGACTGGAAAATAACAATTAAAAAAGTTTTCTGACTTGAGAAATTAATTATTCAGTCTAATGAACGTGCTGGTGGCTGGGATAATTCGACCACGTTTCAGTCGATGTCCCATAACTTGTTAATGTCTATAAACCCCCACAGAGCATATCGTCTGACTGGGTTACCTGATTGTATGTTTGGCAAGTATCTTTTGTTGGACGGTGTATTCACTTGCTAAAGATGCCATAACCAAATACCACACACTGAGTGGCTTCAGCAGCAGGAACTTGCTGTCTCACAATTCTAGAAGCTGGAAGTCCAAGACCAACATGTCAGCAGGTTTGGTTCTCCTGAGTCCTCTCTCCTTGACTTACAGACAGCTGCCTTTCTGCTGTGTCCTCACACTGTCTTTCTGCTGTGCACAAACATCCCTGGTACCTCTCTGTGTGTCCGATTTCCTCTTCTTGTTAAGAATACCACAAGGATGTCTACTCTCATCACTTTTATTCAGCATAGTGCTGGAAGTCCTAGCCACAGCAATCAGAGAAGGGAAAAAAATAGAAAGAATCCAAATTGGAAAAGTAGTAAAACTCACTGTTTGCAGATGACATGACACTACAGAAAATCCTAAAGAGGCCACCAGAAAACTACTAGAGCTCGTCAATGAATTGGGTTAAGTTGCAAGATACAAAATTAATATACAGCAATCGGTTGTATTTCTATACATTAACAACAAAATAGCAAAAAAATAAATTAAGGAAAAGGAAACAATCCTATTTACCACTGCATGAAAAAGAATGAAATACCTAGGAATAAACTTACTTACGGAGGTAAACGACCTGTACTCCAAAAGCTGTAAGACACTGATGAAAGAAATTGAAAATGACACAAACAGATGGCAAGGTTAACCATGTTCTTGAATTGGAAGACTCAATTTTCTTAAAATGGCCATACTATCCGAGGTAACACACACAGACTCAATGCAATCCCTATCAAATCACCAATGACACTGTTCACAGAACTGGAATAAAAATGCTTAAATTTGTATGGAAATGCAAAAGACCATGAGCAGCCAAAACAATCTTGAGAAAGAAGAACGGAGCTGGAGGAATCACAGTCACTGACTTCCAACTATACTACAAATCTGTAGTAATCAAAACCGTATGGCACTGGCACATAAAGCAGACACACAGATCAATGGGATGGGATAGAAAATCCAGAAACAAATCCATGCACTTATGGTCAATTAATCTATGACAAAGGGGACAAGAACAGTGGAGAAAAGACAGTCTCTTCAATAAGTGGTGCTGAGAAAACTGGACAGCTACATGTAAGAAAAAAAAAAGAAATTAGAACATTCTCTAACACCATATACAAAAATAAACTCAAAGTGGACTACAGACCTAAATGTAAGACTGGATACTATAAACTCCTAGAGGAAAACAGGCAGAACACTCTTTGGCATAAATTTCAGCAGTGTTTTTTTTCGAGCCAGCTCCTAGAGTAATGGAAATAAAAGCAAAAATAAACAAATGGGACCTAATTAAACTTAGAAACTTTTTCACAGCAAAGGAAACCACAAACATCATGAAAAGACAACCTACAGAATGGAAGAAAATATTTGCAAATGACACAATCAACAAGTGACTAGTTTCCAAAATATACAAACAGCTCATATATCTAAATATTAAAACAAACAAACAAAGAACCCAATCAAAAAATGGGCAGAAGACCTAAATAGACATTGCTCCAAAGAAGACATCCAGATGGCCAACAGGCACATGAAAAGATGCTCAATATCACTAATTATTAGAGAAATGAACAAAACTATAATGAGGCATCACCTCCCACCAGTCAGAATGGCCATCATTAAAAAGTCCACAAATGATAAATGGTGGAGAGGATGTGGAGAAGAGGGAGAGCCTACACTGTTGTTGGGAATGTAGTTTGGTGCAGCCACTGTGGCAGACAGTATGGGGGTTCCTTTAAAAAACTAAAAATAGACTTATCCTATGATCCTGCAATCCCATTCCTGGGCATACATCCAGAGAAAAGTATAATTCAAAAAGACACACGCACCCTAATGTTCACAGCAGCACTATTTACAACAGTGAAGACATGAAAACAGCGTAAATGTCCATCAACAGATGACTGGATAAAGAAGATGTGGTATATATTCACAACGGAATATTACTCAGCCATTAAAAAGAATGAAATAATGCCATTTGCAGCAACATGGGTGGACCAAGATTATTGTATTGAATCAAGTAAGTCAGACAGAGAAAGACAAATAACATATGATATCACTTACATGTGGAATCTTAAAAAATGCTACAAATTTTATTTACAAACCAAAAACAGATTCATGGACATAGAAAACAAGCTATGGTTACCAATGGGGAAAGGGCAGCGAGGGATAAATTAAAGGTTAGGGATTAACAGACACACATTACTATATATAAAATAGATAAACAACAAAGACCTACTGTATAGCACAGGGAACTATATTCAGTTCCTTGTAATAACATATAACAGAAAAGAATCTGAAAAGAAAAAAATATGTATGTATGTATACGTATAACTGAATCATTTTTGCTGTACACCTGAAATTAACATTGTAAATCAACTACACTTCAATACAAAATTTAAAAAACCAAAAAGAATACCATTAAGATTCAATGAGGGCCCACTCCAATATCCTCATTTTAACTTAATCATCTCTTTAAAGGCTCTGTTTCCAAATACAGTCATTCTGAGGTGCTGGAGATTAGGACTTCAGCATATGAGTTTTAAGGGAGAGGACATAAATTCAGCACATAGGTGGTAAACAAGAAAATTCAATTTCTCAAAACTGGCATTTCAGAGGTGCTTTATGGCAGACAGGAGTTTTATAGCTGCTTGCATTTTTTTTTCAAGCTAAAATTATGGCCATGCTTTAAGATTTAAGAAAGCTGAAATATTCTGATTTTTCCTTTGCATGTGTATAAAAGATAAACCAGAATTTCTCAACAGGATTTGGTTTTCTGGAAATGCTCCATTGGATCTCTTCTTTGCCAGAGCATTCTCTTCAGTTCAGTTCAGTTTCTGATGCCCCAATTTTCATAAAATGTCCTCAGTTATCCCTGGCTTGGTCCCTTATTAGGCAGCTACTCACTTAACTATCAATTCAGACAACTGTACCGGGAAATGCTGGGGGTAGGGAGACATAATCTCAAGCCCATGAGCCTTCCAAGACCTGCATCACCCTCGAGGCCCGCCTACCAAAAATGCTGCTCGCCCGTCCCTCCTGGTCACGGCTCCCTGGGACAGAAGGCAGGACTGTTTCAGCACTTCTTTCCAAAGAAGAGAACTGATATTTTCCACCTCATTCCGATTAGTTCTGTGACTCCGAAAAGGCTCTGAACAAGCACAAGTCTGTCCCTTGACTAGAGCCACACCAAGTGGCAGTGCACAAGGCAGCCACCATCAGCTGTTTTAAGAGATATTTGGTGCAGCAGCTCTGCGAATAATTTTTATTTAATGAGTAACTTTCTCACCAAAATTTCCTAACAGTGTCTGCTCCACTGGGTCCCCGTGGAGGAGCTTCTCTCTTCTGAGTGCAGTCTTTCAATGTCTGTTTTACTCTGTTAGAAACTGAGTATTTGGCCAGGCTCAGCAGGAAGACAAGAGAGTGGACACAAATAAACAAAATATGAAACAAAGGAGGAGAAATTACTACCAACGCCACAGAAATACAAAAAATTGTAAGAGAATTCTAGAATACTACAAACAATTATATGGCAACAAACCGGACAACCTAGAAGAAATGGACAAGTTTCCAGAAACATACAGTCCACCAAAACTGCATCAAGAGGAAACAGACCACTTGAACTGACTGATTGCTCTAAGTGAAACAGAACCAGTAATACAATAAATTCTCCCTGCAAACAAAAGTAAAGGACCAGATGGCTTCACTGGGGAATTCTACCAAACATACAAAGAAGAACCTATAATGATCCTTCTCAAACTCTTCCAAAATACTGAAGAGGAGGGAACACTCCCAAACATATTCTATGAAGCCATCATCACCCTGATACCAAAACCAGACAAAGACACTACCAAAAAAAGAAAATTACAGGCCAATATCTTTGAGGAATATAAATGCAAAAATTCTCAGCAAAATACCAGCAAACAGAATCCAACAACACAACACATTAAAAAGATCATATACCACAATCAAACTGGATTTACCCCAGGGACACAAGTATGATCCAGTGTACACAAATCAATCAACATGATACATCACATCAACAAGAGAAAGGACAAAAATCACACAATCATCTCAACAGATGCAGAAAAAGCATTTGATAAAATTCAACACCAACTAAAAAAAATTCAACACCCATTTATGATAAAAACTCTCACCAAAGTGGGTGTACAGGGAACATATCTCAACATAACAAAAGCTATTTATGACAAACTCACAGCCAACATAATACTCAACAGTGAAAAGTCGAAAGTCTTCCCTCTAAAATCTGGAACAAGACAAGGATGGCCACTCTCACTGCTTCTGTTCAACATAGTATTGGAAGTCCTAGCCACACAATCAGACAAGAAAAAGAAGTAAAAGGGACCCAGGTTGGAAGAGAAGAGGTAGAGCCATCACTGTATGTGGATGACATGATACTATTTGTAGAAAACCCTAAAGGCTCCACACGAAAACTACTATGGCTGATAAAAGAATTCAGCAAGGTAGCAGGACACAAGAATAACATATAGAAATCGTTGCTTTTCTTTACCCCAACAATGAAATATCATTGGAAGGAAATATCAAAGGAAGGTTAAAAAAATCCCTTTTAAAAATCACAGTAAAAAAATAAAATACTTAGGAATAAACTTGACCAAGGAGGTGAAAGAATTATATGCAGAGAACTATAAAACATTGATTAAGGAAATTAAAGATGATTTAAAGATATGGAAAGATACCCGTGCTCTTGCATTAGAAGAATTAACATTGTTAAAATGGCCATACTACCCAAAGCTCTACAAATTTAATGTGATCTCTATCAAATTACCCAGAATATTTTCCACAGAACTAGAGTAAGTAATTGTAAAATTTATACGGAGTCACTAAAGACCCAGAATTGCAAAAGCAATACTGAAAAATAACGAAGTGGGAGAATAACTCTCCCAGACCACAGACAATACTACATAAGTTATAGTAATCAGAACAGCATGGTATTGCCACAAAAACAGACATAGGGATCAATGAATCAGAACAGAAAACCTCAAAATAAACCCACACACCTGTGCTCAATTAATCTTCAACAAAGTAGGCAAGAAAACACAATGGAAAAGAGTCTCTTTGACAAGTGGTGTTAGTAAAGCTGGACAGCCACATATAAATCAATGAAGTTAGAACATTCCCTCACCCCATACACAAAAATAAACTCAAATGGCTTAAGACAAGACACCATAAACCTCCTAGAAGAGACACAGGCAAAACATTCTCTGACATCAATTGCAGCAATGTTATCCTCGGACAGTCTACTGAGGCAACAGAAATAAAAGCAAAATAAGCAAATGGAACCTAGTTAAACTTACAAGCTTTTGCAAAGCAAAGGAAACCATAAACAAAATGAAAAGACAACCTACTGAATGGGAGAAAATATTTGCAAACAATGTGCCTGATAAATGCTTAATTTCTGGAATATATGAACAGCTCATACAACTCAACAACAGCAACAACAAACCCCTACCCAACCCCAAAATGGGCAGAAGACCTACAGAAACATTTCTCCAATGAAGACACACAGATGGCCAACAGGTACATGAAAAAATGCTCAATATCACTAATTATCAGAGAAGTGTAAATCAAAACTACAATGAGGTATCACCTCACACCAGTCAGAATGGCCATCATTAAAAAGTCCCAAACGATAAAGGCTTGAGAGGGTGTGGAGAAACGGGAAACCTACACTGCTGGTGGGAATGCAGTTTGGTGCAGACATTATGGAAAGCAGTATGGGTATTCCTTTAAAAACTGAAAATAGACTTACCCTACGATCTTCCAATCCTACTGCTGGGCATATAACTGGAGGAAACTCTAACTCAAAAGACACATGCACCCCAGTGTTCACAGCAGCACTGCTTACAATAGCCAGGACATGGAAACAACCTAAATGTCCATCAACAGATGACTGGATAAAGAAGTTGTGGTATATTTATACAGTGGAATACTACTCAGCCATTAAAAAGAATAAAATAATGCCATTTGCAGCAACATGGGTGGACCTGGAGATTGTCATTCTAATTGAAGTAAGCCAGAAAGAGAAAGACAAATATTATATGATATCACTTATACGTGGAATCTAAAAAAAAATGACACAAATGAACTTATTTACAGAACAGAAAAGAGACTCACAGACACAGAAAACAAACTTATGGTTACCAGTGGGAAGGGGTGTGGGGAAGGGTAAATTGAAAGCCTGAGATTTGTAGATACTAACTATTATATATAAAATAGGTAAACAAGGTCTAGCACAGGGAACTATATTCAATACCTTGTAATGGTATATAATGAAAAAGAATATGAAAGGAACGTATACATATGCATAAATGAATTACTATGCTGTACACCAGAAGTTAACACATTGTAAATGAACTATACTTTAATTTAAAAAGTAAAAAATAACATTAAGAAACTGGATCTTGTACCAAAATACGTTTCTCATTTTCAAATAGCTACGATGCTTCTGACCAAATTTGCGGCCAACCACTTGTAAACGTATAGGATTCCATGACACCCACAGTAGGTACTTTAAAAAAAAAAAAAAGCTTAATTCCATCTTACTTTCTGTCATCTCATTTTCCTGATTCTAATTTATTTTATCTTGTTATCTTGCACTATTTGCGAAGTGCTTTAAAGCATAATTTCTGAGTAGGCGATTTCGGTATTTTCTCAATTATTATGGACGTGTGTATGGTTATGTATGTTTGAAGGAAGAGTTAAACGTGCCCTTTTTTCTAGTGAGACAGAGCTTTGATAACAACTGTATCCAACTCTTCCCCTCACAAGAAGAAAATGTAGTGGATCCCACTGGAAATTGTGCATCTTCTCTATGACTCGCAGGAGATGATTTGAAAGGTCCAGTTCCAATACCTCAGCCACCTCTAGGAACAGCAGTAACTGCTGACTTGCCTCTTCTAAAAGGAACACAACCCTTTAGGGAAACACCAAGTATTGCATAAGAAGGGAGCCATTGTACTAAAATCCCCCACAGCAGAAAAGCCCGCGAAATCATCTTAGACCCTTAACTCTGAACACACGTAGTAAAGGCAAGACCTGTGGAAATCTAAGAACCTGCTCAAGGCATCCAGACCACCCCTAGAAGGACACGAGTAGCGGGTGGCTAGAGGAACACTTCAAGGCAAATTCACTGGTAAACTTGCTCCGCGAAGGGTACTCATTTCAGGGAGGCGCAACAGCACCATGGACAGCACTGAGCCAGCGCGCGCTCGGGCGGGGACAGCCGGCAGCACCAGGGACAGCGCCAGCGCAGCGCGCGCGGGCCGAGAGGCGGCCTTATCAGCTGATGCCTTACGTAGGCTGGATCCCGAGTTTGATAAGGCAGGTCTGCGTGGGCGCGCCAGCATTCGCTCTCCGGAGCCGCAGCCCCAGAAGGCGTGGGGAGAAGGGTGGGGAACAGTAGAAGGCAGGAGAAAGCAGGTCCCTGCTTGGCTTCCCAGCACGGAGCTGAGGCTGCAGCCCGCTGCAGCTGCCTGGAGAGAGGCGCAGGTAGGGAGGTCACGCGCGGCGAGAACTACTGCTCTGACGCACCAGCCCCGCTCCTGGCACCCACACGCTCCCGGGCCGCCCAGCTTCTCCCCGACTTGGGAGGCGCTCGGCTCTGGGCGACCAGACTGCTGTCTCCGCCAAGGGGAAGAGCCTTGGGCACGTGACCGCTTAGGCGGGCCCTGGCGGCCAGATGCAGCCCCTGCCTCTGCTTTCATAGCCTCTGAGGGCTTCAGACCGGCCGTGGCTTGCAGCCAAGCACTCTCCTCTCAGCCACACCACCTCCCACGGATGCTCACTGGCAGGAGGTTCGGACGCGCTTCACAGGAACTCCCCAGAAATCCTGACACTGGCCAGACGTTACACACATTTGGAGCGGCTTCGGGTGCAGTGGCCACCTTATGCTCTCCTGGGCACCCCTTCTCCACATACGGGTGAGCCAGGCTCTTGACCCAAGATGGATCTGCCTGTGAACCTCACCTACTTTGCCATCTCCACCCCCGCCCCTTTGGAGACTAACCGCAGCTTTGATGCAGAAGACCCGCGCCCCAGCCCACCCCTCCTCTCCGTCTTCGGCGTGCTCGTTCTGACCTTGCTGGGCTTTCTGGTGGCAGCGACGTTTGCCTGGAACCTGCTGGTCCTGGCGACCATTCTCCGCGTGCGCACCTTCCACCGCGTTCCGCACAACCTGGTGGCGTCCATGGCCATCTCGGACGTGCTGGTGGCCGCTCTGGTTATGCCGCTGAGCCTCGTGCACGAGCTGTCTGGGCGCCGCTGGCAGCTGGGCCAGCGGCTGTGCCAGCTTTGGATCACATGCGACGTGCTCTGCTGCACCGCCAGCATCTGGAATGTGACGGCCATCGCGCTGGACCGCTACTGGTCCATCACCCGTCACCTGGAATACACGCTCCGCGCCCGCAAGCGTGTCTCCAACGTGATGATCGTGCTCACCTGGGTGCTCTCCTCAGTCATCTCCCTGGCCCCGCTGCTCTTCGGCTGGGGGGAGACCTACTCTGAGGTCAGCGCAGAGTGCCAGGTGAGCCGCAAGCCCTCCTACGCCGTGTTCTCCACCGTGGGCGCCTTCTACCTGCCGCTCTGCGTGGTGCTCTTCGTGTACTGGAAGATCTACAAGGCCGCCAAGTTCCGCGTGGGCCCCCGGAAGACCAACAGCGTCTCTCCCATATCAGAAGCGGTGGAGGTGGGTGTTAAAGTCATCCTTAAAAATACCCTGCTTGCATGTGTACAGGCCTTATCCCCATACACCGCCCCCCAGATTTGTAGATAGTGCAACTTTTTAGTACTGGGAGGTGAGGGGAAGAAGGGAAGGGGGTAGATGGGAGACAGACAGAGTCACAGACTCTGCTCTGACTTGCTCAGTATCACAGAACATGTCATCTCTGACAGACTATTCCCTTGTATTTAAAATGAGGAGTCCAGACTACCTAATTCTACAGGGTCCCACTGGGTTTGAAAATTCTATGGATCTATAACATCCTTTAGAGCGTCTGAGGAGGCTGGTGCCTGGGGCTGGCTTCCTGCACTTGGAGCGGGGTGCTTGAGGATTGGGAAGGGACAGACAGTAATATGATTTGGCAGGAAGACTGCTTTACAGCAGGCAAAGCAGATTAGTGTTTCAACCCAGCCTATTTTCTTCTTCGCAAATTATAGCAACTGATTTTGCAAAATATGGTATCTCCTGGGTTACTAACTGCCGCCCTGCCGCATCCTCCTCTCCTGATACAAGACTAAAGATATTGTTTACACCCACCTCAGAGCCTGCCTTTGTTACCTGCTCCCACTGCCTGCGGGGCTACCTTCTGGGTGTAACCCCCCAGCCCTCTCACACACACAAGCCACCCCCCAATCAGACTGTATGCACAGCTGAGGATCACTTGTTTGCCTCCCTGAGCACAAGTAAAGCTGCAAGAGGAAATTGCAAATCTGAGGCAGGCAATTCCCCAGCTCTTTACAAGCGGCATTTGAGGCAGGACAACCGCTACAGCACCCGTGGGGGCTCTTTTCTCATCTTCTCTCCACCCACACTTTCCTGCTCTTTGATGACTCTTAGCAATCAGGTTATGGCTCAAGACTGGGGACTGTAAGACTTCAATGAATTCACTGGATGCGGGGACTGCCTCCCCCTAGCTCACAGCCAAGAATGATCCCCTGGACCTAATTCACACACTGCAAGTTGGGAAATCTACACAGCACTCACTTCTGTGATTGGCTCTGGGTCAGCAAAGTAAATTCAATTAAGCACACTGATCACATACCATGCACTTGCTGCAAGGGGTAAAAGAATGATAAAGATACCATCTTTGTCTATGAAGAGTCCAGTCCAGTGAGAGAGAGAGACATCTATTGTGAGCTATACCATTTTGCCGTGCTTTCTAGAGTCGGTGGTTAATTCCAGCCACAATCAGTCCATCAAGCTTAGAGGAACCAGAGGTGTGGTTCAGGCAGAAAGGGGAGGCCTCACTTAGAAGAAGGATGCGGGGGGGGGGTGCTCAGAGGCTACCTGCCCTTCTATCTAGAACACTAGTCTCAACCAGGGGTGGTTTGCCCTCCCCCACCTCAGGGGACACTTGGAACGTCTGGAGACATTCTGATTATCAAGACTTGGGGAGAGCGTGCTACTGGCACCTAGTGTGTAGCGAGCAGGGATGCGGGTAAATGTGGAACAACACACAGGGCAGGCCCACAACAAAGACTTGTTCAGACCAAAGTCAGCAGCGCCAAAGCTGGGAAGCCCCGACCTACTAGACCTCTGAGCTGGACACGGCGTGCCGATGGGTAGGAGTGCCACCGACTGCCCGGAGTGTCCGTGTGTGTGCAATCCCAGGTCAGGAACAAGGGGACCGGCTGCCCGCTGAGGCCTTCCTTACACGGAGTCTCTTCTGCCAGGATGCTTATCCAGGTAAACACAATTTATAATCAACACCAAAC
Organism: Vicugna pacos; assembly: GCF_048564905.1. Lineage (NCBI taxonomy): Eukaryota > Metazoa > Chordata > Mammalia > Artiodactyla > Camelidae > Vicugna > Vicugna pacos. Next base: position 2,495,896 of record NC_132993.1, on the reverse strand, counting down.
AGCCTTAAAGGGGAAGAGCAATGATAATTCTGCCTCAGGTTGCTTATTCCGGAAGGAGAGGGGCTCTCACTGCTCAGCTTTGGAGGGAGCAGAAGCCAAGTACTGTCTCACATCCTCCCTTTCTCTGCCAGGTAACTTGCAAATACGGGTTCCGTGGGTCTGCAAGGCCTCTAAGTGATCCAGGGTTCTGCCTAAAATGTGGAGCTGCCTCTGTCCTCATGCCACGTGAAGGGTTAATTAAAAACCAGGTTTCCTGAATCCTCGGTGGTAGCAGGAGCTAACATTTCTGCATACGCTCTACCAGCAACTAGCTGTGTTACGCAGAGAAACACAACACTCCTCCCCGTTTCTTCATCTTCAGAGTTTTATTCAAACACAGGCTGAAAGCCCGCCCTGTGCCAGACACTGAGATGCAAACAGGACGCACACGAGAGACAGTCCCTGCCCCTGGCAAAGGCTGATGAGACCACTGCGGAAGGTCTGGTCTGGGAAGGCAAAGCTGGCTTTATTGCTCACTCGTGTCAGGGAGACCTACGCTGGTCAGGCAGTCTCTCTGAGAAAGCAGAATGCTGATCTCCAATGGCATTTTTGGGAAGTGTGGCGTCCGGGGTTGGTGGACTTTCCAAGGTCTGAGTGGGCTGGCATCACTGTAAGAGCAGCTTTGTGGATGGTCGTTGCTCCCGTGGGAGTTGGCCTGGTCACCTGACTTCCAGAAGTGGGGGACTGACACGGCAGGCTGGCTTGCAAAGGTAAGTCCATTGAGACAAGCTCTCCTTGACTGACAGAATACGTTCAAGACCGGTTCCAGGCTGCAGGCTGAGTCTGCGGGAACACCTGGTTCTCACCTCCCGTGTCTGGTCCTCCCCCAGCAAAGGCTCCAGGAGAGACACCACAGACTACCTGTGTCTTCACCACTGGTTTTGGCTCTCCTTGAAGGTGCAGTTTCATCTGTGGAGATCTGATGCTCAGACTGCACATCCATCAACATGATTTAAAATTGTCTGTCAGAATAGCACGATGTAGAAGCACTTAAAGCTCTGGACAACAGATGCTGAATCTCGAACCACCAACTAGAAGTAAAATGCTGGGTGGTTTCAGCCAGCAATGGAGATTCACTACGTCTGGTAACATAAGAGTTAAAGGCTTCATATAAGTTCTGAAGATGAGCTGACTAGTTCAACTGATGCCTATGGTTTCTCAGAGGCAAGGAGGCAAAGCTTTGACTCCTAAAGTAAGGGGCAGGCTTCAACAGGAAACAGCTCTGGGATAGGTGCCACCTGGAACGCAGGCCAGCGTCTTTGCATGTGTACAAAAGGGTAGGTTCATGACAGCCTAGGACGACTCAGTCTGGGCTCGTGCACACTCTGCTCCAACTGAGCTGCCTGCGGCGCCTTCGTCCATCGGTCCCCAGAACCATCGCTCTTTCTTTGGCGATGTCTTGAGTTACACACAGTGTAGGTACCTCACGTGCAGATCAGCTGTGATGCGATCGTGTGTGAGAACAGTGGGACACTTCATCTGCAAGCAGATCCTATTAACTTCGGAGCTGCGTCACAGAACCTAGAGAGGCATTCTGACAACGATCTTGAAATACCAGTCACAAGCTGGCGCACGGAATTGTTCAAGACTTCCACCACTTGGATTTTTCTACTGACTAAGGTTTACTTTCCTCCAAGTTTTTTAAAATAGCTGCAAATTTGTCTTTCATGATCTTATTTCACCGTCTGGTATGACCAATCATTTCTTAAAGAAATTTTTTCCTCTGCTCTTAATCTTTCAAAACTTATTACAAGTCAGTTTGCATGTTTCTTTTTCAGGCAACTTTAAAATTTCAGGCCGAGGGGCCTCTTGTTTTATGGTGGTGGAGATCATCATAGTTACGGTGACAGCCGTAGGAGTAAGAACGTTGCACTGTTGTGCGTCTGTAATTATAGGCAAGTCCCCTTGGAAGTTTGGAAGGACACGGGATTGGGCGATACCTCCCGTGGGGTGACTTCACTGGACAGATTTTAGATAGCTGTCATTGGGATTTTTAGTCAGTAGGGGACACTGATTCTTTCAAGGATTCTTCTGCTGGCAAACCTTACAAGGATCCTTATCTAGGTCCCCAAAGCTCTGAACACAGAGGTGCTTTTGGATGTTTTGTCTAGAGAGCCATGTCCTGTATTGATTCTAGCCTATTTGCCTTCCAAGGGTATCTGGAAATCTCTAGCCCCACATTGTGTATCTTCTGAATTGGCAATTTCAGTTTATTTTTTATTAAGTTCCCTAATTCGGGTTTATACCCATTGACAGAAAAACAGGACAAGACGATGTATTTCAGCTGTGGGGTTTACGCCAGAATGTTACTCTGAAGTTTTCTGAAGTCTACTTGCTATCTTTATTTAGTTTACAATTTTTACTATTTATTCAATCTTCTCTTAAAAGAAAGGCTTATGACATTGCTTTACATAATGTATTTTATATTTAAAATTTTCATAGCTGGGCATATAGCTCTTCTCTTTTCTATCCTTTAACTTTTGAATATTTTTCCTCATCTGAGGGGGATTTTAATCAATTTAACTAGTTGGAACTGATCTGTAGCCCAGGAGAGTAAGACTTTTGTCCAGTACTCTTAAAAATTCTAAATTCTGTGACAATTTTTTGCCCTTCTCCCTGAAGTTTAGAAGAAGTCTTAATTATAGCCTTACCTAGGCTCTAGACCACAGTTTTAGTTGAGAGTCTATAGATCTGACTTCTTGTCCGGCAATTTTACAATGTGATTTTGTTTTTCCTGAGAAAATCCTGAAGAAAGGACAATTCATTTAGGAGGCCAGCTACAGCTGACAGAAGCCCGTGACGTGCAGGTGTGCGGGGGGCAGGTTTCGGAGGGTCACAGAAGCTCTGAGACCATCTCAGAGTGAGAATTTTGTTCTAAGACCTTAGTGTAACAGCTAGAGAAGCTGACTCTCAACTATCTGGTGTTTGTGTCCTAATTTTTCTAGAGTTTCTCTATTGATTTTGACTCTCAGAAATTCCTTATTAAGTAAAACATTATTTTTGCATTTACAAGAGACGTGCAAGAGTGGGGATCACAGTGCAATGTAGAATAGGAAACAGAAGTTCTCAAAGGGAAGTCTGAGACTTTGACTTGGACAAATCACGAAACACAAGAAAGAGGCCACTATGGCTGGACAAGTTCGTCTTGCGAATGGCGTCTCAGGATCCTCGGCCAGAGCCCAGAAGCGGCCGCGCAATCACCAGCCCGATAACCAGTCAGCGGGAACACCACCTAGGCAGGGCGACACCTGCGTTCACCGACCGACAGGACAGCGGATGCCCTCGCTGGAGTTTCGTGAAGGGCCCAAAGCAAAGTTTGATCAAGTGCTTCTTCACAAATCGGTCATAAGTCTAATGGTTGCCAAATCATTAGCCTTCAGATCTGGCTTGGAATGGATTAGAAGTTTATCAAGCCAATGCCTTGTAGAACAATCCTTTCTATCTTCAACAGAAAAAAAGTACTCCAGGATAAAAAACCAACAAAAATCTCTAACAAGATTTTGCATATTTAGACAAACAACAGCAAAAGCAAAGAAAACAGCAATATATAAGTAGATTATGGCATAAAAATTTTGCTAAATGGTACACCTCCAGGACAAGATCTGATAGCCTTAGACAAAGGTGTAAGTCAATTACCAGACGGTGCACCTCTCAAACAAAGGTCTAGGGACTTGACACAAAGACTCAAGCTGAATGACCTTATACAAAGACACACGGTCACAATCCTGTGATAACAAAATACACAGAGCAAGCAGCGCCCAGTGGAGCTGAAGCTCGTGCCTGCAGATCCGAAGGCAACTGGGGACACTGGGACTCAGCGAATGCACCTGCGATCCAAGCATCCTGTGAAGGGTCCTCAAAATAACCTCAGTGGGCCCTCCAGAGCTGTCCAAGGGTGGTACAACCACCACCCAGTGCTGCTCGCTAGAGTGCAGAAGACTGAGCCTGTCCGGCACCGTCTCCCTGAGCAGAGCGGAACGCCCGTCGCTCACGGGGGCTGGGACAGCACCGAGCTTGGGGATGGAGGACATTCAGAGGAGCAGTGAGCTGACATCCCCCGAACAGTGGGGTTACTCCGGGAGACTGCCGTCGACTGACTAGAGCCCAGAGGTGCGTTTAGCGGGGCGAGTCCCACCCTAACTGGCTGACTTTCAGAGGTCAGCGCAAACTCCGACTGGTTGATCTGCACACATACCCTCTCAGAGCTGGATGGCCCTTCATCTGCTGAGCGGGCTTAAGCAAACACCAAGGCTCCTCGTTGCCACAGCCACAGCGCAGCCAGTCTCCTCTCAGTGCGTGGGAATGTTTCTATTCATCCCCTTGTGGACCGCCCCCCCAAATCGGTGAGATCATTTCTAGCTCGAAGATTCTGACCCATCAGTGCATCCTGCATGTTGACAACGGCCTAGTCCACCCTGCAAATCACCCGAAACCGCACTTTCAAGGTGAGAGTCTCTATCCCTTAATTTCAACACCATTATTGATGATAATCTGTTGAGTATCTGCATAGTCATAGGGCAGGGGCCAGAACAGTCTGAGGAAATGAAAGAACATGCTAGGTTTATGATTAACCAGTACATAGTTATTCGACACATAGCCATTTGGAAAAATGGTACATGTATTTGGAGAGATGAGGCTAATTGATCACTTGGAAACTCTTCTACACACTCAGCGAAAAGGGCCGTGGACGGGTGCCCGTGGGTCCTCCTGACGTGGAGAAACCTCCCTAAAGACACACTTAAGAACAGAATAACCGGGACATCGCTAAGTACCCTTACGCAGCATGAGAACTACCACACACGGAAAGTTTCTGCAGATACAATGAGTGTTCGCAGTCCCGGGAACAGCTCGTCGTTCGTAAGAACCTGGGTAAGCTGCACCGGGAGAATCCAGGATCTGATGGAGCGAGGTCCAGGCAGGCCTGCGCCTGGGGCGCTCAGCGCTCCTCTACGGGGCCATAAACTGTCTCACACACTTGGCCCCCTTTCCTAATGCTAACTGTTACAGAAATATCCAAATCCTGAACCTAAGTGTGAGCAATACACCTGGTAGCAAACCACCCTGGGGCCCTGTGCTCTCAGATGAATGACGGGTGACAGCAGCCCCTTTGGGTCTAAGGCAGGACTGCGTCTGAGGAGCCGCAGGGTCTCCGAAGACGCAAGCGTTCTCAGCATGTCATGAGAGAGCAGACAGCCAGCTCCTCAGATCGGAAACCTTGCGACTTCCCCCACTGTGCAATAGCGAACTCCTACAGACAGCATGAGCAGCGCTGGGGGGTCTCCCACCCTTCCCAGAAGGCTGCCGTACACTGACTGGGAGTCCCGCTGCGGGGCTCACTGCGAACTGCAACTGGAAACTGATACCTAAGGACTGAGCAGGGGCTGCTGGTGTCGGCCTGAAAAGGCTCCAGGCAGCACGGATGGGCGGGGTGGACGGGCCTCAAAAGCCAGAACACCTAGCTGCTTGCTGCTGTGTCTGTTTCTGCTGTTATCTCAGAGCCTTTGAGTCTGGCTTAAATGTTCCACCTTCGCACCATGCGTGCTGTAGAGATTAAGGAGTGGTCACAATGGCGTCACACCCTCGAGGGGACAGTGCTAACAGTGAAAAATCCTGAGAGGAAGGAGAATTTCTCGGGTATTTAAGAGTCAGGACCAGAATCCCTCTTCCATCACCATCTTTGGAAAATGGGAGGGGTGGACAGGGAACGGCTCCCTTGATGCCACTTTGGGATTCAGATTTATTAAGGAAATGAAACAAAATATTGTGTTTGCATTTCTACAGTTTCCTGAAGTGGATCCCCAGGTGTGCACTGATAAAGCAAGAAAGTTACTATGGCTCCTTCCACCCGGGGGTGAGGCTGGGAAAAAGAAATTTGCATCTCTTATCTCATACGTGCTTTTAAGGGTTGTACAATTATGAACGATTTGTTTCAGTCTTTGTGACCTTCTGTTGATTGTCTAATGCTTGGGGCTTCACTGCTTTTCAAACAGATGACAGGAAGGCTATCACACAGATGTAAAAATTCACACGTGAACTGACACTACCTTAACTACAGTGTCCCTGTTTCGCTCGGTCACTCTGCATGCTCGGTGCGTCAGCTCCTCCTGACTCCAGTCTACAGACGTAGCTGTGAACTGGGTTTGTGGGTTAAAGAGGCAGACCTTCTGACCTAGTTCATCACCTGAAAGGCTGTGTGCTGCCGGGGAGAGAGCTGTGAAGCTCTCCTTTTCACATGTCCTGGGGCCACAGCACACTGGACGTGGGAGGAACGGGGTTTAACGTCAGTGGAGTCTCCCCACCAGTGAATCATGACTGATCGACCCAGAAACTGTCCCACGTCGTGAGTGGATCAACTAATTTGCTCATTTAGCAAATCCGCCCACTGCAGTTTCCTCGCATCTGGGGCCTGATCATCAGACACTCCTTACCTCAAGTCCCCCAGAGACCTAGAATCAGGCCCGGAACAGAAGAAAATGCTTCCTTCCCCAGAAGCCCGCCCACCTCCTCAGAGGAGGGGAGCGGAGCCAGAGACCCTGGCTCTGCAGACACCTGCCTTGCAGAGGACTTGGGAGCCTGAGGGGAGGGAATCTGAGTTTAGAGGCTCCTTTCTCCATGTAAGTTGGGGGCAGAGGGCAGAACACAGAATAAACCAGAAGGAGATAAGCGTCCTGGTGAGTGAACTGCCCCAAACAGTAGACTATGTTCTGGAACCTTATACCACAAGGAAAGTTCTAGAAAATCCTCACATTTTGGAGGTGATTCACAGGAATCCAGAACGTTACAGATTTCAGAATACTGAGTCCTAAGCATTTAGGGTTGGATAAGGACTCAGCACACTTGTGGTTGCTCGTGTGTCGCTGCACAACCTGCTTGTCCCACCGTCCGCTGCTGAACAGACAGTGACAGGGACCCCGGTGGCCCCCACTGCCGCAGACGCTCCCAGGTTCCTTCCATTTCTAAGGCAGGAGCAAGCGTGCAGCCCCGTCACCACGTCCCCACAGCAGAGGGAGGCCGGCCCCTGCCCCGACCACAAGGGCGCCCCGTGAAGCGGGTGTGCGGGGCCGGGCAGGTCCACGTCTCGGTTCAGCCCCCCAGCCCCGCAGCCTTGACGAGGTGGGTCCTCCTGAAGCCTCTGCTGATCTTTTCCAGGCGAAGGCATCTGCCCAGCAGCCCGAGATGGTGTTCACCGCCCGCCACGCCACCGTCACCTTCCAGACGGAAGGGGACACGTGGAGGGAGCAGAAGGAGCAGAGGGCCGCCCTCACGGTGGGCATCCTCATCGGGGTGTTCGCGCTCTGCTGGACCCCCTTCTTCGCCGCGGAGCTCGTCGGCCCCCTGTGCTCCTGCGACGCCCCCGCCCCCTGGAAGAGCGTCTTCCTGTGGCTGGGCTACTCCAACTCCTTCTTCAACCCCCTGATCTACACGGCCTTCAGCAAGAGCTACAGCAGCGCCTTCAGGAACCTCTTCTCCAGGCACCACTGAAGGCCCCCCCCCCCACCGCCGAGCTCGTGAAACCTCCCGCGGCGGCCCCTCCCCCACCCCGACCCGCACCCCCGGGAGGAGACAACCGAGTCCCCGGGGTCGTCTTCGAGCTGAGCCCCTCGCCGCCTCCTCCAGGCAGGAGAGCGAGTGTCCGCAGGTGGGTCTGGGGACCTCATCAGCCACCTGATCTGCTGGGCCTCACTCTGCACCTAACGGCCATGGGGCTGGCCCACAAGCTGCCCTTTCCTCTCCGAAAGCCACTCCAGCATGGTTATCGTCCTCGTCCCTGAGAAGGCAAACAGGGCGGGGGGAGGAGGAGGTGAACCAGCGTGGGCAGCGCCAGCACAGACAGAAAACAGCAGGTAATAAGTCACGACAGAGGATAGGAACCCGTAATTTCAAGTTTCCCGGGATAGCCCCCATCTCAGATACTCCATTCCATGGTCCTGGGACGCACACCCTAACACTGACTGTGTAGGCCCCAACATTTGGCCACAAAATAGCGCCTCCAAACATACTAACGCACACAGTCGCATCTGCCAGACCCGCCAATACAGCTTCAAGTTTTTATTCAAGGCACCCACACGCGTCTCCATCAAACCTACAGAGGGGGCCGGAGTTCCAGCTGCTAGCTCGTTCTAAATTGCAACTCATCAACTTGAAACAGGAACTAGAAGTCAAGCCAATCCCCCCTTCTATTTTGCAGCAACTGCTCACAAACAGAACTGTGCTAGTCCCCAGGTTCCGTCAAACTTGGTTACTTAGTATGGATTTCATTTGTATGGAGTTTACTCAAACGTTGCTGGACAAAGACCTTTATCCTCAGATCAGAGACCAGAGTAAAACAGCTGTCACAAACTTGCTGGCTTCTTGGAAGGCAGCTATGCTCACCACTATACCACCAACGGTGCACCTTGCTGGCTTCTTAAACACAGCTTCCTACCCAAGAGCTACGGCGGCACAGTCCCACGCACGCGCACTTCACGGACGTCGTTAGCGATCTGCCAGCTGCTACTGCTCACCGGTCTGTGAATGCCTGCTGGGAGGCCAACACCGGGAACTCACTGCAAAGCTGAAAGATGGTACCAGGTGCCCTCAGTCCTCCACAAGGTAACACTTCCCACGCCTGGCGAGACAAGACAGTTCAGTGAGGATGCAGCGTTTATAGACCTTGCAAAACCTCGGCCGTTACACAAACCTGTAAAAAGATCTTGGACAATAGAACTGCCTGTGGTCTGCTATGTGCCTGATTCTTTCAATGCATGAATCTAAAAATTGTGTTATAATAGTCTTTGAATTATCCCGATACATATATTATTATATGTGTTGTTTTGTACACACTAAATTATATCAATTAAGATTTCAAAAATAGGAAATTTGTGCCAATTTGTGGTCTTGGTTTGATGTTTAGTCTGCATTTACTGCAAAGACGGTCATTATTCAAAGAAATGAGCAGACGAGGGAACATTACATCTCTTGTAAAGTGGCCGACTGACAGTGCAGATCTCTCACCTATGCACTGGAGCAAATTCCTTGAAGAATTTACCTGGAAAAATCCTTAGATTTTTCTTGTTTCTGTATATATTACTTGAAGCACTAAACCCACAAATATTTTTAAATACACATTGTTCACTTATTCAATTTTTCTTCCCCACCATTACTCAGAGCCAGAGATGATCAAATATGATTATATTCTAGGGTTATAATAAGGGAAGTGTTTCCAAAACTTTGTTAAATACCCCACAGCAGAGAAGGATAAACTCTGAACTGGGGACCTGGAGCTGGGACATCAGAATCAAAGAGTCTATTCTATCTGAAAGTCCATGTGAAATTTTTCATTTTCCTCCATAAATTCAGTGTCTTACTCCTTGGGGGGAAAAGGGGGTTTATTTCTTTCAAACTTTTTAGTAAAGTGAAGCTTTGGGAAAATGGGCTACATTGTCTGGTGGCTTCAAATACTCCCTGACTCTGCCAGGATTCTGTATACTTTGCTGGAGACATACGTTACTGTAATGTTAACTTCAGTCTCCCACTGAGGTTATTCACATTTTCGTAAGATGAGTAAATCCTTTACGGCTATTGTTCAATGTATGTTTAGCATCTCCCAGGTGTCACTTAAAATACACGTGACGCTGAGCCACCCTAAGAACAAAGGCTACCTTCCACGAGATCTCACTCCTTCTCCCTTGCTGTTGTGTGACACATGGGGCGGGCTGCCTGCGCAGGCTGGTGGAAGAATGTACCAGAGGGTAAGTGTAAGACAGGAAGGAGTCTACTGGGGCGCACCATCACAGACAACAGCAGGGTGCTCGGGCACGGGAAGCCGCACGCGCCCCGAGGGCCGGCTGTCGGGTGCTCTATAAGGTCGGGTCACGAGGTGCCCGATCGGCCCGTGCACAAGTCTCTGACTGGCTGCAGGGAGGTGAGAGGTTTAGGGTCTGTGAAGGGATCTGACTGCTGAGGTAGACATTACCTGGGGCTATCAGTTTGTCAGGGGAAACACGCACAGTAGAGAGTGTCAGGCATCTGAGAGACCAGGAGTGGGGGTCGCTGGACTTTGAAGGATGCCAGTGGGCCCAGCGCTTATCACTCCTTAATCTAGCCTGGGGTCTCGTCACCTCTGCAAGAGGCCTCAGGGCCTCTGACCCTGCGGTCAGGCTGTTCATTCACCAGTCCGGGGACCTAAGAGGGCTGAGTTTAGCCCAGTGCTGTGCAGACCTGGTAGCCCGCATCTCCGCCCTGGACGGAGCCTTCTTAATTAACACAAGCTTTCATTCCCTGCCTTAAATCCTTCTGAAAAGAAGCAGAGGGGTAAGCCCAGGATCTGAGCGTGAACGGCTCCCCCGGCTGGGTGCCACCTTCTCCGGCTTTGTTCAGAACACTTGGGACCAGCGGAGCCCTAGCCGTGCGCAGCTCTCAGAGTAGGAACTGGAAATCCAAGAGGTCTTCTTTAAAGTCTGCTGTCCTACCACCAGCACTTCCCTGGCTGATTCAGCATCACTGAGATTTCCCCGCTGCTTCAAGGAGCATCGGAAACGCCAGTGGGCTCAGGCTGCCCCAGGAGACAGCAGTGCCATTTGTCTAGAGCAGGCACATACGCCTTCTTCAGTCTGAGGGCCAAGTGTACCAATCACCCTAAAAAAGAATGCTCAGACAGTGAAGGCTCCCACCTTGGTAGCTTTCAGTCAGCGTTTACATCTGCTTGTAAGCAGCGTGAAAGCAAGCCGTGGTTTCAGTTCCAGGTCAGCGATCTCCTAGAAAACAGAATTAGTTACAATTAAAGAGAATTTTGTTGCCCACTAAGTTGAGAGACAAGATCTCACGAGCCCACGGTTATAAAACCACCTATATTGCACTTGAACCATAGTTGAGGAATTTTACATCAGTTTAAGGGCAGTATATATTGAAGTATAATTGGCTTACAATGTTCACTCTTTAACACGTAAGCCAAGCTGCTGCATCCAGTGACCGAGTTAAAAGTTGTCGCACTTCTCCTGGTTCCGCTGCGCCCCTGCAGCGACGAGCCACGTTTACGCCCAAGGCGCCGGGCCTAGATAACCGCCCCCAACAACGTGAGGCGCCCCGCGGGCTGAGGCCCTCGCTGGCGACCGCAGCTCACTGACCCGCCGTCGGAGCAGCTTCCCGCGGCCTGTCACACGGAGGGCAGTGCCCTAACTGCTGCAGGAAGGGCGGGAGACTTCAGCGCGTGGAATCTGTCTGGAAAATGACAGGTTTGTTGTTTTAAACTAGTAACATCTGCACCTGGGTCTTTAAAACCACATAAACTGATTTTAAAAAGTAAAAAAAAAAAAAAAAAAAAAAAACTTCCTCTCTGATATTTCAACAACACATTGCCAGCTACTTTCTACAGCGGTCATTGGAGCCGGTTCCAAGGAAGGACAAAATCAGATTTCACCCAGCTAAGCCTTGTCCTCCACTTCATCTATGTCTGTACCTTCTCATCTACGTAAACTTTGTTTCCCAACTTTTATCTTAAGGTGCAAACTCCTTATTATGGACTGAGTGTCCCCCATCCCTCACACGCAGACAAGTGCATGTATGGAAGCCTTAACCCCCAGCGTAATGGTCTTTGCAGGGAGGACTTTGGGGAGGTGACCAGGGTCAGATGAGGCCGTGAGGGTCGGGCCCCTGAAGAACAGACACAGAGAGTCTGCAGTCTCTGCGCACACACACAACAGACAGGTCACGTGAGCACACAGTACAAGGTGACACCTGCACCAGGAAGGGCGCGCTCACCAGACACCGAATCAGCTGAAACCTTGACCTTGAGCTCCCAGCCTCCAGAACTGTCAGAAGATACGTTTCTGTGGTAGGAGCCACCCAGGCCATGGGATGTGCTGTGGTGACCGCACTGACTACACCCTGCACTACTTACTCAAAATGCAAATTGAGGAGGAGCTGGCATGCTCTTTAAACAATACATTCACATGCCTTATTCCTCCAGGCAAGCAGGCTTCTCCCTCGTCAGGAGAGGTACCCACCTGCCAGGACTGGAGGCTAAGGCTGTTGCAAGAAGGACAGGATGGATCCACCCCGCTCTGAGTAGGAGCTCTGAGAAGACATCAGTCCTGGCAGTGAAATGGAGCAGGACCCCGCGGGGTCCTCCCTGGTGCAGATATTTTCTGCGTCCTCTATGTCCTGTTGGTGGGACCCAGGCTTCATTCAGCCTCCTGGACCTTCCCGGAGTTCCAAAGAGCAGATTCGAAGAGTTGCTAATCAGAGAAGGGAGGAGGTGCAGAGACAGGGGAGGGACAATCAAGAAACAAGAGTGCAGCCTGGGGGCAGGGCTCTGGTTCCTCCCCAAGGGATTTACATAACAATGTCTCCGACTTCTTCTGCCTGCACTGAGGCCCCCACCCAGGTTGGTAACTTCAGGCTGAGCCCAGGATTCACGGAGCACTGCTGTTACCTCCCCAACAACCAGTCAGAAGCAAGGCACACACCCTGCAGTCCTCCCCTCAAATTCTGCCCATAAAAGCCTTTCTCCAAAACCCACAGTGAGGCAGGATGGAAGTAAACCTCCTTCTGCTCCAGACCCTGACGCTTCAGTTTGTTTGGCCTCACTGTGCATCAGGCACAGGCACTTCAGTAACAAAAACTCTGAGAGGAAAGCAGTTTCCAAGTTCCTCTAACTCTGTTCTTAGGTAACAGAGTTAGGGTTGGGAGACCCCAACTTGTTCATTTGAGTAGACAGGCTGTGTTAGTCAGATTTCTCCAGAGAAACAAAATCAATAGGAGAGTGTGTGTGTACACGGGGGTGGGGAGGATTTTAAGGGACTGATTGGCTTACATGACCATAAGGCTGGAAGTCTAGGATATAGTCGGCCAGCAGGCTGGAGACCCAGGGAATAGCTGGTGTTGCAGCTGGGATCCAAAACACTTCTGACCTCAGGGAATCTCAACCTTTCTCTCCTAAGGCCTTCACCTGATTGGACGAGGCCCAGCCACATTATGGAGAGCAATCTGCTTTATGCAAAGCCTGCTGATTTAAATGCTAGTCCCACTTGGAAAATACCTTCACAGAAACATCGGGACTAATATTTGGCCAAATATCACATAAGATTCACCATCACAGAGGCTAACTCTCCAGCCTCCGGCAGCCTGGCCATGAAACTTGGAGCCCACAGCGGAGGAGAAGCATGTTACTGATTCTCTATCACACTGTGTTCCGTATCTGGAACACAGTAAGCTCTCAAATTTTTTTGAAGAAAAGTAGAAAGGCTAAACTCTGCCTTTCCCACTGAAGGAACTGAGAACGGACGTGGAGGTGAGCGGTGAGGTCAGGCAAACAGTCCCTGCGGTCCAGGCCTTCCGGGGGTGCTTCAGACTCAGCCACTCTGCGGGAGACTGAGGACGTGAGACGGGGGGGGGGGGGGGGGGGGGGGGGCGGGGCGGGGCACAGCCACTCAAGGAATGACAGCAATTTAACACCAAAATGGTGGAAGGCTCAACTCCCAGTCAGCCTTAAGGATTGAGAGGTTTAACTTCTAGTAGACCTCGAGCTCCATTATACGCTCAGTGTAACAGCATGATAAATAACACGCCCGCAGGCGTCATGACAGCCCAGGGCTAACCGCAAAAGGCCAAAGAATGGGCGGTGGCCCATTTCCTGGGAATCTCAGCCCCTTCCCCAGGGCAGCTGGAATGGTCCCACCTGTAGGCCTGTGAAGCTACTGAGACCACAAAAACTGACAACAACACATCTAATGGCCCTTTCTCGCGCTCTCCCCTTTGGGGACGCCCGCATTCTGTCTGTGGTGTGTGTACCTACTTTTACTTTAACCTGAGCACCCGATTCCCACATCTCTTTCCTGGCCTTTCTCTTGCCTCACACTCTATTCAGTATGTATCTCTCTAAATAAATCTACCTTTCACTCAACAGTGGCTCGCACTTGAATTCTTTCCTGCATGAAACCAAGGACCCACACTTGGCGGGGCACGTCCCAGGGGCTCAACCGAGGCCTGGGACTCGGCCCTCCTCACGCCCCACATCCGTTTTCCTGCAGCAGAAGCAGGGTCCTGGGCATCTGTGCACTGCAGCAGTCGGTGCGAACTCAGCATTGAGTCCAACATGGAACCAGAGAAGCAGAGCTGAGGGGCTAGAGTTACTGCTGGTCCAGAATGTGACCTGGGGGAGGGGGGTGCAAGGAGACAACCTGCTGTGCTCTGTTCTGAGGCGACACATAGGTGCCTCGAAGGATGATGAACGGATAGCGGCCACAGGCAGGGACGGTACGAAGATATAAATGGCTAAGATAGGTCAGCACCAGGTTCCAGCAAACAATCTCCAGAGGAAAAATGGGACCAGTCCCTAATCTGAGGTCAGTAGGCCGGCAAGAAAGCCATCCTGGCCATTCCACAGCAGAGACAAGAGCAGGTCCAGAGGGCACCTCCTAGGTCGTGAGCCCACCCACCACCAACAGCGCCTTCTCCAGAGGAGCGGGTCTGGGCAGGCACGCATGGGGAGCGCACCGCACCTGCCTGCAGAGCCTGAGCCTGTCGGGACCGTGTACTCCAGCTGCAGCAGCCACAGAAATCCAAGCGGCCAGCACACTGAAAGGTGCGGAAGGACGAGACATTTCATCCCATCTTCGCAGCACCCTGCTCCTTGCCATTCCTCCTTCTCAATCCTAATCGTCCAACAGTGGTTCTAAACAATTTCACCGATCTCGCCGCTCATTTAACCGCAGCTTCCGCAGACCTCAGGAGAGATGCTACAATGAGCAATCTCAGGGCAACACGAGATTCGGACTTGCCTCAATTGAAACAAGTGTTTGCAAACTTTTTCTGTAAAGAGCCAAAGAATAAATATTTTAGGCTTTGCAGGTCATACAGTCTCTGTCATTGTTACGGAAATGACAGGCCAGCCAAGAAACAAGCACCACTCGGAGGGTTGGAGTACTCAGATTTATTATGCCGGCGGGCTCAGAGGGGCTTCTGCTCCGAAGCTCTGAGCACCTCCAAGACGTGCACGTGAGGTTTTATAGGGTTACGTACAAGCTTGGGGTATTCGGCCAATAGGCATGGAACAGCTTTAGCAGCGTCATTATCACAAAAGTAGAGGCAGTGAGGCAGCAAACCAACACTTCAAGGCCAGATATGTCTCTTTGAAAATCCAGCTGGCTAGCAAAACATGAACAGGGAATCAGCAAACCGACACTTACTAATTTAGATTTACGAGTTAGCCCAGCAGAACCCAGATCAGTAACCCGACACTTGTTACACTTAGATTTGTGACTTAGCTTGTTAGCCCAGCTGGGCTTTTCCTTCACATCATAACCAGTAACCTTGTCACTGGAGCACCAGGGCCGCCATCCACAACACAAACATCGAAGTGGCTGTGTTCTAGTAAAACTGCATGTGCCATTTTTTTATTTAGTTTCCACACATAAGTGATATCATATGATATCTGTGAAAACAAACTTGTGGCTGCCAAAGGGGAAGGTTGGGGAGGATAAACTAGAAGTTTGGGATTAGCAGATACACACTACTATATAAATAACAGATAAACAACAAGGACCTACTGCGGAGCACAGAGAATTATACGCATATCTTGTAATAACCTATAATGAAAAAGAATATATACACATATATATAACTGAATCACTATGCTGCACACCAGAAACTAACACAATATCGCAAATCGACTATACTTAAAAAAAAAAACTACCTTCCAGCCAAGATGGTGGAGTGGTAGGACCACAAGCGGGCCTCTCCTCATGACTCCAAAACCACAACTGAATGCCAGAAAGACTGGAACCTAGTGAAAAAGATCTTCTGCAACTGGAAACATAAAGAGGGATGCGCGACAGGACTGTAGGAGGGGGGTGCTTGTGACATAATTGGGCTCCATACCCCCCGGGCGGGCGAGCCATAAGCTGAAGATTTGTTAAGCTGCAGAGGCCCTCCCACGGGAGTGAGAGCTCTGCGCCCCACCTCAGGCCCCCCCAGCTGGGGTTCTGGCATTTGGAAGAGGAAGACACCCAGGACACCTGGTTTTGAAGGCCAGGGGGCATGGCTCCGGGAGCCCCAGGGACTGGGGGAACCGGAGACTCCCTTCTCTCAGGAAGCGCATATGGAAACTCGCGTGAACTGGGTCCAGGGACGGAGGCAGTGATGTCACAGGAACCTGGGCCAGGCCTGCCTGCTGGATCTGGAGGGTCTCCTGGGGACGTGGGGGACAGCTGTGGCTCACCCAGGGGACATAAAAGCTGGTGGCGGACATTCAGGGAGTGCTCATCTACATGAGCTTTCCTGGAGGCTGACATCTTGACTGGATCATTAGCACCAAGACCGAGCCCCATCCATCAGCCTGTGGAGAAGCCTCAGGCCAGTCAACACACAGGGTGGGGGCACAGCCACAACCACCAGCAGACCTTCTGAGCCACAAAGGCTTCCAGACACGGCCCTACCCACCAGAGTTCCAGGACCAAGCTCCACCCAGCAGTGGGCAGGCACCAGCTCCTCCTGCCAGGAAACCTGCACAAGCCTCTAGACCAGCCTCACCCACCAGGGCAGGTACCAGAAATAAGAAAATAATCCCAAAGCCTGTGAAAGGAATCCACAAACACATAGATGGATAGACGATATGAGGTGGCAAAGGAATATCTCACAGGCCAAGGTACAAGATAAAATCCCAGAAGAAGAAATAAGTGATGAGGAGATAGGCAACCTATCTGAGAAAGAGTTTAACGTAACGATGGCCAAGATGTTCAGGGACCTCAAGAGGAGTACAGATGCACAGAGAGAAGTTTTTAGCAAAGAACTGGAAAATATAAAGAATATGCAGAGTTGAATAAAATCACTGAAATGAATAACACACTAGAATGAACCAAGAACAGACTAAATGAGGCAGAAGAATGAACGGATCAGTGAGCTAGAAGACAGATGAGTGGAAATCACTACTGCAGAACAGAAAAAAGAAAAAAGAATGAAAAGGAATGAGGATAATTTAAGAGAACTCTGGGGACAAATAAAGCGCTCTAATATTCACATTACAGGAGTCCCAGAAAGAGAAGAGAGAAAAAGAGGACCTGAGAAAATTTTTGGAGAGAGAATCACTGAAAAATTCCCCAACTTGGGAAAGGAAAGAGTCACCCAAGTCCAGGAAGCACAGAGAGTTCCACCCAAAATCACAGAGGATCCACCCAAAGAGGGGCACACCAAGGCACACAGTCATTAAACTGACAACAATTAAGGACAAGGAGAAAATATTAAAATCAGTAAGAGGAAAGAAACAAACATACAAGGGAGCTCCCGTAGGTGATCAGCTGATTTCTCAGCAGAAGCCCTTCAGGCCAGAAGGCAGTGGCAAGGTGTATTTAAAGTGATGCAAGGGGGAAACTTAGAACCAGGAATACTCTACCCAGCAAGGCTCTCGTTCAGATTTGAGGGAGAAATCAAAAGCTTCACAGATAAACAAAAGCTGAACGATTTCAGCACCAAACCAGCTTTACCACAAATGTTAAAGGACCTTCTCTAGTCATCAAACCACAAGAAAAGAGAACAAAAAGGAGAGAAAAAAAAAAGACCTACAAAAGATTGCTTTGGCCATTCGGGGTCTTCTGTGGCTCCTTATAAATTTTGGAATTGCATGTTCCCACTCTGTGAGGAATGTCGTGAGTATTCTGATGGGGGTTGGGTTGGATCTGTGGGTTGCTTTGCGCAGTGTGGCCATCTGGATAGTGTGGATTCTTCCCATCCAAGAGCACAAGAAATCTTTCCATTTCTTTGTGTCATTTCAGTTTTCAGAGTATAGGTAGCCTCCTTGGTTAAATTTATTTCTAGCTATTTTGTTGTTTTTGATGTAATGGAGATGTTTATGCCAGTTATAAAATTCTGGTTTATGAAGTGAAAAAAAAAGTGAATGAAGGGCCTCAAATGGCAAATATCCTTTCTTATGGGTGAGTTGTATTCCGTTACATATATATATGCAGCATCTTCTTTATCTATTCAACTACTGATGTGCACTTAGGATGCTTCCGTATCTTGGCAATTATAAATAATGTTTATATATATACACATGATATACATATACATAAACTAAAAAATACATGCGCAGTAAAAACATAAAATATCAAGCCATGAAAGACATGGAAGAAACTTAAAAGACACATTACTAAGTGAAAGAAGCCAGTCTGAAAAGGCCACAAACTGTATGATTCCAACCAAAGGACATTCTGGAAGAGGCACAGCTACAGAAACAATAAAAAGATCGTGGTTTCCAGGGGTCTGGGGAGAGGGATGGAGGGCGGGATGAGCAGATGGGGCACAAGGGATTTTTAGGGCAATGAAGTTATTCTGTATGATACTACAGCGGTGGCTACAGGCCATTATGCATTTGTCAAAACCCATAGACTGTACAACGTCAAGAGTGAACCTTCATGTAAACTATGGACTTTGGTTGATAATAATGTGTCTATGTTGGTTCATTGATTGTCCCAAATATGCCACACTGATGCGGGATGTTGAGGGCAGGGGAGTATATATGTGTGGGTGGGGAGGGCTATGTGGGAACTCTCTGTATTTTCTGCTCAATTCTTCTGTAAATCTGTAACTGCTCTAAAAAAATAAAATCCATTAATTAAAAAAACTATTTATGGACACAGAAATTTGGATTTCATATAATTTTCACACATCATGAAGTATTATTCTTTTGACTTTTTCCATCCATGTAAAAACCACTCTTAGCTAGTGTGTCACACAAGAATAGGCGGCAGACTTGGCCCACAGATGAATTTTCTCAACTATGATCTAATCTTTAAAACTCTAAATTTCTTGCTTCCTGAACTGTTCCCTTGTTGTACCTTTTAATAAAGGCCTGCTTTCTGTCTTTAACTTTCCTGAAATGTTGCACTGCCTTCCAATGTATGGTGATACTGCAGTCGGATGCCAGCCTAATTTTCTTTATTCTCCTTTTGGCAAGGAGTCCTAGGGATTTTTTTTTTAATCTTCAAAATTTGTTTTATTAGGTTGTATTTCAGAGTGGATATTTCAATTCTCCCAGCTGCCTGGGAGTAGGACCTTTCGAGATGTTTATTCAGATCAATCTTCTATTTCAGAAAAACTTCCCTGAATTAAACGCTAAGTAATCTCTTCCATCGCCTTCTACTGCTGAAGGACTCCACTTGTCTGCACGCTGGGCCCTCTTTGCTGGGGTTCTGTGCTGTGGACTCTCTGACCAATTCCCTTTTCTTCTTCCCCTGGGCGTTTCTTACGCTTCTCCGATATGCTCCTCGCTGTGCTTTTGGTTCTGTGTCATCTCCATTGCTTATCTTTGAAATTCAGTATTCATCTCTGATCTAACTTTGTCTTTTTCTTCTTTTCCTGAGTTTGATAAGTGCCCACTTTGAAGGAGAACTAATAAAACGGCCACATTCAGGCTGACAGATTGCTTATTCTTACACTTGCCGTTAAAATGTTCAACTGACCTACTGACCGGTTGCTACTCACAGTTCCAGGCCCATTGTTAAAATAAAGCTGTTAATTTTGCTGTTTCTGCTTCACTCCAGTCATCAAAAGGGATACTCATACTTGGTTTCTGAGTTGTTCTCTAGGGAGAAGGTCACGAACTGTAACCTTACAAAACAGGCCAAATACGAAGAAGACCACACCTTGGGCACTTGCAGATAAAGAGATCGAAAAAGTGACAAGTGACAACCGCTAGCCTCTGTAGAACTGGTCACCTGGAGACACCATGAAGCCACTCTGAGTCTCATGGGAAGAAAACGATTCTGTTGATTGTTACGAATGTTATATCATTCGAGCCATGGCTGTATAATCACCCGCCCCATCCCCAAGTGGGGTTCACGCTTTTGAAGGCACTCGCCTGCTGTGAGTCCCCTTTGCCCGGCACAGTAATAAAGCTGTTTCTTTTCTAAGCTCCAAGACCCCGTCTCTGAGTTTCAGCCCGGCTCATCAGGGACGGGGGCTGATCTTTTGTCAACAACTTCAGGCCTTAATACTTTCCTGCTTCCATTCTGAGTTTCTGAGTTTCTGACTCATGGTGATCTCATTTAATTACATATAACTTACATTAGATTGTCATGGTTTTCATGGCTTTCCATCAGCTAAATGTCTTACACCAGAAAAACACCCAAATGGAAAACAGAGCTGAGAGTGTAAGTAGGCAGCTCAAAAAATTACGCACCACCAATACTATGCGATTTATTATAAAGAACAGTATGTTATTTAAATAATACTCAATCTTTTAGTTAAGAAAAGAATCAGCAAGTTGAAAAAACTGTAACACATTGGCAAAAAGGAACCCTGCCCAGTGCTGAGATGGTCACAAGTATCCTCATTCCCAGCTGATGGGAGTGGAAACCGCCTCAATACTCTTGCAGGTCCATCTGGCTCCTTTTTAACAAATGCTTGAGCAGATGTGCATTCTACTTGTTCCTCCCACCCCCACACTGGGGACGTGTCCCCACGAAGCTCAGAAAAGCTTTCCATTCAGAAAAGAAGGCATTTTTGAGAAGGTGGTGGTTTTGTCTGAGGACTCTGATACCAAGTCCGGCTAAGAAACTGACCCGGAAATACTGACGTCTTCAGGAAGCTATTTCTTGGGTTCCTTGTTTGTTTTCAGTTTTGCTGGAGGGGAAGAATGAACTTCACTTAGCAGGGTGGGATCTTTTCTTTGGAAAGAGTCTTCGGCTGAGCCTTGAAAAGTAACATCTTGTTCTGAAGTGAAGTTAGTACCTAGGAGTTGGAACTATTTTACATCCTAATGCAAGATCATTTCTTTCTAAGATGCAGAGATTAAGGTTCTAATAGGATTTCGTTTTCCCACGCTGAGGGCTGGGGAGAGAACGGAAGAGGTGGAGACCTGCCAACCGAGACGCCTGTTCATGAAGTCAGATCAAGCCCCTGAGGTGTAAGATCGAGACAAGACTCGTCTCTATCTGGGGTCCCGTGTCTGAAGGCACACAGCCAGCGGCCTCTGAGCGGTGACAGGGCCTAGTGTTTAGGAGAATTCCATCGGAGGGACGTCAAGTCTTCAAAACGTCTTGATGAGCCCAGCCTGAGTGGGCTGTGACGTGAGGAGTCAAGGGAGGCCAGCGTCCACGGGGGATGGCAGATGGGCACAGCGCGGGGCAGCAGAAGCGCGGGAGGCAGGGTGCCATGACACCACGTGCCCGGCCTTCCTGGGGCTTGTGTGACCCTGCTCTGTTCACTTCTGTTGCTGAATGCTCTGACACACTTGCTATACGTCCTTGAGAAAACCACCTGGATAGCCATCAACATCAGAAAAACTCATTTCATGTACAGCATCAAACTCCAGTGCTCAGGGCTAGGATCCCAAGTGCTCAAACCTTCAATTCAAAAAAAATCCCATCACAAAGGCTCTGTGAGTTCCCCGCAGGGTGATTCTGTGACTACTTTCCTGGAGCAGGACACTGACCCCACAGGGAAGGGTCTGGGCGTGGCCATCCAGCTGTCCATCCGAACCGCTTCTGCTCCTGTGTCTTACCATGGAGGAGAGCCCATACCCTTTAGGCAGAATGATGGAAACGTCATCACCTGCCGGCCCACATCCACCGGATCGCAGTGGACGAGGTGAGACGTGCAGGCGCGGGCATCCGCCCAACAGGATGGGGACGGAGGCACTAGTGGAGAAGGGACTCCCATCACACAGCATCGCAACACCAGAGTACTCATCACAGCGCTCTTTGACGAACGGAGAAAAGTGGAAGTAATGTTGTTATTAATCAGTAGGGAATTTGGTGAGAGAACGATACATACAATGGAGGGTCATGAAGCCGTCATACCGCGTGTGAATTACAGGAAACGAGGACCACGATGCGTCTCTACTGAAAGAACTGACAAGAGCTCACAGTATGACACTACTTCTGATTTGAAGTACATATTTATGCACGTAGGGCTGTATATTCTAGAAAGTTATAAAGTGAGACATACAGGGTATTGGTCTCTACATGTAGGATTACAGGTGACTTTTTATCTCAACTTTTAAAATATCTTCTGACATTCTTGCGGCGATCACAATTTAGAATCAGAAACAAAGGTGTTTGCAATTTTGAGAGCTACAGAAGCTGGAGACAGAGCTAACTTATACAGGGCAGAAAGCTTCCTTATGTATGCAAAACAGACTTAATTTAGCAACAATATTTGGCCCCACAACGACAAAAGCAGCCAAATGTTCCTCTGAGAAGTTTGGCTGGGAAGCGATGCTTCTTTCCTGATGACTGCCGCCTCCCCCAACCCTGTGATTTATTACAGTAATGAAGGCTTGTTGCAGAAAATTCCAACAAAGTGTGTTTTATTATCTTGCACAGGGTGATCCAAGCAAGGCATGCAGCTCCCCATCTGTCTGCTTCGGGTACTGGGACGTCCAGGGGGAGGGAGGGGGTTCTGATCCTGCTCGCCTGTGCAGCCCTGTTGATGGGCAGACAGTACAACGTGTGATGAATTATTCATGGAAGAAGCTGTGAGACCATAAATATTCGAAGGGATACATCTGGTTTCCCTGATGCTCCACGTAGGGCAGAAAAAGTACATTTTTATGAAGTAGAACAACTTGTCAAACCCAAATCTCTTCCTGCCTGGGCCCAAGCTCCACAGGAGAAGAGAGTCTTCTGACACTTCACGGGAACGCCCAGCGGAGACACGCTGGTGCTGAGGGCGTGTGCAGGGCTTTGCCTGGATAAGAGGATGCCAACAAACAGCTCCAGCCCTGCTCCCCTTCGTAGATTCCAGGCCGTTCTCAGGGTCTGGGGTGGGGAGGGGCTCCCCACAACACTTTTATACACTGAAAAACGGCCTTTAAGACATCAGTTGAAGCCATAGAAGGAGAAAAAGGAGAAGAAAGTGTCCCCAGAGGGATCTGCGGTCGGGGGAGAGCATTTCGGTGTAGGATGGGGGCCTGGGGCCCCACCAGGACACTGACAAGACTGCTTCCTCCACAGATTCCACCCCAGGAAGAGAATGAAACCTGTCCTGACACCAACGCCCTCAGCCACTGGGCCTGCCTCTGCGTTAACATCCACCTGCGCAAGAAGGGACCAGAAGGAACAGTCTGAAGTACCCAGCGCAGGGCAGGCGAGGCTGCTCCTCACTGCAGGTGTGCCAGGGGGTCCTCCGACGGACGCTCTCCGACTAACTCCTCGCCCGCCCTGCACCGCACGCAGCCCTCCAGCCCAGCCCTGGTGGACAGGATAGCTCCTAAACCGGCCCCTTTCCAAGGTGCTTCATAAAACCCCTAATTCCAAGAAATGTTAATAGCTCCCACATGAACATAAGGGTTCTGTATCTACAGACAAATAAGTTTAGGAAAAATTGAGTGAAATGACCTTCTTAAGTTTCTGGGAACAAAACCTGTGGAAACACACACTGCGAATGTCTAAGATTCTGTAAGGGACTCTCCCCTAGGGCACATCTGCAAGGTCTGGAGACAGTTTCTGTTGCTAAAAATGGGGGCCAGTTGGGGGAAGGGGTGCTCTGGCGACGTGGGGTGGGTTGAGTCTGGGGATGCTGGTAACAGCCCAGGACGTGCAGGACCACCCAACCCAAGGAACTGCTGGGGCTCACAGGTCAGTGGTGCTGTGGCTGAGAAACGCTGGCCTAAATGTACTGACATGTAAGCCCCTGCCCAGGCCCCGCAGAGCCTCTCAGGCGACCAGCTCCTTCTGTGATTCGGGGGCGGGGGGGAACGCACGGGGCTCCAGAGAGATGAGAACACAACAGGCTGGGTGTGGGTGTGAGGCCCTGGGCGTGAGGTCTGCACCCCCAAGACCTGGGAGCCACCTGCTCAGAGAGGACCGGCAGCCCATGCAGGCTCCCCTCTGGGACCCTCCTCCGCGCAGCCTCTCTCGTGACACGAATCTCAGCAGACTGTGATGTCCCTTAGCAAGGTGGCCTTGCCCCCCCATCCTGCTAACAGCCCGCACGGACTTCATCCTCAAATATGTGAATGAGGGCGTGGGCCTTGAAGGATTTGGAAAAGGCATAGCAACAAAGTCCACATATGGATAATAAATGTTTAAGCAGACGTAGCTGGTTGTGGAACACAAGACCTTATAAATGAATGACCCCCTCGCCAAAACCCAAGATCTCAACCTGGAGGTAACTGACGGCCACTGAGGAGGTAGGAATTCTGTACACTGAAGAGATAAGAGAGTGAATCGAGATTCGTGCCGGGCTCGCAGGACGAGCAAGGATGCAGGCATTCCAGGGCGACAGGTGCCAGGACGATGGGTCTACAGTGCGGACCAGCGGGAAGGCCCGCGCATCAGCCCACGGTGGGAATGATGCATTGTATAAAGGGCCTGGGAGATGAAACTGGGGGTGGGGGGAGACAGAGGACTCCTCAGTGCTGGTCGATAACAAATTATTTTTGGCCAAGTTTTTTTAAAACACTGGAATACTCATGACTTAAGAATACAAGGCTGGACTGGCCCGGGGAGCACCGCTGAGCTGATGAGTATTAAGACCAGATCATGCGTTTTAGTTATTTCTGAAGACGGTTAACTACAGAAATGTGAAACTATGGTACGATTCTAAGAAGGTAACAGTCCTCCCTTACCAGTTAGTGGTTACTGAAGTTCTAGACTCAAACATTCAGTTGAGTTTGAAACTTTCATTTTAAACCTATTAATCTGTCTTCAGCCGACTTACTTGAAATCAGAGACAAAACTTTAAATTTTAATTCATGTACAATCAAAGATCTTTGTCCTGTCATTGGGCAAAGTTTTCACTTATTTTTAAAGTCCAAGGGGAAGGCATGCAAATGAATATTGTATGTTACCCAAAGAAATGAAAGTTCTGTTATAAGACAAACGGGCTTATTAAAGACAGCTACTAAACTGCCCCATTGATGAAGGAACTTATTAATAAATGACAACAAATGACAAAGCACTAATTTTGATCAGCTCACTAAGCCGCAAGAAAACCCCAGTTATGCTTAATCCTTTTCCTTCCAGCCTACCTGCCTACCTCCCCGACCGCTTTTTTTTTTGTCTAGGAGAGCAAATCTCATCGTGTTCTGGAGAAAGCCCTGGGTAATCACCAATGAAAGGTCAGTGATGCAGATGCAGGTAATGAAGGCCCTTCACAGGAGATCTTGGTGGACAGATCATTGCCCAAGGGGAGCTCGAGGTCCCATCACTGCCGCCCTGTGACAACCAGCCTGGTCACGAGGAGAGCCCACCTCCCCCCAAGACCGAAGGCTGCAGCAAGACTGGAGACCATTACTTCACCTGCCACATCCACCTTCTGGCAAGGGGACTCTCCAGAGCCTGCTGCCTGTCACCAGGGCCACGAGCCAACAATGGCTTTACCATTTGCAAACGTTCACAACACACAGAGTTCTGCAGGTGCCCGCCCGACGGTCTCAGTGCTGCCTCCTGGCCCACAGGGCCTTTATCTGGCCCTCTGGGAGAGTTTGCCAGCCTTGCTCGAGAGGGCTCTCTTGGAGATTATTATACAAATGTGACATGAGATGGTTAAAGACCAACGCGGCAATTAAACCGTGACCCTGGGGTCATTTCACCTGCCGGAGGGAAACCAACGACAGCAACAGAGAACCCTTAAACTAAACACAGACACCACGGTCACGTGGGCTGGCGCCATCAAAACATGGACAAGGGCCAGTGGTGCGCCCACTAACACGTCAAGAGGGCGAGTGCCTGCTGGTTCCCTGCTATGACTCAGTGCCTGGGGCAGTGCCTGGCACTCTGTAGAAGCCCAGGAAATATTTGTTAATGAATAAATGGTAGCCAGAGTCCTGTTCCCCTCGGCAGCACCCTGTGGGAATTTTATGTTATGAGTGAGCACATGTAAAATTAAAATGCATAAGGACGTGCAGCATTTAAGGTCAGCCCTTGAACTCAGATGTGCTCAAAACATCACTTTAATTACAGTTCAAGTCCTCTTTCCTCGGGTGGGTGGTGCCCTTCAACTGCCAAGCTACAGTGTGGTTCCAGAGTCTCGTCCAGCGCTGCAGGGAGGGGAGTGGGCCTGCCCGTCTGGCCTCAGCCAGGGTCCTTGTGGAGACGCGTGAGAGCCCGTATCCGGGGTATGCCACACCCTTCCCCTCCTGTGACATGCTCGGGACACGGAGACCCACATTCCTTTCCACCTAGATCTGCGGGTCTCAGCCAGAGGGACAAGCTCACAGAGCCTGGAGGACTTTCTAACAAGGACTGATGCCTGAGCTTGCCCCTCTGACTTCAAGTGCTCTTAGGTGTCGATTTCTCTTTATTGAGGTGAAATTCCCATAGTGTGCAATTAGCTACTTTAAAGTGAACAACTCAGCAACACCTAGTGCGAGAATCACATGCATCCAGTTCCAAAACAGCTGCATCTCCCCCGAAAAAACCTTGTACCCATCACGTGGTTAATTCCTACTTCCTCTCCCCTGGGCAACCAACCCACCTCCTGCTTCTGCCGAGTCACCGCTTCTGCACACCACGCCACACAGACCACGCAGCACGGGCCCTGCCGCCCGGGGCCTCTCACTTTCAGCACAAGTTCCTGGTCCACCCCTGCTGCCGCGGGCGTCGGTCCGTCCCTCGCTCACACGGCTGAGTGATACTCCAGCGTACGAGCACACCGCAGTTCATCCATCCGTCTGCCGATGGACGTTTAGGCTGCTTCCGTCCTTTGGCTGCTGCCTCAGCGCTGCTGAGGCGTCTGTGAGCATCCGGCCACGAGCACTTGTCTGAGTCCCTGTCTTCGGTTCTTTTGGGCATGTGCCCAGGGTCGGAATCTCGGAGGCCTGCAGTAACCTTGTGCTTAACTTCCTGAGGAGCAGCCAGGCTGTTTCCACTAGGAGGAACTGCTTCACACGCCCACCAGCAAAGCAGGAGGCTTCCTGTCCGTCCACGTCCTCACCAGCACTTACTCTGCTTTGCTGTTTCCTGTTTGTCCAATTCCTCATTCCAGCTCCCCCAGCAGGGGAGAAGTGGTACCTCACCTGTCACTGGGGTTTTGATCTGCGTTTCTCTGATGCCTCAGGACGCGAAGCATCCTTTCACGTGCCTAGTGGCCATGTGTATGTCTTCTCTGGAGAAATGTCTCTTCACGCCCGTTGCCAGGTTTTGCCAGTTTTTAAACTGGGCTGTCTTTCTGTGGTGAGTTG
Organism: Vicugna pacos; assembly: GCF_048564905.1. Lineage (NCBI taxonomy): Eukaryota > Metazoa > Chordata > Mammalia > Artiodactyla > Camelidae > Vicugna > Vicugna pacos. The sequence continues at coordinate 2,468,757 of NC_132993.1, read as the reverse complement.
CAAGAGCTCTTTATATTTTCTGCATAACAGACCCTTTCCAGACACGTGATTTGCCAATATCCTCTCCCACTCTACAGGCTGTTCCTTCTCGATAACGGCCCTTGCAACCCAGAAGCCTCTGATGCTAATGATATCCTACGTACCATTTGTGCTTTCATCATTCATGCTTTTGGTCTCGTATCCAAGAACCCGTGAACAAATCCAAGGTCGTAAAGATTTACCCGTGTTTCATTCTGAGTTTCACGATTTCAGCTCTTGTGTTTAGGTTTTCGGTCCACTTTGAGTTAATTTTTGTGTATTCTGTGAGGTATGGTCCACCTTACTTTTGCATGTGGACATCCTGTTGTCCCAGCAGCTTGGACAGACTTTTACATGACTCCTCCCAGGAGATCAGCCAGATGGAAGAATCACTGACCGCTGACCAGCTGCACGACCCAGCGACACCTGCTGCCGGTCCCCAGTCTGCGAGGCTCACTCCTCCCACTTCCAACCCCAGCTTCTCACAGTCTCCCCGACCACAGAAGGGCTTTTCTAGTCTGGGGACGGGGGAGCTCTGGGCTAAGCATGAGACTGAGACAACCTGTCCACACTCACTGCCTGCGGAATTCAGGTCCTTGGGGACAGCCTGGGAGACTTAGTTAGGGCTCTGTCTGCTCAGTCTGAACAGAGCCCCTGGTCTGAGTTAGCAGAGAATCGATTTGCAGAAGGTTGTTCGACAGTGACATTATGGTTTACACTTTCAAAATACACGGCAGTTCCCGTCCCCGCCCTCGTGAGTCCGGTCTGGCAGACGCTGGTTCCACCCTGCACGAAGGAAGAGTGATTGTGACGTGAGTCCGACCCGTGCTCCGGCCTTGCGCTCCTCCTGCTGTGTGCCTGGGAGCTCGCCAGGGAGGCCTGGGAAAGAGCTTCGGACCCAAAGGCCCCATTAATCCAAGCACTTACTGGTCTTGGAGGAGGGCAAGCAGCTGGGAAGTGAGATCAGGCTGAAGGAGGAGCAGCTCATCTCTGAGCAAAGAAGGCTCCGCCCTGCAAAAGCCGCAAGGGGGAGGGGCCAGGTGGGCAGCACCTGGTACCTGGGATTACCTTCGACTGTGACCTCGGTTAATGGAGCCACTACCTTATTTCCCTTTGCGGAGAGAGGCTCAATCTAGAAAGTTCTATGTGTTTCGCGGCTCTGAGAGTCCACCACTGACTGGCTTGTCACTAATCATGCACGACCCGGTGCTCAGATAACTAAACTCAGGCACTGCCCAGTCCAGTCCGCCTGGCGTGTACGCTGCTGCGGAAGCCAGAGTTCCACGCGCGCGTTCCAAGCTCTTACCCCAGGGCCGTGTTCAGCAAGGAGCTGCAGACCGCGTTGATAATTATTCCGTCTTCGGTCTGCCTTCTCTTTGGGCTCGCTGACCCCGTGAAACCAGTCTATTTTTGCCTTCCCCCAAAGAATAAAGGGCCCTCTCACCACTGGGAGGTAAGCTGACAGTTCAGCCAGATTTCCGGGAGCTGCTTCTCAATCCTGAGGGAGCAATTAAAACTCCAGAGGGGCAGCCACCAGCGCTGGAGAGGCTCCCCCAGGAGAGAGTGCCGCTCCCCGGCAGGCTGGGGGGGGGACGCAGGCCCCGGGGCCTGCTCACGTGGCCCCGGCAGGCTCAGTTGGCAGACCCGACCCGGAGTTCTCTACCTTCACACGCACGGTCGCTTTGTGAAAATGCTTCCAGCTTTGGGGCATGGGAGCTGTCCTGGTCCCCGAGGGCCCCCGGCCTTCAGGATGGTCTGCGCTGCTGGGCAGGCACCGGGCCGCCCTTCCAAGTGCGGGGCCGCGCGGGGCAGGCAGCAGCGACGGCCGGCCGGGGCGGGTGTGTGCGCCACAGCTGGGTCAGGCGGGGTGGCACACGGGGGCTCAGGTTCCCGGTGCAGGGGGGCTGCCAGGCCGAGGCTGCAGAAGCGGGGCAGCCCTACCGGGGGTCCTCGGCCCGCCCGCTGACCGACCGCTCAGAGCAGCCGCGGGGCGTCCTGGTCCCGCCGCGGGCCTGCAGCACCCTCTGCTGAGAGACTGAGCGCTGTGCTCGCGCTGCGGGGAGGCGCCTGCCGAGCACGGTCACCACAGAGCAGGCCCAGGGCGCCGGGGGCGGGGAGCGAGCAGCAGATGCACCGCGACAGAGGCGGCTCCTGCACACGTGAGCACCAGCCTTGGCGTCAGGGACGTTTTGATTTGCTTGTCCGTGAATTCCCCTCATCCTTTGCCAGCTTTCCATCGATTCACAGAGCCTTTCTCTGTCCCGGCTTGTGCTCCATCACAGCACAGAGTCCTCAGGCCAGCCCTTCGGGATTAACCGGTATCAGACTGACCGCTGCTCGGGACGTTCCAAGTCTGAGCCACGTTCTCAGGGCTCAGCAGAGAGATGTTTTGTCTGAGTCCAGCCACGACGTGAGGCTGAACGTCAGCCCTGCCAGGGGGACGAGGGAGAGGAGCATGGCTCCTGGCCCAGCGTCTGTGCGGTCTGCACACACCTGCCAAGGTTCCAGGAGCCGGGCCTGGGCAGACAGCAGCCCTGCTGGGCCTTTGTCTGGGGTGCGGTGTGGCAGCGGCTGCCAACCCCCCGAGCGCAATTCAGCAGCCACCTGTTTCTCTGGGTCATTGCTGCTTCGTTTTCTGCCCTTTCCTTTGTTCAGAAGCATCTGTTCCTCGCAAACGCCATCTAACTGGCTTGTACTGAGCCCGTGGCATTTGGAATTGCAGCAGCGTCTCAACATCAGACACAGATGTGAACACATTTCTGAATTAGCCCTTCAGCGAGCTTCGTGGGCTTCAAAGTCGAGGGCAACGCCTCTTGAAGAGAAACATCCTCATGACAATCTCCCTGTCCAGAAGTAAAGGTGACAAAGGACGTGAGCAGTGATCTACAGATGCTGAAGCGGACAGAGACGACTCTCCTGCTAATAAAATTGAGCTAACTTGGACAATGAACACACACATAAGGGTTCTTAGCGGTCGTCACCGCCTCTACCCAGCCCACTACAAAAAACGGTCAGTTTATACTGACGCACACCCGCACTGTTTTTCTTTCTATGGTACACTATGGTGTTCTTTGCACATCAGCCTATAAAGAATTCCACCCTTGTGTGAGTGCGTGTGCGTGTGCGACGTGGGCACACCCTGCACTACAACGTTCTTTGTTCTGCTGATGGGCAGCCACACAATAAAGCATCCAAGATTCCTGGAAGTAGATATCTCTGGTCGTGGAGCACGAGTGAGAATCAGTAAGGATGACGACAAGCTCGCCCTCCGGAGCGCTGCGGCGACTTACAATCCCACGACGGCAGAAGGCGGAGCAGTCGTCATGCTTCCAAAGCTGTGCCAGTATCAGGGGTGAAAAGTGAAATCACAACACAGTTCCCTTTGCATTTCTCGTCAGGAGTGAAGTTGAGTGTCTTTCTCTATTTTATGTGCCTCTTTTTCTCCCTCAAGCTTTTCTCACTTTTGAGTCCTGGGTCTCCATTTTCATCAATTTGTGGACACTCTTAATTTAGTATGAACATTAACCCCTGGTCTGGGATATTACTAGCAAGTGTCTTTTCCCACTTTATTTACCTTTCGACTGTATACAGGAAACAAATTTCGGCGTGGCAAGAGCACCATAAGCAGTCAGATTTCTTCACCTTTAATTTTACGGCTTCTGGGTTTCATGTTCTCAGTCCTTTCAGCTCCAGGCTAGGAAAGCTCTCCCAGAGATCCTTCTGGTAGTTGAAGGTTTTATTTTTGCCTCTAGATTTTTAATCCATTTGGAATTTATCCCGAAGTCAATTGTCTTACACCTGCTTACCCATTTTCCCACTGTGGTTGCTTTAAAACATGTCCATAAATTCTCTGACCCTCCTCCTTTCAAAAGGTGGAGGCTAACTCCTCTCACCTTGGGTACAGGTCAGACTTAGTGACTCACTTCCAATTAAGAGAACGTGGCAGAAGTGAGGGTGTGTGGCTTCTGAGACCAGGTCATAAAGGAGACGGCAGCTTCTGCCTGGCTCGCTCTCGGGTCACGGTTCGGGGGACAACAGCCACCATGTTGTGAAGACACCTGAGCAGCCGTGTGGAGAAGTCCCACAGGAGGAGCTGAGGCCGCCAGCCCACAGCCAGCCATCAACCCGCACACGTGTGAGTGAGCAGCGGAAGCAGACGCTCCAGCCCCAGGCTCCAGCTGAAGCCCCCCGAGCCAAGAGCGGGACTGAGCCTTGGAGAGACCCCAAGCCAGAGCCACTCAGCTAAGCCCCCGGTGAATTCTTGACCCACAGAAACTGTGCGAGGTGATACATGTTCATCGAGGTGTGAAGACACAGACTGCGGGGACGAGCTCTTCTGCAGCAAGAGGTAACTCACACGTCTGACAAATCGTTTCCTGAACAATCTACTTCCCTGCTAATTATACTAAGTTCCTGCACGTACGTGGACCTATTTCTGGATTCTCTCTTACGTTCTATCGATCTATTTCACTGGGGGGGGCCTGATTTAATCATAAAATCTTTCAGTTTTAACGTCTGGTATAGGACAAATCCTACCTACCATCCTTTGTTAATCCAACCTCAAAATTATATTACTATGATTACTGGAATTGACTTTATAAATTAAGTTAGGGAGAAATGACGCCTTATGATATTCTTGTAAACCAGGTCCCCCAGGAAACATGCTAAGATGAAGATCTGCATGCAGAAAAACTTTCAGGGTATGCCCTTCGGACCAACACCTTTGAGAGGGTGAGGGACTCTCCCAGATCCATGGAACAGAACAGAACTGGACAGAGAGAGGAGCTGAACGGCGACAGAGACCTCAGCCGACCTGTGGGGGCTCTGAGCTGGGGGTGGCCCTCCACGGACGTGCACAACCGGGGCACATGGGGCACGGCCCTTGTACCCTGCACTGGCCAGTCACTGTTGACGGCTGTCCTCAGTGTACTCCTGGGCAGGGTAGCGCCCTCGGGGCAACCTGAGGACAGAAGCACCAGGCAACGCTCCCAGCAGCTCAGGAAACCGGCGCCTCAGCCCTGACAGGGAGATCTGGGCGTCACGCGCACGGGCCAGGCGCAGAGCCTTCCTACGCAAGACCACGGGACAACCGCCCGTTCAGCGAAGTGTCCTCTGTAGCCCTCGGGGGTATTTTAACGCATCCCTGGTACAGACCTTGTCAATTACTTGTTACGTTTATTTCTCATAATCTCAAGTTTTGTGTTGCCAGTGTAAATAGGATCATTTCTCCCAATCAGTTATTTCTCGTGTTTGAAAGGTGAAAACTATGATCGCTGCACTACAGCTTTGTGCCCCGACGCCTTACTAAATTCTCTCGTTCGGTTTCGGGTTTGGGTCCTTGCTTACACACACGTGACCTACAAAGAACCAACTTTACATGGGTTTTGGGGTTGAGATAGATATATTTTGTCATGTTAAAGGAATATCCTTGGTGACTTTTTAGAAAATGAAGCCAGAACTGTGCTTTACTACTTCCTCAGCTTTATCCTAAATCTTGTCAAAGATGACAAATCATGGCCTTTTTTAAAAAAATTCAGAACTTCTGATTAACTGCACCAGTGATCACCTTGAAATAATACAACACAGGAGATGAAGGGAGTTGAAAACTAGGTTCTCGCCCTGGTTCTGCCCTTGATGGGCCAATGGTGGCCACTCATGCCCCCTTCGGCGGCTTGGGTCTGCCGGCGTGAAGCCAAGGGGAGAGATGGTGGTGGAGGCAGGTAAGATTTGGTTGAGAGACAGGAGCCCCCAGCCGTGCGAAAAGGGTACAGACGCGGGGCAGCCAAGGGAATGGATTACGTCCGCTGACTCGGGGAATCCTAATTTACCATTTCTTTAACCCTCAATTAGTGAGAAACACCAGATTATAATTATACTCTCAAGGTGTGAAGCACTTCCAACGGGAAGCAAAGATGATCAATGACGCTTGGAAGTCCCCAGGCTGTAGCTCACCCCAGACCCTGCCTTGCGCCCAAGGGCAAACTGTCCCCCCAACCCCGTTCCCCGAGAAGCACTGCAGATTACAGTAAACTTGGGGGAATTAAAACAACAGCCAACGGGGTTTGCCTCTCTTGTAATAACCAATAATGGAAAAGAATCTGAAAAAGAATATATGTGACTGAATCACTTCGGGACCCCTGAAACTAACACAACATTGCAAATCGACACCTCAATTTAAAAAAAGCAAAAGCAGGGTCTGCTTCACCTCCGTGCCCCGGTTCCCACAAGGAAGAGGGAACTGGACACAGAAAATACCAGAGACACGTGTTCCCACTGCGTGGCTGCTCTGACTGAAGGGTCCCCACGCGCTTCCCTGGAAGCCACACTGAGGGGCACAGACCTCCTGAGTGAGCTTTCGCACTGGTGTCCGCTTCCCGCTCCCTTCTTAGAGCTTAGAACATCCACACGGACGCTTGCGTGAATCTTCCCGGGGCGCTGCTGTGTGGCATGCGGCTTCTTCACATTTCTCACCCTAATACTTAGGAATAACTGTTGCGTACAATGTGCAGACTGGTGTCTCCGTCCCTGCGGCGGGGGGGGCACACATGTGCACATGCGCACCCGCTCAGACACACCCGTGCGCACACTTTACCAGAGGCGCAACGACAGTACACACGAGAGAACACAGCGGGTGAATTTAGCTGGTATCGTAAACTTCACAGACATGAAAAGTTGGACTCTTTTGGGGGCTGTGCTAGTTGAGAACATAAGAAAGGTACAGAGGGCATTTTAACATGTGCTCTTACACATCACTTCTTGAAAGAAACCTTTGGATACTCAGAACTTCCGGTTAAACTCAGCCTGCCGCCTCTGCCCCCTCGGGGCTCTCCCCTGACGGGGGGCCGGTGACTCCGCCGGGCCTTTCCACACCGGGTTCTGTCTGGCCCCTCCGAGTCCGGGGCTCACGCCCTCAGGCCCTGGACACCCCTGTGGTCGTAGCAGCCCAGTGAAACCGCTGTCGACCAGCCCAGCAGAGCGGTCCTCGGCTCCAAACATCTAAATCATCTGACCCTCTTCCCAGAAGGAAAACTTCCTTCTATTACAGAAATCTGGAAGAAATTCTGAAAGACCTCTCAGAACTGCACACATTTCTCCTGGTTTCATCAAATACTGTCCACTGTGTGCTCTGAATGCCTCCCTGCATCCCACGAACACGCAGTGAACACTGAGCGAGAGGACAGCCGGTCACCTCTGTCCCAGGACGTGGGCTGAGTCTGGTCCCCAGAAGCCCATCCTCCGGGGAGAGCAGGTCAGGGGGCCGCACGTGCCGGCTGGGCTGGGACCCCATAAGGGGCAGGCTTTCCAAACCACCTTCCTGAATAAATGATGGATTGAGCAGACAGTGTCAGCACTGTGCTGAACATTCTCCATAAATTATCTCATTTCATTCCTTTCAAGACATTTGAGAAACAGGCAGATTTACCCCCATTTTACTGCTTGGACTCGGGCACACCAGTGATACCAGCGTCTCAGACTGTGACAGACACGAAAGCCGAGCGCTTCAGGGAGGGTCGCAGCAGGTGCACAGTGTGGGGAGCCTGCAGGGGTGGTCCCGGCAGAGGCAGAGGGGCCCCCACCCGCAGAGTGGCTCAGATGTGGAGCTCGCTGCCACCACACCCCCAGCAAGAGAGGAAGAAAAGTCCATTACTTGCATGAATGAGGCCTCCTTCGGAAGGGTCCAGGTGCCTGAGGGGGCCAGGAAGGAGACCGGCCTCCGCTCTGCCTTTTTTTTTTAATGTATGTCAATTTATTTTATCTTATCTTACTCGGGTAAGAACGCTTAACACAAGATCCACTCGTAACAGATTTTAAGTGACAGGCAGTCCTGCTGTCGACACCACGCTGTCCAGTCTCTGGAGCGGAGCCCTCCTGCTCGACTGAAACACTGTACCCGCCACAGAGCAAACCACCCCACCCCGCCGGCCCCTGAAAAGCCACCACCCCACTCTGACTCGGTGAGTTCGGCTAATTTAGGTACCTCTTATAAGAGGAATCACGGAGCACCCGTCTCTCTGTGACTGGGTTATTTCACTTAGCATAATGTCCTCAGGGTTCAAGCATGTTCTTGCAAATAGCAGGACCTCCTTCTCTCTTTGAAACCTGTTTTTCCAGTTTTATTGAGATAGATAGATTGATAATAATTGACATATAACATTGCATTAGATTCAAGTGAACATAATGGCTGGATATTTGTATATATTGCAAAATGATCACCACAATCAGGTAGGTTAACTTCCATCACCCTAAAGAGGTAAAACATTTTTTCTTGCGATGAGAGCTTTCAAGATCTACTCTCTTAACTTTCAAATGTTCGACACGGTTGTTTAACTACAGTCACCACGCTGTGCATCACATCCCAGGGCTTACGTATCCTGTAACTGGGAGTTTGCACCCGTCGGCCCCCTTCACTCACGTCTCCCACGTACCCCCCCCAACTCTGGCAATTACCAATCTGTCCTCTGTGCCTATGGATCCAGGTTTTTTTCAGACTCCACATATTGAGGGAGATCATACAATGTTATAGTATCCATCTACCTCCGTCTCACTTCTTCACCTAGCATAGAGCCTGCACAATGTCACAAATGGCAGGATTCCCTTTTTAATGTCTGAATAATATTCCATTGTACAATGTATACTCCATGTTTTTCATCCCTCTCCCACCTTCCCCCTTTGGTAACCGTAGATTGTTTTCTACGTTGGTGAGTCTTTTTCTGTTTTGCAAGTAAGTTCATATCCCACACTTCCAAAATCCATGATCCATCAATGGGCATTTGGGTCTTTCTACCTTTTGGCTCCTGAGACGAGTGCTGCCGTGAACACGGGTGTACAAACACCTCTTTGATCTCCTGGTTTTGATTCTTCTGGATAAATACCCAGAAGCGGCGCTTCATTTTCAGTTTCGGGGGACCCTCCATGCTGTTTTCCAGAGCAGCTGCCCCACTTTACACTCGCACGAACAGTGTGTAAGGGTTTCAGTTTCTCCACATCCTCGCTGACACTTGCGTCTCCTGCTTTCTTGACAGCAGGCGTTCTGACAGGCGTGAGGTGCCACCTCGCTGTGGTTCTGCCTTGTGTTTCTCTGATGACGAGGGACACTCCGCACTACTTCATACACCGGTTGGCCGTCTGTGTGTCTTCTTTGGAGAAATATCTGTTCAAGTTCTTTCCCCCTTTAAAAAATCAGGTTATCAGTTTTTTGCTATTGAGCCCGAGGAGGTCCTTATATGTCTGGGATATTAACCCCTTAACAAGTATATGGTTTGCAAATATCTCCCCCATTCAGTAGGCTGCCTTTTCTTTCTGTTGATTATTTCCTTTGCCTTTTGGTGGCAGTCGGTCTTCAGTGTTTCCCTGGTTCTCTGTAAAACCATTTGCACCAAACTGCATTCCCACCAGCAGTGCAGGAGGGTTCCCTTTTCTCCACACCCTCTCCAGCATTTATCCGTTGTGGACTTTTGAATGATGGCCATTCTGAATACTACTCTTCCATTAAAAAAAAACCAAAATAATGCCATTTGCAGCAATATGGATGGACCTAGAGATAGATCATCATTCTAAGTGAAGTAAGCCAGAAAGAGAAAGAAAAATACCATATGATATCACTCATATGTGGAATCTAAAAAAAAGGGGGGGACACTGTGAACTCACTCACAAAACAGAAACAGACTCCTAGACTTAGTAAACAATCTTATAGTTACCGGGGATAGGGGGTGGGAAGGGATAAGTTTGGGAGTTTGAGATTTACAAATGCTAGCCACTATATATAAAAATAGATTTTAAAAAGTTTCTTTTGTATAGCACAGGGAACTATGTTCAATATCTTTTAACGACCTCGAATGGAAAAAAAAAGAAAACAAATATATGTATGTATATGCATGACTGGACATTGTGCTGTACACCAGAGATTGACACGTTGTAATTGACTGTACTTCAATTAAATAAATAAAAATAAATAAAAAAACATTTGCAAACCCTCCCCTTCCTTCCCGTGGCCCTGCCCTGCTGTGGGTGCAGGGAGAACTGAGGTAAGGCGCCTCCCTCAGCAGACAAGCTGTTGGTGCCTGACCAGGACCGGCTGCCACTACTTAAATGCTGCAGTGTGATGTGGTTTCTGTGAACACACACGACCAGTGGCAGCCAACGCCTTTTCTTTAGAACTGACATTCTCGCACGTCTGCTCGAATGGACTCCATCACTGCTCAGGTTTTGAAGAGGTGAGCAATAAGTGAGCACTGGGCTCACGTGCACAGAGGAGGCTGAGCACGGCACGTCTGCACTCGGAAGCGTGAGGAAGGCCCAGTGGGCACTGACTGTCCCATTGGTGGCCTTCTGTCTCATCTGTGCTGTGTGCCTTCTGAGCAGAGTGACTTTCACTTCTTGTCTAAACCAGGACACTTTTAAGATGGAAAGGAGCATGCCTAAGAATTATGCTGGGATAGCATGTGAGAACGAGGGCTGTTAAGATCCAGACTCCAGAGCAACTCCAGGACGTCCTATAGAACAGTGTGCGGAATTAACCTTTACCTGGAAAGTAAAAACCAGTCTACCAGCAATGGCTTCCCCACCTTCCCTGTGCTCCCTGAAAAAGCTGTGCCGGGCAGGGCTCTGCTGGGCCCCAGGTTAGGTGCAGGTGCCAGTGGAGGGGCACTGCTCCAGCTGGTGACCTCTGCGTAGGGCAAACATGGAAATGTGGTCCTGTCGATGGGGGGGACATCAGGGTGCCAGGCAGTGTGTGCTGGGGGTATCTGGCTTAAAGGCTTAAGGGACCCAGGAGCCTGGCGTCCAGGCCCCAAGTTTATAGTAAGAAATGCAAGACAGAAGGTGAGGCGGGCAAAGAGGAAGAGAGAGGAAGGGGTGGGGAAGCGGTCCAGAGCTGTTGAGGATGGGGTTGGGCGGAAGTCAGCCTGCTTTGGCGACAAACAGTGCGACCGGGCACATCAGGCATGAAGACACTTACCAGAAGGGCCTAGAGGGGCTGCAGAACTGAGAGCCCCTCTGGAGAACCAGGCGAGCAAACGGAAGGCCGCAGGGCACCCGAAGGTTCCCAGCGCTGGGCGCGGGTCAGCTCCGGCTGTTTCCTCAGTCTGCTCTCACTGCGCTCCGAGCTGCAGGACAAGCATCCTGGCCGCTGGGGAAGAGGATCTGATGGCAGCTCGGCCTGAGGCACCCACCGAGACAAAGACGCTGCTTCAAAGAACACCTGGTGCTCCATCCAACAGAAGAGAGAAGGCGTGCTAAGTGGCCCCACAAGTCGCATCCATTCCTACCAGCGTTTCTTTCTTTGGGAACTCTGACTCCTGCGCGCGGAGGGTCCCGCGGTGGGGGGGGGGGGGTGTGTCCAGCTGACCTGGAGCAGCTGGTTGCAGAGGAAGCTGCAGAGGACAAGGAAAGTGGAGGAGGCCGGGCGGGGAGCAGAGGACCGGGGGTCGCAGCCCCGGCTCCCTGCAGGGTCAGTGCTGTTGGCCACGCCCTCTTCCCAGAACTTAGAGCTTCGTCCTCTGTGGGCTGCTGCCACTCTGATCCGGATACCTCTCCCACCTTCCGACCTCTTCTTGCTCCTGCAGTCCCTTCCTCCTTGCCCTGCCCTTGACCTTCGCTGTTCCCGAGTCCCACCCCCAACAGTGCCTTTTCCTTCTTACCCTACACTACCTCCCTGGGGCTGGGGGCTCTCTAGAAGCTTCCGTCATCGTCTCCCGGCAGAGACCCAGCATCAGCGTCCAGCCCAGGTCCCCCGCAGGGCTCGGACCCGCCCAGGCCCCCGACGTCCCGGGGCCGGCGGCGCACGCAGCACGTGCCCGGGAGCTCCCACTCCCTGTTCCGCGCCTTCTCACCCCGACTCGCGGTCGCTTCCTTGCTCCAAGCCCCAAGCCCTGGGGCCTCCCCTCGGGCTCACGACCGACTCACCGACTGGTCCTCCTTCGTCTGTCTCTCTGTACTCGCGGCTCCGGCCACCCGCACGGCCGCCGTCGTCCTGGGCGGCCGTGCCCACGCCGGGGCTCCGGGGTCCTGCGCCCAGTCCGCGCGCAGCCCTTCGACGCGAGCTGGGAGGCGCTAAGGCCCCGCTCGCTGGTGGCCTCCCACCTGCGCACCTTGAAGGGGTCGGTGAATCAAGCCGCGAGCCAAGCACGGAGCCCCCCAGGTTTGTCCCCCAGAGGGCTTCTTCCCGAGGCAGCCAAGCAGACGGAGGACAAATCTCTAACCTGCCTCCTGAAGGCAGGCGAGGGGCTGGGGTGCTGGGGGACAAAGGAGCGGGGCGAGCTGAGACCCGCGGGTGGTGGGTGGCGGGGGAGGGAGGGGACTGGAAATGCGAAAAAGCCCGGGGCCTCGTGGTTCTGCGCAGGTGCATCCGAGCCGCAGGGTGCTCCGCGGAGGCGCGAAGCACGTGAGGCGGGGAGGTCCCGCCCGCCGACGTCACAGCCCCGCCCCCCATGCCCAGCTCGGGGTGGGGCGGTCCCAGCAAGTCTTAGTGAGTTGGAGCTCCAGCTGGACACAGCTGACTCTCAGTTCCTGTAAAAACCCTCAGATAAACATCTTCCTGCTTAGGCTACGTAAGGCTAGGAGGACACGCAAATTTTTGTAAAAACAATTAAAGTGAGCTTGCTCCATGAGCGCGGGGCAAGGCTCAGTGTCTGCTAAGCAAGTTACGGTTGAACGGGTCCAAGTGGTGACTGCCCTGGCTTTCAGAGGCCAAGGTCCTGACTGGCCGAGCTCCTGGTGCCTCCTCCAAAGCGCCCTTTCTTTTCTCTTGTCCGGTCTTCACAGCCTTTCTGCTTGTGCGGGCAATCCGCCGTCCTCTGTGTGTAAGTCTCAGCTCCTGGGAACTCAGCTCAGACGGATCCCCCCAGGACGGGCTTCTGTCCGCCCGCATGCGCACACTCAGGCAGCGCGCACACTCAGGCAGTGCGCACGCGCGCTCGCGCACACAGGTGCGTCCTCTCGGCCCGCCCAGGGGCACGGTACAGAGTCCCTGCCCTAATGTTGCGATTGCTCTTTATTTGTCCGGGTCCCCACCTGGAGGCATAGGCGGTGTCTCATTCATCTTTAATGCTCAGGGCCAGCACAGGGCCTGACATAAAAGGCTCAATCGATGTTAATTAAACGAACCCTGGCTGAACAACGGCTGGGTAAGAGACCAGCTCAGAAGCATGCCCTCCCTTGGGGTCTGATAGCCCAGGAAACGACCGTGTAAATTGAAAGTTAACTGGAAACAGGAAAAAGTGTTGGCCCACGTAGCATCCATCCCTGTATGGCAGCCTGTCTCATAAGGCGGTACGGCCCTACGTGTCCCCTCAAGGGGCCAGTGGGGCAGGTGACAGAAGCTGAGAGGAGGCTTCAGTGCAGGGACCGGAGAACTTCCTGCCCCCTCCTTAGCCGCGCACAAAGCTCTTCCATTATTGTCAGTCAGCTCTTGCCTTCGTTCAGGTGTGTTAGGATTCAGTGACTGCAGGAAGAAAGGGCACACGTGGCCAGGCAGAGGGACCCGGTGTCCGCTGAGGAGCACACGTCACCTTAAACTCCGGTAACGGCCAGCAGCAGCAGTGCTGGACAGCACAGGGGACAGCGGGCATGGGAGGCACAACTGTGGTCAAAAGATGGCTAGGAGGGTCTGTGGAGTCACCCAGACACCGAGGAAGACGAGCACGCTGACTCCTGTGCAGAATCCCCCGCACCCCGTGCGCTGGGACGGCCCGGGGCGACACAGCCGTGGTGCTTCTCTGGTGTCTTTCAGTTCCCCAAAGAGCTTAGAAAGAAAACCAAAACCCATGATTTTCTAAAGACTGAAGCTATTATTTTAAAGGGTTTACATTTTAGCAACCAGCCTCAAGTTCTGTTTCCCAGGAAATACCTTAGGCCTCACACAAAAACAGGTTATTAAGGAATGAAGCTGCCATGCTGACCCTGCCTGCCAGCCAGGGATGGGACGGGGAACCTGGACATTCTGATCGGTGGATGCCTCCAAGAAACACCCGGCCCCGATAATTTAATAGAAAAATTACGTCAAGTCGTTGAAGATTAGAGAACTCTTTTGCCTTTCAAATTGTTCCGGATGATAGAAAGAGATGGGAAATGTCTTAATTCATTTTTTGAAGCTTTATATTACTGCCAAAACAAGACAGAGTGTTTTTTTTTTTTTAAAGAAATACTATTTAATTAATCTCACCTGGTAATGAGGACTCAGAAGTCCTGAATAGGAAATGAGGAAGTGGAATCTGGTGCTACATTAAAAAAATAACAACCATGACAAAGTGGGATTTATTCTAAGAGAAGGGTCATTTGATAATAAGAAATACTTTATTATAATTTCTAAAATGGATAGGTGAAACCTACTGCAAACATGTCATTTCACTTAGGTGTGGACCTAGCACACAATAAAATCCGTGCTTTGCTTTTCCATGCACGATTATGTAACAAGTATTTCCCCGCCATCCTTATAACCATCACTGTGACTTGTTTCCTTGGTCTGAAGTTTCTGGAGAGGGACTACTTTGTCAAATTATTTGGATGTGTTATATTATATAAAAAATTGACCCCCCAATTGTGTTAGTATGTAGATTAACACATAAGTGCCAATTTCACCATAATCTCACCAAGTTTTGGGAGTTTTTTTTTTAAATTTATGCAATCTAAGAAGTATAAAGCTATTTTATGGTTAAAATAGTTAAATTATGGTTTCCAATATTTTACACAATATGACTTACTGACACAATCTGAATTACTAGAGATTTTGATAATTTTTCTTGTATTAATTCACAATTTGTCTAAGATAACCCAGAATTTGCTCCCTTTAGCCCTACCCAAACTTAGTCCCTCCAACCGGACACCTAGAGCACAATTTCCTTCTGTGTGGTTTCTGTTGGGAAGCCTGGCTTGGAACCAAGCCTACTGCACCTTTGCCTCACCTGTGACAGCCACCACTCTTGTCTGTCACTCATTCTGGAATCTCTTGTCTTTTGGGGGCTCTTTTGCTGGGCTCATCTCTCTAACCTGTCCCTCACTCGCACCCCTTGGGGCTCCCAGGATCATAGCACCTTAGAGCTCTGCCGTCCAAACCCCCACCCAGAGCAGCCACCCTGCAGCCATACCTATGCCCTGGGCCTGGCTGGATGACATCTGTCAGCATGTGTCACCACAGCCCTCACCTCTCAGCAGAGGCAGATGGACACCTTATTCACACAGCACCGCAGGAAAGCCATAGACCAACTGAACTAGCCATGTCTGCATCACAGAGGAGCCATGTGTCCCAGCCAGTCGCATCACTCGGAGGCTTTGCTTTCCAAATGTAGAACAAAGACACTTTGTGGTCTTTGGGTTTTGAGTAACCTTCCCCGTTTTGGGCCCTGGAACCACATTCCCAGGAGCCCACCCAGACTGCTGTGCCCGGACCCCAGCTTGGCAGTCAGTTCTGCTTCTCGGTGCTAAATCTTTGCGCTCCAGCAATCTTTCTTCTTCTTTTATACTGGTCTAGGGGTGTTCTCACAATCCATGTCCTATTAATTAAACCAAATAAGGATAAAAATAAAATGTGTAGCCAAGTGCAAGCAAGTATTCACAGAGTGGCAAATGCTCTCAGTGAAGCCGTTGCGAACTGGCCTCCCACCAGCACCTCTTAGGTGCTCTGTGGACTCACCCCACCCGCCCCAGGCCCATTCTCTGATCCCCACCCCTCACATCGCACAGACACTAGGGAGTCTGAGCTGTACTGCACAGGCAGGCCTGCGGATGAGGATCCGGGCTCCTGTCCCTCCGCACTGCCGCTGGCCTCTGCCGGGGGCTGCACTGACTGCCCCTCCTCCCGGGCCTGTGTGGCCACGCTGACCTCTGTCCTGCTAGGGTTCTTACACCACTCCTTCCCCTTGACCATCTGGCCTGGAGGTGGACCCAGCTTCCTGCTGTTGCCCGTCCTGGGGGATTTCACCCTCCCTTCAGATTCCCTCCACCATGCCCTCATTTTTGTGACAATTGCATTCATTAAGTTATCCCGTGTTGCTCCAGTGGGGACAAATGGTCCTGGGAGAACAAGATCACCCGTCTCTCCACCCACATGACCTGGGCTGGCAATCTGCCCCTCACTTCCCAGCATGTGACTGGCTCAGAGGTGGTCAATGATCCCAGCAGGGCCAGCAGAGTCTGGCCTGCAGTTTAAGTCTGGTCCTGGGAGAGAGAGGGTCTCTCTGTTCTTTGGATTCCAGGGTATCAGGATTTAGGTCTGTCTCTGCCAGTGGCCACTTCCCCACCCAGTGGAGCAAGTCTGCCCGAGAATGAAGCTACCACAAGGAGGGAACAGAGCCCAGAAATGGGAACTATCTGTGACACTGTGTGAGCCTGCGGGTCCACACCTGCGTGACGCCACCCTCTGACCTTCCAGGAGTGAGCCATGAAGTCTTACTTGGCTTAGTTTAGTCTCTGTCACTTGCCACCTAAATTTACATATCGGGGGAGGCACTTCTACAGTCCACAGCCCAGTCTCACAGGAGACTGTGCATGTGTGTGGATGATGTGCGTGGACCAGGCACCTGCCAGCACAGTGCTCGTCACGACTCCCCTTCGTTCTCACAGTGTCCTGAGTCCTACTGCCCAGCCCACCACCAACACCAGCACGACCTCCCTCAGCATCCTGCATCACTGACCAGCGCGGCCCCACACGCAGGCTTCCGGCGCCCGGGGTCCAGCCAGCTGGTCAGAGCTCCCCTGGACCCGCCCCAGCCAGAGGCTGCAGCACTGCCCTAGGAGGATTCATCGACCTTCTTCTGCTCTCCTGGTCTCAAGTCTTCGTGGCCCCTGCCCTCCCGGAGTGAATATTTTGGTGATGGAAACAGACATGAAATGATCAGCATTTTTTTCCTAAAGCACAAAACTGCCCTCCTCCTGGAGAGACCGCTGCTGGGGTTTCCACCACCTTCAGACGAGGAGAATTTTCACCGGGATGTTAAACAGCTGCTGGTCCAGGCGCTGCCTGGCCTCCCTCCCCACCCCTCCCTCTGAGCCAGACTGGCCCGCACACGCCCATGCTCACTGTCTTCCCCAAATCAGAAGTGACTGCGCCGCCCCTGAGACGCTCATTGTCTTGGGCAGTGACAGATGATGTCGCAGGGTCCGAGGAAATTAAGTCATCAACCGCCAGGCACCCCTGACATCATCAAAAATGTGCAGGCTGGAGAGCCACAGGCCCTCAACTGATTGTTGGAAATAATGGGTGAGAGGCAGGCAATTATGTGCTGCCATCGGGCTGCGCCGCTGTGAAGGGGTGGGGAGCTGTGATGCCTGCCCGTGGGTCATATCAAAATTTGGAACCAGAGCCCAATTTGAAATAACATAAACTAAAAGAATTGATTAGACCGAGTGTCATTTGGGGTGCACCTCTCTGAACTGCCCATAAATCCCTGCAGGTTATAATCTAATGCACAATAATTACACCCACTTCTAGGGGGCCGGGCAGGTGGACGACGCGTGGGTGACGGATGCTTCCAGCCTTGTCTGGACTCACCTTCCAACCCACAAGACTGCTTACTTCCCTGGCCTTTCAACCCTCCTGCATCATGCAGACCGCAGCCACGGGCACGGGCAGAGCCCGCAGTCATTAAGGAAGATAATTATAACCAGAGCTGCCCATTGAACTCCCCTAGAGGCATGTCACAGAGGAGACAGCAGAGGTCTGGCCCCTGGGCACCAACCCCAAGGTCCTGGGCAGGCCCGGGTGTAACAGACGACACAGAGAGAGGGGCTGGCCTCCAAGCCCATTAGGATGCGGGCTTGCTCCAGCCCGGAAGCGGGGAGGGCAAAGGTCAGGAAAGAGCTAGCCTGGCTTCCCCGAGCCACTCCAGACCTTCGCCTGCACGCCCTTTGTTGGGGCACCACATGCATAACTCCCTGATTTTCAAGTGTGGAGAATTTCCAGGTGGGCAGGGCAGCCACCGCCTCAGCTTGAAGCTTAAACACCCCCAGCATTTGCCTTCCCTTGTCAAGACTGATCTCCCCTCGCTCTGTGCCTGGGGCCTGGGCCTGGCAAGAGCCTCTCTGAGGCCCCAAGGCACGCGGGTAACACGAGAGCCTACGTGGGCCGTGAGCACGGGCCTCCCTGGTTCGCAGCCCCGCACCTCCAGGTCACCGCCCCTCCGCTGGCAAGCACTGCGGACCTGGCTGGACGTCCCCGGGTCCCTGCAGCGACCTTCCCGCTCATCTGCTTACTCATTTAAGAACCCTACTCTGCTGCTCACTGTTCCTGGCCCTCGAGCTGCAGCGGCGAGCTGCCCTCGCGGGGCTAACATCGGTCCAGGGAAGACAGACAATAAATAAGACAACAAGTAGAAACGCCAGCTAGTTACAGGGACTTACAGACACACCCCACGGTGACGTGGTGCAGAGTGTGGAGCCAGTGCTACTCTGGGGCGTAGGTGATGCAAGTCTGGATCGATATTAGTGAGTGGAACACGGGGGTTTGTATGAGTGTTTTGTTTCTTCTATTATGTGTCAACTTATGAAGCACAGGTATCCACTTGTTTCCGTCTGTTTAAGCAGAAAATACACACCAGAAACTGGGAGTCACTCCCAGGAAAAATCCCAAGTAGCCAAGGAAGGGGAGGGTGTAGCTCAGTGGTAGAGCACATGCTTAGCATGCATGAGGTCCTGGGTTCTATCTCCAGCACCTCCATTAAATAAATCAGCAAACTCGTAAAGAGATAAATAAACCTAATTACCTCCTCCCTCAAAAAAACCCCGAAAAACAAAAAACAAAGTAGGCAAGGAGAGGAGGACAGATCAGCACTGGCTGTTGCACAAAAGGACAGGCAAGAGCAGGTCCCACAGGGTCCTCCGAGCGGCCCGTTAGCCAAAGAGGCGGGCCCACCTCACTTCCCACGAGGCGGAACTCTGGATGCCCCTGCTAGCCACAGCGAGACACGTTTCCCCCGAAAGCTGACACAGCAACACACAGAGCATTGGCGAGTGACACCAGCCATTCAAAAAAAGAACGATTTAAAAATACATTCTTGAGAAAAACACAAAGTCTTAATTAATTAATTAATTAATTAAAGCAAACATGCAAGAAGGAGGCTTTGAACGACCCGAGACAGGCAAGAAACCCACCAGCTGGCTGGTGGCCCAGGTTGGAAGTCTATGGACTACAGCACAGGGGAACAGCTGGCTGCCCATGTTCCTATAATAAAACTTTATTAACAAAACCAGAGAGGCGGTCCCCACCAAGGAGAGTCACGAGGAAAGCCCGGAGGGCAGAATCCGTGGACTGGCAGTGGCTGGGAGGGGCTGTCTGGCGTTGCAGCATCCATGTACGTTCTGGTACAATTTTAGTTTTACAAACTGTGAAAAAAAAATATGGATATTTTAGGGATGAAAAGTAACAAAGTACAATTGAAGATTCTAAATATGCTCTCTTGACAAAACAAAATATAATGAGTAACGGATAAGCTAAATACAGCATCAATATTTAAAATCCAGCAGCAGCTTTCACTGACATTTCGTGCACACACACACAGCTTCTCAAACAGCTGAATAAGCAGAACATTTATCCTCCAAGGATAACAATATGATGCTTTGTGTTACAGAAAGATAGAATTTGAAATACAGATCCATTATTCTGTAAAATATGTTAAAATCTTGAAAACCCAAACTCTGAGAGGCGTGGCTGTCTCTGTAGAGAAATCAAGTAAAGCAGGGACTGAAGTCACCACAGGGACAGCACGGGGTCTCCAAGAGCAGGCAGGAGGGAGGGTGGAGGGGGCCGGTGGGGGGAAAGAAGGTCACGGGAAGGGACCACTGGCAGGTATGGGAAAGTGCTTGGGAACTGGGAAGTGCATTCACAGGGTGCTGACAATTGACATTCTAACTGGCAATCGGGGACATTTGCGCAGAAAAAGGCCCGGTCGAGGAAGAGCTCTTCACTGAGAAAGGGCATCCTTCAGGACGCAGCCTAACCATGGAAACCAAGGAGGGGTCCATATGAGGACCCCCTTCCGGTGGTGGACACAAGTTTAGGCTGCTCCTTTTCTGAGCCTTATTTTCCTTCAACCCATCCTGTCTGCCCCCCAACCTGCAGCTGGAAGTAAAAATGAAGAGATCCACACACTTGCCCCACAAAGATCCTGGCACCTGTGAAGGCTGACGTCTCAAGGTGTCTGGAAGGGTCAGCACATACCAGAGAATCAGGAGGTGACGTGCTGGCTGCCCTGGAGGCCACTGCCAGTGCTGGTGGTGATGTCCCCTTTCAGGTCAGTACCTGTCCCTGCCGGGCAGAAACATGGGGGCTTTCTCGGACTCACGCAGCAGGAACAAGTCCACTGTAGCTCACGGTCAACTCCGCTTCCAAGAAGTCCTCCCAGATCACCCCAGAGCCACCCGCCTCGGTGCCAGGATGAGCCACGTGCTGGGGTGCCCCTACCCCCTTCCCATCTTCACTCAAGACCCCAGAGGTCTGGGCGCTCCCCACTCGGGGCTTAACCTTAGGGCTGCTTCCTCTTGGTCAAGCATGTGCAGCTCCGATGACCTCACAGATCAACACCACACTTAGTGGGAGCTCAGCCCCGGCCTGAGTGTGGGAAACATAAGGAGAGGACAAGCCGGCGCCTTCAAGGACCCTAGAGAGAGGCTGAAGCGAGAGAACGTACCCGGAGAGGCATGTGATGTGCGTTTGCCTCATATCTACACTTACAGTCAAGCAAAGCTCAGTCCCGGGCTCCCTCTGTGGGCGGGTCTGGTCGAAGCAAACACTGAACGTGGAAAGAGAGAAACGACTTGGAGACAGCAGTTCAGAATTGGCTCAGCTTGTGCTTGTGCGAACTCCTCCAGGTCTCCTCATAGTAAAACAGTGGGAAAAGCATGCAGTTTTGAGGCAGCTGGACCTGATTTAGAACCTGGATTTGTCTGCTGGTACAGTTTCTTAAACACTCATAAGCCTGCTTTTGGCTTCAGTAAAGTGGGAGTGTTCACACTATCTAAGAACCACCAAAGCCCCAGGCCTGAGAAGCAAGCACCGCACAGGTTTTGACAAACATCTTTTTGTCCTCGCTCCTCCTCTCCCGCTGACTCTCAGGTCAGGCCCCAGGTCTCCCGAGGCCGCACGCTTCTCCCTGAAGCCCCAGCATCCAGCATCGCGGGCTCTGACTGCCGCCTTCATCCTTCCCGCCTCCTTGCCTGAGCACGTGCGCGCCAGCAGCCCTTCACCCCACGAGGACCGGCCGCCCATCCATCCATCCATCCATCCACTGGCTTACTCACTTCTCACCAGCCGGCTCGGGTCTCACAGACATCCTTCCACCATGAATACTCTTATTATCAAGTGGAACCAGGTGAAATTTCTGATATTCGACCATTTGACCGACAAAGTGGCAATTTCATAAGGTTCAAACAAAACATAAAAAGATGGCAATTTTCCAAGTAAGAACATCCCAGACCATCGGACCCCTGGCTCCAGAGTCCTGGGAGATGGATGTCAAAGGCACGAAACAGGCACGCGGACTGCCGCTGCGTTTTCAGCCCCTGTGGCTGCGGGTGCTGGGCCGCTAGCAGGATCCAGGCTGGACCGGGTTCCTGCTGAGAGCGTGGCTGGCGCCACCCTGCTCCCTTGCAGGAAAGGTGACCTCATTCTAGACAGGGGCCTGGGGTCCTCTGCGTCCTGGTGATGCAGGTCGCATCAGTCAGAGTGAAAACAGCCCTGGACAAAGATTCGTGAGCCTCATCCTTGGTTCCGTCACCGTCCTGGTTCGTCACCTGGTCCCGGATGTCTCCAAACAGACAGGAACCTCACTCCCTTCTGGCACAGCACACACCTGCGGAGATCCCCCGTGGGCCCTTTCTCCGCGCTTCTATGCCCTGTCCCCCCTCGTCCCAGGTGTCTCCCTCCGCTTTGCCTCTGTGGTTTGCAACAACCGGCATCTTAGCACCCCCTCCTGAGAAGAAAATGAACCTGCACAGGAGTTGACGTCACCAGATGGCCGAAGCTGCTGGAACCAACAGATGGAAAAACGAAAAATAGAGCCTGACCCCAGGGATCCGAGAGACCACGTGACCTCCCGGGGCCCCGGCCTTCAGATCGTTCACCAGCAGGTCGGGGACAGCCCGGCTCCCATCCTGGACGTCGCCTCACTGTCTGAGTGACCTTGAGCGAGCTATTTATCCCCTCGAAGACAGGTTCTTCATCTGTGAAATATTAGCTACGGCAGTTTTTTTGTTCAGAAGGTGGCTATGAGGATAAATGAGGAGGAAACACACGCGGTGCCCGGAGCACAGCGGCCACGCACGCTGCAGGGGCTCAGGGCGCGGGTGTGGCTCCTGGCGGGTCGGCCCTTGGAGGGGACTCCACTTGTGACAAAGGATTGAATCACCCAAAGCTGTGTGTGGAGCAAACACAGGAAATCCCATGGAAGGCTCCCCTGCCGAAACCCTGGCCAACCACCCGTCCAGCCCAGCGCCGGCCCCCTGCGCCCTCCCGCGCGCACGCCTGCTCCGCACCGCTGGCCGGGGATAACGCACAGGCTGGCCGTCCACTCTGCCAGATGCTTGGGGGCACGGGGGGGGGGGAGTGAAAGGTCCGGCTCTTTCCATGGAGAAACTCCCCCCAGGGACGGAAGCGGCACTGCAGAGGAAGGCCTCTGTCCCTGGGGGAGTGCCACCCCTCCTCCAAGGCTGTCCCACGTGAAGAAGGCGCATGGGTCCTGCGGCCTTAGCGCCCCTACAGCGCGCTCGGGACGGATGACTGAGCGTCTGCATGAACTGGTGTTTTTTCACCTTGTCTGGGTCACAGGCCTCAAGAACCTAAGGAAAGCTGTGGACTCTCTACTTACAGAAACACACCGCACACCCCGGGACTTCCTGGGGAGCCTGGGCATCCGTCTCTGCATGAACGGGAAGGCGCTAGAGGCAGACAGACCCGAGCTGGGATCCCAGCACCGCCTTCCACCAGCTCCAGCTCCACAGACAGACTTAGTCTTGCTGGGTCTTGGCTTCCTTATTTGTGAAATAGGGGTCGTAGCTGCCTGCAGGGCTGCAGCGAAGGAGCAATAAGGTGCCGTCTGCGAGGCACCAGCACATGGCCGGTGCTCCAGTCACGACCATTCTCATCTCCTAGAACAGCATTTTCCAGAACATTGTTCCCCAATAAATTACCAGGTATTAAGTAGAGAAAGTTAGATAAAGAAGGAAAGGTGTTAGATGATGATATGAACGGGAAAGCTTGCGAAAAATAAACGTATCAATCAGCTTCTCAGACTCACATTTTCTCAGAGGCCTTGGTTGGAAACCATTGGTGTGATCCCCGGGTGGAAGACGGAGGCTGTAGCAGTTTATCTGACCTTAGAATCCTTGTGTCCGTGGCCCCCATCTGGACACAATTTGGGAAATGTGACCCTGAGTGGTAAGGGTTCCCACTAGATGGCCAGGTCCTGCAAGTAAGAACCCTCACATGCACTGTCTGAAAAGGCAGCCAACTGTCCAGTGAGAGGGAACGGTCCGCATAGCACCCTCACTTCTGACATCGGTTGTAAGTTTCCAGGTTCCCGAGATTGTCCACAGGTTTAGTAATTCACTAGCAGGACTGACTGAGCTCATAAAAGCTGTTGGAGCCACAGTCACCGTGTATTACAGGGAAAGGCTACAGATTAACATCAGTCAAGGAAAAGTCCAGGAGAGGTCCAAACTCAGAGCTGCCACGGTCCTCTCCCCAGGAGTCCGGACAGCGTGACACTCCCAGCATCAATGGGCAGCTGAGCTCACGGGCTACTGCCAACCAGGGGAGCTCAGCCAAGCCGAGGGTTCAGAGCTCCGACAAATAGACACCACACAGGTTAATTAATTACCCACGTGGCTGATTCCAGGCTCTGTGGGGATCTTCTGATACCACGTGACCGAAGCCCCCACCCTAAATGACATTGTCAGGCTGTCCAGTGTGACCAGAGCCCCAGGCAAACAGGCTCTCCTATCTGGAAGGGTATTCCAAGGGCTCTGAAGTTACATCCCAGGAGCCGAGCGCTAAGACTGGACCCATTTTCCAGCACTTGTAAATTCCTATCCTCACACTGTTGTATTCCTGTAACTAGCACCCAGTAGACCTTCAATGACACCTTGTTGAATGGAAGAGTAAGTGAGATACACTTCTGGAATCGTGTGAAGTCTTGTTAAGTCCCAGCCTGCTCTGGCTCTCCTGTTGGCCCTGTTGGCCCCAACACCCACTTCCAATGATAATTACTGGTTCATATCTCTCTTGTCCAACCTTACCCTAGTTAGCAGCTGAGTGAACGTGGCAAAATGTCAAATTCAATATCTTTTCATGATTAAAACCAAAACCTCTTATAATTAGAAATTAAAGAATTTTCGTAATCTGATAATCTACAAAATACTTAAGAAAATTTACACTCCATTGAGAGCTTTCCTTCAGAAATCGGACATTAGGTAAAATGCTCACCATTGTCACTCCTACTAGCATTGTACTAGAGGTTCCAGCCAGCACAATAAGGCAAGAAAAGGTAATAAAAAACATACAAATGGAACATAAGAAACAGAACGTTATTATTCACAAATGAGAGATTTTATATGCAGAAAGTCCAAAGGAATCTATAGTCTACTAGAATCAATGAATGAACTTTGCAAGATCACTAAATATAAGTCTAATATATAAAAAACAATTGTATTTCTATTCATTAGCAAAAAGTAGAGAATAAATGTAAAACACACACACACACACACTAGCATCAGAAACTTCAAATACCTAGGAATAAATTTAATAAACTTCAGATACCTAGGAAACTATCAGACATTACTGAAATTAAGTAAGACCTAATGACTAGAGATACATACCATGGTTCATAGACTGGGAGACTCAATGTTATAAATATCTCCCAATATTGATTTACAGATTCAACGCAGTATCAACAAAAAGCCTAGTAGTGAGTTTGTTTGTTCGTTTTGAAAGTTGAAACACTGACTGTAAAACATATTTCAAAATGTAAAAGACCAAAAATGGCCAAGGTGACCCTAAAGAAGAAGAAGAAAGCTGGAGGACCTCCGTGACCAGGTCCTAGGACCTGTCATAGAGTGACAGTCATTAAGACGTGGTGGCAGTGACGCAAGGACATTAAGTAGACCCACAGACCAGAACGCAGAAGTGCCTCAGTGGCCCATTACTATGTGACAAGTTTCCCCAGTGGACGCCGGTCAGGAGCACAAAGAGAGAGCAGCGCCCTTGCTCCGCAGTGACTAGGCTTCAGCTGCAGCGGCCCGAACACCAGCGGACTGGCTGGAACAGCCGACCAGAGTCATCTTTCTGGGCCTCAGTCCTCGCCATTGGCTATTTGCATCTGTTCTCCCCCTTGTGGACTCTGTGTGGCTCACTCTGCCTCCCGCACAGCACGGCGGTCTCAGCAGTCAGATTCTTTACGCAGCACGAAAGTAGAAGGTGCCAGGTATCTTAGGGCTGAGCCCACAGCTGGTGCAGCTGCGCCCACTATATTCCATTGTTGAGAAGGCTCACAAGGAGAGGGAAACGGGGAGACAACCTGCATCTCTTGATGGGTGGAGTGTCATGTCATGCATCTGCTATAAGCCCATGTATTATATGGGGCCACCTCTTTGTGACAAAGGTGGCACTGCAACACAGTGGAGAAAGGATAATCTTTTCAATAAATCATGCTGGTCAAACATATATCCAAATAAAAAGTAAAATGCATCTTGATACCTATATTACACAAGACACACTCAAAAAAATCAGTTCAGGGAGGATACAGGCCTAAACATGAGAAATAAAATAACCAGGTTTTTAGAAGAAAATCTAGGAGGATACAGCTGTTGGAATAGGCAAGTGTTTCTTAAACAGTACCCACAAAATATTAATCATAAAGCAAAAAGATGATAAACTGAACTACATTAAAACTAGGAACCTCTCCTCATAAAAAGACACTATTAAGAGAGAAAAAAGTCAAGCCACAGAGTGAGGCAGATATTTGTAATACATAAAAGATGGATATTGAAAACATATTTTAACAACCTATAAATCAATAAGGAAATGACAGACAAACCAATAAATAATAGCAAAATAGGAACTTCACAAAAGAAATGTACCCAATGGACAGTACGCATGTGAAAAGGTGCTCGACTTCGTTAGTCATCAAAGAAAAGCAAATTAAAACCACAGCAAGATACTCTTCCCCGCCCACCAGAATGTAAATGGAAAAGACAGACAAGACAAGCATTAGCAAAGATGTGAAGACTCTAGCACACGCGTGCACTGCTAGTGAGTGTGAACCGGTACAATTACGTTAGAAAATTGTTTGGCAGAACATACACACATACCATCTCTCCTGGCAGTTTCTCTCCCAGCAGTTTCTCTCTTGGTAGAAAATTTCACATATATTCACCAAAACACATGAATAAGAATTTCACAGTAGCACCATCCCCCATAGCCCAAAACAGGAAACCAAGAACGTTTATAACAGCAGAATGGATCATTGTGTTGTGGAATATCTACGCGATAGACCACCACACAGCAGTGCAAATGGATGGAATACTGACATGCAACACTTGGGTGAATTCCCACACGTAGTAAACAACAGGAACCAAGGTCCTGCACATTCTGAGTCCCCTTAGATAAAAGTTCAAAAATCAGGCAATGTTAATCTATGTGCTGGACGTTGGACAGCACCCCCCCTGGCGGGGGCAGGTAACTGCTGGAAGGAACCGAGGCAGCTCCTGAGATGTCAGTCATTTTTGTTTCTTGATCTGGGAGGTGGCTGTGTGAGGTCTTCACTTTGTGGAATTCATTGAGCTGTAAACTTATGATTTGTATATTTTTCTGTGTATGTGTCATGTTCAGTTAGATTCAGTAAAATAAAAGGGGGAAGTCTACTTGCTCAGACATTTGCTTACTCAAATTTCTCCATTTTTCACAATTAACTGCAAATCAGGAGAGAGAAAAGGGGGTAGGTTGGCTTATGAACTCAAGAGAAAAATGAGAAAGAGAAAAAAATTAAAATCAGGGTGTTTACTGAAAACAGTAAACAAAGATATAAAAGGGAAAGGAAGTAATTCTACATCCCCAGTCCTTCCTGTGTTGAAATTAAGTTTTTGCAATTAGAGTTGGGAATGTCTCATTCTCATTATGTTTTGTATATAGGCCATGAAATCACCATTCTAGGACACAGGATAAATTGGAATTATTTTTAGTTCTTATAAGGGCTCCAACTTCAAACAAAATGTCAAGTTTAATGATCCCTCCAACTGCTAAGCTAGAAATCAAATTTTAAACTCATTTATTGTGCCACAGCCAGGTCACCAGTAGACACTGTATTTTCACAAGAAATGGCAGCTCCAGCTATGAGAGTTATGATTTTCTGTACAAACTGTACCAGACTTTTTTCAGAGAAAAATGATAACTGCCTCTATTAGAAGAAAAAAAATCCCTCCCTAGGAATAAATTGAGAAATTAGAGTGCAAATAACTTCATGAATTGAAATTGATTCTCCCAGGGAAGAATTAAAACTGAATCCCCACCAGAACCCCTACATGTGAAGGTGGGCTTAGATGAATGAAAAGCCTAAATGTGAAAGATATAACGTTCATGGTAGAAAATTCAAGAGAATGTCTCTTGACCTTGAAAGTTGGGAAGAATTTCTTCAACAAAACTTCCAAACCCAAAACCGTGAGGCACATACACACAAAATATGCAACTTGATTACGTCAAATTAAGGGTTTCTCCTCCTGCACTGTTGGTGGAAATGTAATCTGGTGCAGCCACTATGGGAAATAGTATGGAGATTACTTAAAAAACTAAAAATAGACTTACTATATGATCCAGCACTCCCAGTCCAGGGCATATATCTGAAGAAAACTCTAATTGGAAAAGATACATGCACCCTAATGTTCATAGCAGCACTACTTACAATAGCCAAGACATGGAAGCAACATAAATGTCCATCAAAAGATGATTGGATAAAGAAGTTGTGAGATTTTATACACAAACACACACACACTAGAATACTACTCAGCCATAAAAAAGAATGGGGGATGGGGCCAAGATGACAGAGTAGATGCAAGAAGAGAAGCAGGGCACAGCCACAGCCACCATGTCCTCCTGTGTGCAGTGCCCAGGCAGGGGCAGGGCCGAGACCTGAATCCGTACCTAAGGGTTTAGCAGCCTCAAAGACCAGACGGAGACTTATTTACAGCCCGAGGCAGATAGGATCCTTCTAGCCTAGTACCTCAGAGAACTCATGCTGCCGAGACAAACAAGGAGCTGAGTTTTGGCACGGAGCAGGGTGGGGCGGTTCCACGGTCTTCCCTGAGCCCGCCTACAGAACGCTGACCCAAGGCGGAGTGCACAGCTGCACAGAGCAGTAGAACGACTGGTGCCAGGAGAGGGCGGGCGGCCACCTGCCTTCCTGGCAGGAACACAGCACCTGACCACGGTGATGGGAGGGGGCACGATCCCCGCCTACCTCACCCAAGCGCAGCGTCTGACTGTGGCATCAGGAGGGGGAATGACCCACCTGCCCGCCATGAAGGAGAGCAGCACCTGACCCAGTGCTGGGAGGGGGCATGATCTGCTTGCTGACAGGCACTGGGAGCAGCGCAGATGAGGGCACCAATGGAGGGCCTCTGGAAACAGCAAGCTGAGTTCACGAAACAGGACACAGACAGAAAGACTTCTTGATAAAATCATTAAGAGCAGTCTCCAGGGAAACACATCCCTTTTTCTTCTTAATCTTTTTTTTTATCTATTACCTTTTCAATCTTTAGTTTTTAAACAATTGTATATGTCTACAGTTTTAATTGCTTTAAAACATTTCTTTTAAAATAACTTCATTATTATTATTTTAAAAAATCCACCTCATTTCATTTTTATTTCTCTTGGTTTTGATCACCTGTTATTGATTATATGTAGGTTTCAAATATTGTGTTTTGGTTTTTATCCATTTTTTAAGGTTTTTAAAAGATGTCTCAACTCGATTGCTATTCTGCTTCAACTTGCTCTTCTATTATTCATCATACACTGTTTTCAAACCTTTTTTTCTCCCTTCTTTTAAAATTCTCTCTTGTTTTATCTCTTTAAAATTCTGTTCTATTTTCCATTACCTTTTAAAATTTTACTTTTTAAACAATTGTATATGTCTCCAGTTTTAATCCCTTTAAAACTTTTCTTTTAAAATATTTTTATTATTATTATTTTTAAAAATCTACCTCATTTTATTTTTATTTTTCTTGGTTTTGATCTCTTGTTATTGATTATACACAGGTTTCAAATATTGTTTTTTGATCTTTTCTCCTTTTTTTAAGGTTTTTAAAAGACATCTCAACTCAGTTGCTATTCTGCTACAACTTGCTCTTCTGTTATTGATTATACATTGTTTTCAAACCTTTTTTTCCTCCCTTCTTTTAAAATTCTCTCTCTCTTTTTAAAGTTTTACTCCTGGATAGGCTTTAGATAGATAAATAAATAAACTCCTTAAGTACCACAATAGATAACTGATACTCCATAAGCCACAGTGCCAGAGAGATATGAGCAATATGAAGAAGCAGAGGAACCACTCCCAATTAAAAGAGCAAGAGAAATCCCCTGAAAGGAAGATCAAGGAAATAGACATTGATGGCCTACTAGATCAAGATTTCAAAAAAGGAGTGATCAAAGTACTGAAGGAACTAAAAGAGATAGTGTTTAGAGATATAAACTATGTCAAAAATGAAATTGAAGCTATAAAGAAAAGCCAAGTAAAGTTGGTAAACTCATTTGCTGAGATGAGAGCTGACCTAAAGGCTGTACAAAGCAGGCTAGATAATGCAGAGGAACGAATAAGTGAACTAGAAGACAGGACAACAGAAAGCACCCAATCAGAACAGCTGAGAGAAAAACAAATAAAAAACAATGAAAGCAATATAAGGGACCTATGGGATAATATAAAGGGTGCCAATCTAAGCATAATAGGGGTTCCAGAAGGGGAAGAAAGAACAAAAGGGATTGAAAAGGTATTTGAAGAAATCATGACTGAAAACTTCCCAAATCTAAATAAGAAATCAGATATCCAAGTACAAGAAGCTCAGAGGGTCCCAAACAGGAAGAACCGAAACAGACCTACACCAAGACATATCATAATCAAGATGGCCAGAGTCAAGGATAAAGAAAGGATTGTAAAGGCAGCAAGAGAAAAACAAAGAGTGAGTTACAAGGGAACCCCCATAAGGCTCTCAGCTGATTTCTCTACATAAACGCTACAGGCCAGAAGGGAGTGGCAAGATATATTCAAAGTCCTAAATGAAAAACAGATGCAGCCTAGGATACTCTATCCAGCAAGGCTATCCTTTAGAATAGAAGGAGAGATAAAGAATTTCACAGACAAGCAAAAACTGGAAGAGTTTAGCAACAATAAACCAATGCTAAAAGAAATATTGACATGTCTACTCTAAATAGAAAAGAAGCAGGATGCTACAAAAATGACAAACTCATAAATGGAAAGGTGATAACTATCATGAATTACAAATAGAATAAACACAAAATTGTAAAAGAAGGCATCTAAATCATAAAGAGTGGGAGAGGGAAGAAAGAAATTATAGAGTACTTTTTTTTTCTTTTTTAAATTTTTTGTTCTCGGTGGGATGGATTTGAGCTTATATTACTACCTGTTTAATACAAACAGTTCTAGTAATGGGTTAATAGACTTACAAAAAAGGGTAACCACAAGCCAAAAACCTACAAGTGAGTCACAAAAACTAAATAAAATCCAAGATAATGCAAAGGAAAATTACCAAACCACAAAAGGAAGAAGAAAGGAACAAAGAGGAAATACCAAATCAACTGCAAAAATAAGTTCAAAATGGCAATAAACACACATCTATCATTAATTACTGTAAATGTTAATGGACTACATGCACCAATCAAAAGATGGAGAGTGGCAGACTGGATAATAAAGCAAGAACCTTCAATATGCTGCATACAAGAGACACATTTTAGGGAGAAGGACACATACAGACTGAGAGTGAAAGGAAGGAAAAGGATATTCCATGCAAATGGAAAAGCCAAAAAAGCAGGTGTAGCAGTACTGATTTCAGACAAAATAAACTTTAAAACAAAGGCCATAAAGAAAGATAAAGAAGGACATTTTATAATGATTAAAGGAGTGATACAAGATGAGGATATTACACTCATTAATATATATGCACCCAATATAGGAGCACCTAAGTACATAAAACAGTTACTAACAGAGATAAATGGGGAAATTGATGGGAATACAATCATTGTCGGAGATTTTAACACCATATTAACAGCACTAGACAGATCTTCCAGACAGAAAATAAATAAGGCAACAGAGAAATTAAATGATACAATAGAAAAATTAGATTTGGTGGATATTTTCAGAGCATTACACACCCCCCCAAAAATAGGATATACATTCTTTTCAAGTGAACGTGGAACGTTTTCTAGGATTGATCATGTATTTGGGCACAAAAGAAGCCTCAACAATTTTAAGAAGATAGAAATTATCTCAAGCATCTTTACCAGTGGGTCAAAGATGAAATCAAAGTTGAAATTAAAAAATACGTTGAGACAAATGAAAATGAAAACACAGCCACACAAAATTTATGGGGCACAGCAAAGGCAGTGCTAAGAGGGAAGTTTATAGTGATACAGACCTTCCTCAAAAAGAAGAAAAATCTCAGATAAACAATCTAACCCACCAGCTAAAAGAATTAGAAAAAGAAGAGCAAAAAAACCCAAAAGGCAGCAGAAGGAAAGAAATAATAAGGATCAGGGAGGAAATAAACAAAATAGAGATTTAAAAAAAAAACAGAGAAAAAATCAATCAAACCAAAAGCTGGTTTTTTGAAAAAGTAAATAAAATCGACAAACCTCTGGCCAAACTCACAAAGAAGAAAAAAGAGAGAGCACAAATAAGCAAAATAAGAAAGGAAAATGGAGAAATTACAAACAATAACAGACAAATACAGAATATCATACGAGAATATTATGAAAAACTGTATGGAACCAAAATGGATAACCTAGAGGAGATGGACAAGTTTCTGGAAACATACAGTCCACCAAGACTGAATCAAGAAGAAACTGACCACTTGAACAAACTGATCACTAGAAATGAAATTGAATTAGCAATAAAAAACCTCCCTACAGACGGCTTCATTGGGGAATTCTACCACACATACAAAGAACTCATACCAGTCCTTCTCAAACTCTTCCAGAAAGATGGAAAAGGAGGGAATACTCCCAAACTCATTCTATGAAGCCACCATCACCCTGATACCAAAACAAGGCAAAGACACCACCAAAAAATAGAATTATAGACCAATATCACTGATGAACATAGATGCAAAAATCCTCACCAAAATATTGGGAAATAGAATCCAACAGCACATAAAAAAGATTATACATCATGACCAAGTGGGTTCATCCCAGGGACACAAGGGTGGTTCAACATACGCAAATCAATCAATGTAATACGTCACATCAACAAGAGAAAGGACAAAAACCACATGATCATCTCAGTAGATGCAGAAAAAGCATTTGATAAAAATCAACACCCATTTTTGATAAAAACTCTTACCAAAGCAGGTATAGAGGGAACGTATCTCAACATAATAAAAACTATATATGACAAACCTACAGCCACCATAGTACTCAACGGTGAAAAACTCAAAAGCTTCCCACTAAAATCTGGGACAAGACAAGGCTGCCCACTATCACCACTCCTATTCAACATAGTCTTGGAAGTCCTAGCCACAGCAAGCAGGCAAGAGAGAGAAATAAAAGGGATCCAAATTGGAAAAGAAGAGGTAAAAGTGTCACTATATGCAGATGACATGATATCATATATAGAAAACCCTAAAAGGTCCACACAGAAACTACTAGAAGTAATTGAAAAATTCAGCAAGGTAGCAGGTTACAAGATCAATGTTTAAAAATCAGTTGTATTTTGTTATAATAATGATGAATCAACAGAAAAAGAAAGTAAAGAATCAATCCCCTTTAAAATAACACCCAAAGTAATAAAATACCTAGGAATAAATATAACCAAGGAGGTGAAAGACTTACACATGGAAAACTATAAAACACTAATGGAGAAAATTAAAGAAGACTTAAACAAATGGAAAGACATCCCATGCTCCTGGATTGGAAGAATCAATATTGTTAAAATGGTCACACCGCCCAAGGCAAGCTACAGATTTAATGCAATCCCTGTCAAATTGCCCAGGACATATTTCACAGAACTAGAACAAATCATAATAAAATTTATATGCAACCACAAAAGATCTAGAATTGCCAAAGCTTACTGAAGAAAAAAAGAGAGGCTGGAAGAATAACTCTCTCAGACTTCAGACAATACTATGGAGCTACATATAGAGCATGGTACTGGTACAAAAACAGACACATAGACCAATGGAACAGAATAGAGAGCCCAGAAATGAACCCACAGACTTTTGGTCAACTAATCTTCGACAAAGGAGGCAAGAAATACAATGGAATAAAGACAGTCTCTTCAGCAAATGGTGTTGGGAAAACTGGACAGCAGCATGTAAAGCAATGAAGCTAGAATACTCCCTTACACCAGATACAAAAATCAACTCAAAATGGATCAAAGACTTAAACATAAGACAAGATACAATAAACCTCCTAGAGAAAAATATAGGCAAAACATTATCTGACATACATCTCAAAAATGTTCTCCTAGGGCAGCCTACCCAAGCAACAGAAATAAAAGCAAGAATAAACAAATGGACCTAATGAAACTTACAAGCTTCTGCACAGCAAAGGAAACCATAAGTAAAGCAAAACGACAACCTACAGAATGGAAGAAAATATTTGCAAGTGAAACCGACAAAGGCTTGATCTCCAGAAAATATAAGCAGCTCATACGACTCAATAAGAAGAAAACAAACAACCCAATCCAAAAATGGGCAGAAGACCTAAACAAGCCATTCTCCAAGGAAGAAATACAAATGACCAATAGGCACATGAAAAATGCTCAACATCACTAATTATCAGAGAAATGCAAATCAAAACTACAATGAGGTATCACCTCACACCAGCCAGAATGTCCATCACTCAAAAATCCACAAATGACAAATGCTGGAGAGGCTGTGGAGAAAGGGGAACCCTCCTACACTGCTGGTGGGAATGCAGTTTGGTGCAGCCACTGTGGAAAACAGGATGGAGATTCCTCAAAAGACTAGGAATAGACTTACCATATGACCCAGGAATCCCACTCCTGGGCATATATCCAGAAGTACCCTACTTCAAAAAGACATCTGCACCCCAATGTTCATAGCAGCACATTTACAATAACCAAGACATGCAGACAGCCTAAATGACCATCAACAGATGACTGGATAAAGCAAATGTGATATATTTATACAATGGAATACTATTCAGCCTTAAAAAGTGACAACATAACACCTTTTGCAGCAACATGAATGTTCTTGGAGAATGTCATTCTAAGTGAAGTAAGTCAGAAGGAGAAAGAAAAATACCATATGAGATCACTCATATGTGGAATCTAAAAAAAAAAAAGAACATAAATACAAAACAGAAACAGACTCATAGACATAGAATACAAACTTATGGTTGCCAAGGGGGCAGGGGGTGGGAAGGGATAGACTGGGACTTCAAAATTTGTATGACAATAAGGCATATGCAGAATAGACAAACAAGATTATACTGTGTAGCACAGGGAAATATATACAGGATCTTGTGGTAGCTCACAGCAAAAAAAAATGTGACAATGAATATGTGTATGTTTTCATGTATAACTGAAAAATTGTGCTCTACACTGGAATTTGACACAACATTGTAAAATGACTATAACTCAAAAAAAATCTGTATTAAAAAAACAAAGAATGCGGGGTAGAGCTCAGTGGTAGAGTGTGTGCTTAGCATGCACGAGGTCCTAGGTTTGATTCCCAATATCTCCATTAAAAAAAGAGAGAAAGAGCAAAAAAAAAAAAAAAAGATGAAGTAAAGCCATTTGCAGCAACATGGATGGACCTCGAGATGATCATACTAAGTGAAGTAAGTCAGATAGAGAAAGACAAATACATGACATCACTTACATGCGGAATCTAAAAAATGATACAAATGAACTTATTTACAAAGCAGATACTCACAGACACAGAAACAAACTTCTGGTTACCAAAGGGGAAGTGAGGGGGGAGGGATAAATTAGGAGTTCAGGATTTGCAGACACAAACTACTGTACGTAAAATAAACAAAAAAAAAAGTCCTACTGTACAGCACAGGGAACTAGATTCAATAGCTTGTAATAACCTATAGTGAAAAGCAATATAAAAAAGAACATATAGATGTATGTTGACTGAACATGATGCTGTACACCAGAAACTAACACAACACTGTAAATCAACTATGCTGCAATAAAAAATAAAATAAGATAAAATAAAAAGTAAGGGTTTCTCTTCCACGGACACCCTGGGCTCAGTCGTGGCAGACAGCAGGGATGGGGGGAGACAGTGTAACGTCCAAAACTGACACACCATTAAAAAGCATTCTTACACCAGCCACAAGGATGCCAGCGCCAACAGGATATGGGTAAAGGGGCCCAACAGGTTGGTTAACAGAAAGGAAACCCAGAGAGGCATTAAGCAAATGAAGAAGTGCCCGCGTCACCATTAATCAGAGAAACACAGATTAAAACAGTGCGCTATCACTTTACACTCATTTGATTGGCAAAAGCTGGAGATTTGGAAACGCCAAGTGCCACAGGCCCCTGGGGACGCAGGCCCCCGTGCTGGTGGCAGTGCAGCCCGAGGCCCCCTGGCACTGCTTAGTCGGGCCAGGTCTCCGCATGCCTGGTGACCTGGCAGTGACACGCGGCAGTGTACCCTCTGGATATCCACACCCTGTCCACGTCGTCTTGCTGCCCCTTCCCTGCGGGGACAGTACACTCGCACCCCGTCCATGCTGGTTGGCCCAGGTGACAGGCCTTGGCCTGTGTGATATAAAGGGCAGGACAAAAGCAGAGGCTCCAATGTGCCTGAGTGTTTTGGCTTCACCCCTTGTGGTCCAACTGTTTGTCATCAGAGGAACATGCCCAGGCTGGACACTGGTCCAAGGGAAAGGAAGAGGTGCGTGGAGCAGGCCTGGGCCCACCCCGCAGCCCAGAGCCGGGCTCTCCAGTCCAGGCACACCCAGGCGACCCCTCGCCAGCAGCCCACCGCGGGCCTGTGAGAAGGAAAGCCGAGGCCTTGCCGTCGTAGCACCGCGGTTAAGGACAGCACAGCAATCGCTGATCCGGGGGGCCAGGCCCAGGAACTCACGGCAGGGCCACCGCACTGTCCAGGCGCGGCTAGCTGAGTGGTGTCCCCCCGAAGACACACACACCCAGAACGTGCCAACGTGACCCCAACTGGGCACAGGGTATTCGCACGTGTGACTGGACACGGGCTCATCCTGGATTACCGTGCGCCCCGAGTCCAGTGGCAGGCGTCCTTACAGGAGGGACAGGGAAGGAGACACACAGGGAAGGAGGCCGAGGCCCGGGCGATGCGTCTCCGGGGTGACGAGCGCCACAGACGGCCGGGAACCACCGAGAGCCAGGAGCGGGGCCTGGACAGACTCCCCCCAGAGCCTCCAGACGGAGCCAACCCTGTCGACACCTTGACTTTTAGCTTCTGGATCCAGAACTGTGAGAGAATAAGTTTTTGTCTTGTCTTTGTTTTTCAGGCAGCCAGTCTGTGGTGCTTTGTTACAGCAACTCTCGGAAACGGATACGGCAGATGAGGTGGCCACCGTGAGGGAACTGCGGTGGTCACTAGCCCAGGGAGGCACCCAGATCTCAGCCCTGGTGCTGCAGCCCCTCAGCGGGCGGGGGCGCCAGGAGCCTCTCCTTGTCCAGGTGGGGGTGGACAAGGGATCTTCCGCCCCCTCTGGGTCCGGCTGGACAGCCGATGTGACGCACTGGTGACATCTGAGTTGCGCAAAGGAGGAGGGTCAGGGGGGCAGATGATCGCATCCCCGACCTCGTCCCGGGGGGAGGACGCTGCTCCCCACGACCAGGGGTTGCTGCTGAGACGGTGAAGCCACAGGTGCGAGCCTGGAGGCCCGGCCCACGCGCCACCTCAGCCCCCGGCGACCTGTGCCAACTCGCACGGACTTCCCAAAGCACCGCCTGCCCACAGTCATCCGAGCTGAGCCCGACGTCACACGGGCCCCCAGAGCCTTCAGAGCGCAGGAAGGACGGCTCGTGTGAGACAGAATGCGTGTTAAAGTCCTGGCCTCGGCAGGTCACAGGGACTCACCCGTCCGCACAGGTCGATGAGTTAACACCGTACTAACCCAGGCTCTTCTCTGCAGGCTGCACTGGGTGGTGACTGCTTGGCGACGGATTAAAGGGTTTCCGTTGGCGCTCTTTCTAAGGGAAACCTTGGCTAAATTCTGCGACTAGAAAACGGCATGCATGCTTATCAGCAGAGCTGTGCGAACAGCACATGGCCCCTGCAGGACGGCAAACACAGCCCGGGGGATCCAGGGCGCAGCTCGGTACTGGACGGCGCCTCTCAGACAAGAGCTTCTCCACAGGGTCTCAGCCCACTTGGGGTGCCATAGCAGAACACCCTAGACTTGGCGGTTTATGAACCCGAAACTGATTCCTCACAGCTAGGGGGCTGGGGAGGCCGGGGCCACGGCGCCAGCAGACTCTGGGTCTGGTGAGAACTCACCTCCTAGACGGCTGCTTTTCACTTGAGCTGAACAGGATGGAAGGGGGCAGGGAGCTCTCGGGGTCTCTTTGGTAAGGACACTCACTCCATTCGGGGGGCTCCACCCTCCCACAGGCCCCACCTCCTAACACCGTCACACCGCGTGTTTCAACACGGGTTCTCTGGAAACGCAGGTGTGCAGTCGTTGCACGGGCAGCTCCGGCCCGGCCCTGGTGCCCTTGCCGGGAGAGCCCAGCTCCCTCGCAGACTGCGCCCTCCCGTGGGGGGCCTGGTCACCCGCACCCTAATTACTGTGGCTTGTATTTGCTCCGTCAAGGCAAGGGCTGTGTCTTCACAGAGCTGGGAACAGATTCATTATGTTCATTAGAGCGATTACAGGACGTGGGCTGGGGGCGGTCCAGCCACGCTTGCTCCTCAAACCCTGACGGCTGGCAACTGCGGGTGAGGTGGCTTGGTTGTCACCATTTTATAGCTACATTTTTTTCCCCATCCAGACGTGAATTCTTTAATGTATCTTTGCATCTAGACCTCTCCTTTGGGAAAATAACTTCAGTGGGTGGGATTCTGTTTTTCCTTCAGAAATAAAAGTCCCATGAAGGAACCACCGGGTGACTGCGTCAGGGGTCAGGCTTGTGCTGTGGGCCTATTCGCACCTCTGCAGACGGTTTCCTTCAGGAAAGGGCTCATTTCCTTCAGGAAAATGTTAATTAAAAAAAAAGTTTATAGCACACCGCCCCTGAAATGTATCATTAGTTCTTGGGAGATGTGTGTGATTATTCAATTAATGACCCCCGGGAGCCTGGGAGGAGGGGGACCTGGCAGGAAAGTGTAGCAGGACGTCTTCACCTCCCACTTTGGGGGAGGAACCCTGGAGAAAATCGGTCTGGGAGCCGGGGGTTACTGGAATGGATGGGGGGTCACGGACGTGGGACCCTAACGTGAGCCTGGCCTCCCCAGTGAAGGGGCAGGGCCTGGCTGTCCAATGTCCGGCAAAGGCGCTGATCTGAAAATGGGGTGACTTCGCACCTGTGCCCTGAGCTGCTCGGAGATCCGCCCCCACAAGGACAGACTAACGTCCCAGCTCGGGGCCGGCGGGGCTGAGGGAGGAAGAGGTCCCCTTGGAGGAACTCGGGGCAGGGCATCCCCTGACGGCCACCCCTCCATTCAGCAGCTGCGTCTCTTCTTGAGCGATCCAGGAAGGAACCTGGCTTGCACGTGCTGTGCTGCCGCGGGGAAGTGCCCTTGGAACCGGAGGGTGACTCCCGCGGCGGCGCTCTAGAAGCGGAGGCTCTTGTCACAACTTCAGTCTCCCTGGAGGCAGATGATAACCAAGCCGGCCAGCGATAACACGCTCATCCATGCTTCAGGCATACCTCTGACAAATACAAGTTAAGGAATTGCTATTAATTCAGAAGTCACAAAAAGACCTGATAGCATGGGTCAGAAAACAGTTTACCGCTGTCAGGCGAGAACCAGCAGGAAGACAGAGGAGCAGCTGGTCCAAGGGGTGTTTAAGGGACAGAGACTCGCCGTCAAAAGAGGGCCTGGCGACAGGACGCGGGGGGTGTGACCGCTCAGCCTCCGGCAGGGGGGTCTGAAGCCGCTCTGGGGCCCCCTCTCCTGGGCGGTGAAATCACAACAAGTAACCAGTGCGTGGAGTTAACCTAACCCTACAGGGAGGTAAACAGGCAACACTTGTCGGGGTTGCAGCGTTTTAATCAAACCCACAGGAGTGACAGCTACGCCCCCAGGGGTGTGGGCTGAGCGCTCACGGACGCGCAGCAAGGTGCCGTACTGCTCAGGCAGGCTGATTAGGGACACTCCGCGTG